>NC_065443.1:34318550-34918550 GCF_917563875.1 Diabrotica virgifera virgifera
TTCCCAGATATTTGTATGTCTTTACTTTTTCTATTTGGGTTTGCTCTAGTATTAACCTTTCATGTTGTGTTTTTGAGACAATCATAAATTTAGTTTTTTTCTTGTTTATTTTGAGTCCATATCAAATGCAATAATCGTTAATTCTATTTAACAATTCTTGTAGCGACTCAAGGGTGTCTGCCATTATAACGGTGTCATCAGCGAATCTTATGTTATTTACTGTTCTTCCGTTTATAGAGATTCCATCACTTAGTTCCGCTATCGCTTCCTGAAATATGGCTTCACTGTACACGTTAAACAGTAGCGGCGACAGTACACAACCCTGTCTTATCCCTCTCTTTATATCAATATTCTTGGACTCTTGTTCGTCTATCTTTATATTGGCCTTTTGATTCCAATACAGATTGATGATAATTCGTAAGTCTCGTCTGTCTATATCTCTGTTTTTCAATAATTCTATTAGTTTTTCATGTCGGACTCTGTCGAACGCTTTTTCGAAGTCGATGAAACGGGAATAAATATTCAGGTTCATATTTAAGCATCTTTGAGAGAGGACATTAAATGCAAACAATGCCTCTCTTGTTCCAAGTCCTTTGCGCAACCCAAATTGGGTATCATCCATGTCATTTTCTAGCTTTCTGTATAATCTTCCATGGATACGTAGCTTAATATATTATCTTAATATATCTATCATAGGCGTTGTGGATTCAGTGTGCCGTCTACTCTCTAAATTTAGTTGCAAAAGCTGCAGCTGAGTGTTGTCCTGCTGCCATAGCATTCCTTGATTTCTTAGAAGAACTATATGTATTTTTTACTTCCTCCACATATAGATACAACTTGTTATTCGAATGTTTAAAAGCTGCGTCTTTAAGCGAGAGCAACTCCGGCCGTGGCAGAAATATTATTGTTCCTAAAAGTAAATACCAGAAATGATGCTGGTTATCTAGAAGTGATGAGCAAATGCACTAGTTAAAGGTTATAATCAGATTAAAGGAGCATTATCCAAAATTTCAGATGACGATGAGCCCGAATTTAAAACTAGTAGCGATGCAAATGATTTGTATAATCGAATGTGTTTACTGGAAACAGGAATATTTTCAAAATTCTCAAATCTCAGAGTGGACAAACAGCCCAAGACGTATTCTCCAAGATCAAAATATTGACCTTAATTCAGGAGTGGCAGCACTGAGATCACTTCATCAATTTATATTCTTTTAAGGAATATTCAACTGACTCCGCTGAACTGTGGAATATCTCCAGAAACTAAAATGACAACAGAGAAATATAGGACTCAAAATGTTACTATTATAGATTAGTTCAATTCCTCTTTAGGTCAGAGGCTTTCTGCATATGAATTCATTCACTCCAATTTTGCGTTTTTACATCACTTGGAAAATTTAACTCAAAATGAAGTTTGAAACTGCCTTACTGAAGCTTACCGACATTTATAGAAATGATTTAGATGAAAACCTAAGTGTCGAACTAGTACAATTTGTAGAATTCTTCAATTCATTTAAAGAGGAAATCAGCTCTTCAAAGTAAAAAATTTTAAAAGGCCCGACTGCCAAAAGAAAAAAATATGAATGTTGAGGTCACACTTCGTTTATATGTACTTAGTTCTGATGCTAACTAATTGCATTGGAGAGAGATCATTGTCAAAGCTTAAGTTACTTAAAAACCGACTTCGGTCTATGATGGGCCAGGAGCGTTTGAATCATTTTCCTATCATTCATGAGTATTGAACACGATAAGCAACTAGACATGCCCGACATAATTAAGGAATTTTCAATTAAAAAATCTCAAAAAGTACCCGGACTAGGGTACATAGTAACATATAATATATGGTTAATATTTATTTTACTGTCACGAGATACATTTCTTGTACTTTTTATTATAGTCGGAGAGATAGAAGCGGATTTTGTGCATAATAAGTAATATGGAAAAACTATACGGCGATATGTTAAATTAGTTGTGTACATGACTTTCCCCAACGACCGAAAACCAGAGTGGGGGACGAGGGTAGTTATAAGGGGTCAAGGTTGCGGTTTTTGTTATTTTTTTTGTGACGCTCATGATCGAGATAGTGCACCAAAATTTGGGAATAAGTTGACCATGATGTAACTAATTGAAATCTCTAGGGACGGAACGCTGCGAGGCCGACAAAGGGGTGGGGGTAGGGGTGAATATAAAAAATATAAAGGGTTTTTTGCGACGTTTGTGATTGAGATTGTGCACCAAAATTTGGGAATAAGTAGACCATGACATATATAAGTAAAATCCCCAGAGCCGGAAACCAGAGGTTTGGGACGAGGAGAGTTATAAGGCGTCAAAGTAGCGGTTTTATTTTTTTTGTGACGACAAAGAAATGGGGGCAGGGGTGAATATAAAAATTATAAGTGATTTTTTGTGACGCTCATGATCGAGATAGTGAACCAAAATTTGGGAATAAGTAGATAATGACGTAACTAAGCAAAATCTTTAGGGACGGAAACCAGAGTTGGGGATGAGGGTAGTTTTAAGGGGTCAAAGTCTCAGTTTTTATTATTTTTTTTGTGACGAAGCACAACATTTGTCCCACGCAGCGTTCCGCCACTGGGGATTTTACATAGTAATGTCATGATCTACTTATTCGCAAATTTTGATGCACTATCTCGATCACGAACGGCAAAAAACCCCTTATATGTTTATACTCACCCCTGCCTACCACCCCTTTGTACCTCAAACAACGTTCCGACCCTGGAGATTTTACTTAGTTACGTCATGACCTACTTTCTCCAAAATTTTGGTGCACTATCTCCATCATGAGCGTCACAAAAAAAATAATAAAAACCGCGACTTTTATCCCTTATAACTACCCTCGTCTTCCACTCTGGTTTCCGCCTCTGAGGATTTTACTTAGTTATGTCATGGTCTACTTATTCCCAAATTTTGGTGCACTATCTCAATCACCAACGTCGCAAAAAAACCCTTATATTTTTTATATTCACCCCTACCCCCACCCCTTTGTAGGCCACGCAGCGTTCCGCCCCTAGAGATTTTATTTAGTTACGTCATGACCTACTTATTCCCAAATTTTGGTGCACTATCTCGATCATGAGCGTCACAAAAAAAATAATAATAACTGCGACTTTGACCCCTTATAACTACCCTCGTCCCCCACTCTGGTTTCCGGCCGTTGGGGAAAGTCATGCACACAACTAATTTAACATATTCCCGTATAGTTTTTCCATATTACTTATCACGCACAAAATCCGCTCCCAGCTCTTAGACTATTATTTAAAACTCTTTTATAAAAGTAGATCAATATTTTTTTAATTTCTAAAATGAAAAACCCTGTAGTTGGCTGTATACCATAGTTATAAATAACAACAATGGTAGGAGGTAGGGCCCTACACTAATTCTGCCCACGGGCCCCCACTGCCTTAAATCCGATCAAACCATGAGCCTATTTATAAAGTAGAAACTTTCTTTGATGGAAAGTAATGAAATTGAATATATGCCACACATCGTCAAATAATTCATGATTATCAAAACTCAAAAATTTGCAAAGTTAGCAAAAATAAAAAGTACAGAACAGGCTACATTTAAACTGTAAGTGACATGTAAGCTATGTATTATATATTTTTTAATTTTCTAAGTGTTATTGTTGAAAAGCAGACAACCAAATTTAATAATACATTTGCCAATGCCACACTTTTTTAGTTCTAAAAAATTGTATTCATGTGCCTCAACGCCCAAACAACATTAAAAATGTATGGGCAAGTTTTTCATTTCTTTACATGCAAATGTAATAAAAGTTGCTAATATGAAAACGACGCCGTATAAAGTTAATTCAAGTTCCATTCGTTTGATAGCTCTCATTTTGCCAAACTGAAATTCAACGTCTCGTTTTCCATTCATTTTCCATTCACTTTCCAGCTAAAGAATATTAAAATAGAAAGTTCAAGGCTTCGTAATACTTTCAACATTATACTAGTAAATTTCTTTTTATTTATATACAATATTATTACATATATTTTCATATATTTATATGGAATATACATACAGAGTGAGTCTGTAATTTGGAATAAATTCAATATTTCAAATACTACTCGTTTTTTTGAAAAATGCTTAGGCCCGTCGATTAGTATTTCAAATTGTCCTTTTTGACATACACTAATAATGTATATAGGGTGTCCCAATTTAGAGGTATGACGTCATCGTTGATGTTCTTAAATGCCAATACTGTCATTTTGATAGGGTGTGTAAAGTTATACATAACCGCAAATATCAAATTTTTATTGCCTACCATTTACAAGATAAAAAAATAACAAAGTTATGAAAAACAAGTAATCAAATAATAATTGAATTTAATTATTTGAATTAAGCAAATGCTCATAATGTTGCCCTCAATTACATACTGTCAAATAGTCAATGGGCAACATTATGAATTAATTATTATTTGATTACTTGTTTTTCATAATTTTGTTATTTTTTATTATCTTGTAAATGGTAGGGAATAAAAATTTGAAATATTGCAGTTATGTATAACTTTACACACCCTATCAAAGTAGCTATCAAAATGACTATGTTGCCATTTAAGAAAATCGACGATGACGTCATATCTCTAAATTGGAACACCCTGTATACATTATTATCGTATGTCAAAAAGGACAATTTGAAATATTAATCGACGGGCCTAAGCATTTTTCAAAAAAAACTATTAGTATTATTTGGGATATTGAATTTATTCCAAATTACAGACTCACTCTGTATATTTATATATGATATATTATTTCGCCATACAATATTTTGGTTGAAATTAAATGGAAAACAAACGTTTATGTTATTTATTTTAGAAACAAAATTTTTCTAAAAAATTACATAAGTAAACCTTTATTTTATACGTTGAATCCCTGAATCTTTACCCGTGCGTCATCATGTAAAGCAGCGGTTCTCAATCTTTTTGAGTCATGTACCACCAAATACTTTTTATTATTTTTGGTACCACCTAACTGAAATACCTATCTAGCTGAATGATCTGATTAACTATAATAGTGGTGCTGATTTTGGCTCTTTTGTGTTTTGTGTACCACCACAAATAATGAAATGTACCACCAGTGGTACATGTACCACAGATTGAGAACCGCTGATGTAAAGCATACGAAATAAGTCGATGATAAGTCGGAAATTGATATTTACTAAACGCAACAGCAAGTCACTTGTACTGTAACTACTTGCTGTTCCGTTTAGTAAATTTCAATTTCCGACTTATCATCGACTTATTTCGTATGCTTTTAATGATGACGCACGGGTAAAGATTCAGGGACTCAACTAACTGACTTGTTCAAAATAAAATACGAGTAGCTTTAGTTTTAATAACTTCAAAATCACTGTTAAAGAACAGCTAAATCACAACAAAAATATCTAAAAATCTACCGTTCTATCAGTTTATTATCACACATAGTTTCAAAATATTTATCAAAAAAGACTGGAATCTTAGATAAACTTCTGTCACTTTTATGAACAATTTTCACATTTATATTGTCCTGCTGGTAATAGTTTTCTCCATTTTTAGGAACAATATTTGTCAAAAGCAATATATCTCGGTATATTACTCGGCCTTTGGTCTTCTTCATAAAGTTTCTCCGATCATCTCAAATTAATTACTTAAACCGAAACCGGTCAAATTTTAACCGCGAAATAAAACCTTAAGTGCATAGGCATAATATGTCGCCTGTCAAAATGTTCAATGTGTTTTAAATGTATTAATTTTTTTCGAATCCTGAGAAAACTAATGAGTATTTTTGAAAAATGTAAACGCAGAATGAGAGATTACGTTACTACCGAGAGCCGAAAGTCTCTGAAAACTTCTATAATATTTATTTTAATAAGTTACAGAGGCGAAAAGGAAAGAGAAAATTTAATGTGACTTTTTTCAAATATCTCATAAATATCTCATTCAAAAGAAACTTTTGGTTATTTTAGGAACTTTCTGCCCTCGGCAATAATGAAATCTTTTATTCTGCGTTTAAATTTTTTTAAAAATACTTATTAGTTTCTTCACGATTTAAAAAAAATACATTTAAATTATTACATTGAACATTTTGACAGGTTACATTTTGCGCCTATACCCTTAATATTATATTTTATTACAAATTAAAATAAGATCGATTTAGAAAAAAAACAAGAAAGGGTATATACACTGCGCGTCATAAAAAACGGGCACCCTAAAAAATGGGCCATTTTTGATGTCACGTATCTCCTTAACCTGTTGTCGGATTTAAGTGATTTTTTGAATATGTTATAGCCTTATTCTTTGTCAATATCACCGTAATAATATTTTTGCTAAATAGTTAAATTTCCATTGTATACAGGGTGTACGAATCAAACTGTGTTTTTTTTCTCAAAGTTCGCAACACCCTGTGGAATATTCTAGCCCTTATAAAATACTGAAATTAAATCCCAACTATAGCCTCAGGTTTTCTGAACATTCTGTTTTTTGATTCATTCTCTTATGTTGGATAATGCAAAAGTTATGTACTTTAACAACTAGTCATGTTCTTCATCAGTATAGGTTGTTTGTAAATAAGTGCGACAAACTTTAAGGGGCAATTCTGCATTAAAAAATAATGACCGTTTTTTATAATCTTATGTCCGCAAATGCTTCGATTACGGGATACGGGATGTTGAATTTTTTTTACAAACTGACGATTTATTTTATTTCCCTTAAACCGGTTGAGACATGCAAATGAAATTAGGTAGGTTCTAAGAGATAGTTATTACGAATTTTTTTACTTGCAATCAAGAATTTTATATTCACTATTGGCGTGCATACGGGTAATATGACCGATCATATTACCCGTATGCACGCCAATGGTGAATATAAAATTCTTAATTGTATGTCAAAAAATGTGCAATAACTACTTCTTAAAACCCACTAAATTTGATTTTCATATCTCAACCGGTTTTAAAGCAATAAATAAATCGTCAGTTTGTAAGAAAAAATTCAACATCCCGTATCTCGTAAACGAAGCATTTGCGGACATATAATTATTAAGCAAACTGTCATTCTTTTTTAATGCAGAATTGCCCCTTAAAGTTTGTCGCACTTGTTTAGAAACACCCTGTACTGAAAAAGAACATGGCTAATTGTTAAAGTACCTAACTTTTGTATTATCCAACATAAGCGAATGAATCAAAAAACATAATGTTGAGAAAACCTGAGGCTATAGTTGGGTTTTAATTTCAGTATTTTATAAATGCTAGGATATTCCACAGGGTGTTGCGAACTTTACGAAAAAAACACAGTTTGATTCGTACACCCGGTATACAATGAAAATTTACCTGTTTAGCAAAAATATTATTACAGGGATATTGGCAAAGAATAATGCTATTAGATATTCAAAAAATCACTTAAATCGGACAACAGATTTAGGAGATACGTAACCTCAAAAATTACCCATTTTTTAGGGTGCCCGTTTTCTATGGCGCGCTGTTTATGTAGAAAAAGAAGTGAAATGAATGTCGACTCGAATCAAGTTCTCTGTTGACACAGATATGAAAATATCAAAAGGTATCGCTAGGAAAATATTCCAACATGCGATTCGGAGAACCTATATGAGACGAGTCTTTGTACTGTAATACAGAGTATAGCATTAGTAAAAACAGAAAATAGACGGTTTCGTTTTCGAAAATAGCGCTATCGGGGGATGGCAGGAGACACACTAAAATCAAAACGAAACCGTTTATTTTCTATTTTCAGAAAAAGAAGTGTCTTTAACTCTGCATGAAAAAACTCTGTTTTCCAAGTAGGAGGCGTAAACTCAAAAGACAGATTCGCACCCAATAATGTGACTAGAAAATCACCAGATTCATCTTCTTTTTGGTTGATCATGCGGGTCTTCGACGGTAATCCATAAATATTACTTATATTATACTTACTAATTAAAACCTTTTTATTACATATTTGGCTTGGTCGGTGTCACGGTCCCCGCAAATTTTGTAATCTATTTTAAAAATAGTTCTAGGCTACCTAGGCACCTGAAATTTTCAGAATAGCTCAGAACTAGCTAACAATGCAATATTTAACTGCTATTATACAGGGTGATTAATTAGTGGGGTAAAGCTCCGTACATTCGTTATAGTAATGTATAGCGATAAAACTAATAATAACAAAAGTTTTAGCGAACTTTGAGGTTCACATTACAAAATTAGTTAGAATGTTACAGGTTGTTCGATATCATAATGGGAGATCAAATTTATGTTTTTTAAATAGAACACCCTGTATTTTATTTTATATTAGAACTCTTCGTAACTTTTCCATTACAAAATATAAAGGTTTGGTATGTTATACAGGGTATTTAGAAAGTTATAACCAATTTTATATGAAAATCGTAACAAGTTCAACTTCCTGTATAAATAAAAGAAAGCACAAGGGCAATGGTTTATTGACGTCATATTGTTTTATTTATTGTCAAAATTTTCGTAAATGATTGATATTGCTAATTTTTTTTATATTGAATACAGGGTGAGTCAAAACGCAAGTACATTATTTTCTCATTAATTTTAAATGGAACACCCTGTATTTTATATCATTATCGAAAAGTACCATTACCATACTTTAATTTTTATATAACATTTCCTATGTGTAAATTTATTAGTTTTCGAGATATTTTCATTTTTCAGAGCAAAATTATTAATAATTACGGGTCTAAATCTTTCCAAATTGATTAAATTGTCTAAAACTGATAATTTACGATTACTGATTTTATCAATCTATATTCAAAGTTGGCTACAATTTTTGTTATTAACTTTTATTACTATCTATTACTTTAACGAATCTACGGAGCTTTACCCCACTAACCAATCACACTGTATAAATAAATCGATTTTTTTTAATTCAAACTATTTTAAAAAAGTGACTTATGCAATGATATTTAAAAGTACGTTAATAAATCGATATCTACAAATTGATGGTGGCTCGGTGGCATTAGACTGTAGATCGAGAGGTCCCGAGTTGGAACCCGGCTGTTGCGTATCTTTTTTAATTGTTTTAATAAATAATTAAAAGTTTATGTACTTAAAATTATACAGTGCTCTGAAGTAAGTGTTACCTTCCTTATTAACTTCTTTATTTTTAGTACATAAGCAAAACACTCGGACATGTCGATTTTTAAAATAATCATAGTAGTCGAGGAAATGAAGCTGAAAAAATGGCAAAACCTCGCAATTTTTTCATCCAGCATCGATTTGTACAAAAATTTGGGATTAGGCTCATTGCACCCTCTAGTTCTTTTTCTATATTGAGCCGTTGTACGCTTTTGGTTTTTTAAGGGTGAAAACTAGCCCTAATTGTAAAAAATTATAAAATAACATTTTAAAGTATAATATTGTCAACATTTGGTTCCTATTAGTTACATAATGATTGTTTTATCCTTTAAGATATACTATCATAATATTTAAACCCTTAAAACTACCCCTGTAGGAGCTATATATAAAAAATTTTCTTATCCTAAAAGAATAATTTCGGCTTGCATCGATTTACATAAAAATTTGGGATTAGGATCATCTTACCCTGTACTTCATATTCTATATCATGCTTACGGGCGTTGATTATTTTTAGGGGTGTAAACTACCCCTTATTGTCAAAAATTATATAAAAACATTGTAAACTTTAATATGGGAAAAATTTGGTATTGATTGGTTAAAATAATGATTGTTTTATACTTTAGGATATAATATCATAATATTTCAACCCTTAAAAAGCACCCTAAATAACATTACAGTTTTTATAAGTAGATATTTTAATAGATCTATACAGAAAAAAAAGTAGAATTAAATTACAAAAACATTTATTTACACAAAAATACGAATTTACAAATATGTAAAAATACAAATACAAATAGTTTTTTAGTCATCTTCCAGTATACGAACCGGTTCTGTGGTATTATACATACATTGAAAATTATCCATAAGCGGACTATCCGAATTTTTCGAAAAAAAAAATCGTTTTATAAACACAGCTCCTTCATTTTCGGCGATAAAAAGTTTTTTCAAAAATGACTTTGTAGTATTTTTAAAGAGTTGTAAGACTGTGTAAACTAAATTCCGTAAGATCCCTTAGTTTTTAATTAGAGTGGGTTTAAAGGGCTCGAATAAGGGGGTGTTTGCTCGTAAATATAGGTTTTAAACAGCTATATCTCGCTAATTCTTCCCTGTAATGAAAATCTATGCCCAAGAGAATTTTAGTAATTAAAAAAGCTACAATTTAGTAGTCCATCATTTTTTTTCATATCTCCAGTATATTCGGAGATATTTTGAAGTAAACGGTGAAAAATGGGAAATTCCAAAAAATTAATTTTTCTTTAAACTCCAATTTTTCTAAAATTAGGCCTTTTAAGTAGTTCAAACATCTTGGGTGTATTAATAATATACATATAAAAGGAATTACCGAAAGGCGCAGACCAATTTTTAATTAGATGGGTAGTTAGGGGGTTGTTTTCACTGATTTTTTCATATAGAGAAGCAGGTACCGACCTTTTTTTCATCATAAGTCGCTTAATTTTCGGACTATAAACTTTTTATTATTATTTTTTGAGAGGCCTAGCTGTATTCTTGAAAAAAGTTTATTTAAGTTTTCTTCGAAAAATGCAAAGTGTTTCCGTTATTTTACTTTGAATATTTCAAATTATGCATTTGACGAAAAAGGCTAAATTTTAACATGCCGTCTCTCGGTTTGTATTGGTCTTAAATATATTACAGAAAATGAATTTAGTTTGTGTTACTAAAAGATAAAATTTTGATATCCACATTTTTTTGAATTAATGCATATTTTTCGAGGTATTCTCAGAAAACCCTCTAAAAAAGTCGATTTTTTAATCGAAAAACTGTTACTTTCAAGCGCGAATAATTCGAAAAATATTAGTTTTACGAAGAAAATGTAAAAAACATTTTTTTCTTAGAATTACCTTTTACATTGATATACATGGTTAAAATGTAATAAAAAATTCCCGCCCCCGAGATGGGGTGGTAACCACCCCCAATGTTTTAGCGTACAGCGGCATGATATAGAAAATGATCCCTGGACTATTCTCTACCTTCTGTGAAAATTTCAAGTAAATCCATGCTGGACGAAAAAAGTGCGAGCCAAAATGCTTCATTTCCTCGACTATAGTATATTATAGCATCAATGTTTTGAACTTTACGCGATCCCTCTCCAGGTCACAGGCATAAATTTCATTTTTTTAAATGGTAAAGTACATTATGTGATACCTCATTTAAACGGCGTTATCGAAATGCCTCCCACTATTTCAGGTAAATATTTTCATACATGAAATGCCTCCCATGTACAATCGAAATGCCTCCGGTTTGTTAAACGTTTAGGCTAACATTTTGTCTACTTAATCTCTGTATAATGAGACAATGTTGCCAATTCATAATTTAAATAGGTACTAAAATGTACATAAAATATGGTAACATAAATATTTCACAGTATGACATATTTCTTTTTAGAAAAGAAACTTGTTCCGACAATCGAATAGCCAGATTTTCTGGGTATTTCCAATTCCGATTCTTATCTCTTCTTAAAGATTCCATGAATAGGTACTTTTACCTTAATCTTTTTGTTCGTTTATATTGTACTAAATATGTTCTAATGTACTAAAAAATCCTGCAAAGCATTTGTGAAAACACAGGGATGTGAAAATACGATAATTGAATCAATATTAGATCATAACCACGAGAAGCTGTCTGCCGAAGTTTACAATAGAAAAGCCGTAAGCAATCTAATAAAAAGAGCAGCCGTGGAAGATCTCAGCGAAAAACCAATGAAGCTCATCTGTAAAGAACTTAAGAAGACAAATATAGAGACATCTACTATCAATGATATCAATAAGGTGAGACAAAATTTATATTATGCTAGAACCACTAATTCTTTAATTAAACTTCCCAAAAATATATCTGAATTTCATCAAGCTCTTGATTTATCTTCTATTATTACAAATAGAAATGAAAATTTTGTAAGTTAAAATGACAAAGATAATCATATTGTTATATTATGCTTTTCAAATCTTCGTTTTCTTTCGACTGTTTCCAATTATTGGTATGTTGACGAAACTTATGAATACTGTTCTCGTCCTTTCACTCAATTGTTTAGTATACATGGCTTGAAAAATGGACATTATATTCCTCTTGTCTTTTGTTTACATCAAGATAAAAAGTCGTCTTCATATTATCTCGCTTTTAAATATATCATAGAAGAATGTTTTACAAGTAATTGTCCTCTATCCTCTAAAGTAACAACTTCAGACTTTGAAACTTCCATTAATAATGGTATTCGTATGGCATTTCCTGAAGCAGATCTTCATGGATGTCGTTTATATTTGGGACGGGTATGGTATAGAAAGGTTCAAGCACTGGGATTAGCGCCAGGATACCAGAAAAAAGGTGTTAACTCAACTGAATTCTTATTTATATTTTTGGTCTTTCATTCTTATATCCTGAAGTTCTTAGCGATTTTTTTGCTATAAATTTGGCCGAAATTAATCCAGTCGATGAAAGAGTCACCCAATTTTGCGATTATCTTGTTGATAATTATATATCTGAAAATTCAACATTTCCTCCACATCTTTGGGCTGAGCACTCTTCATCCTTACAAAGAACCACAAACCCATGCGAAAGTGTTCATTCCAAGTAGAATCCTTGTTTCTACTGCCCTCACCCCAACATTAATAATTGTATTGATATAATTTTACAATTTCAAATAAATACCTATATTAAAATGAATTCTGTCTCGACACCAAAAAAAATGTTGCCGAAAATAAAGCAAAAATAAATTTTCTAAATGAAAAAAATTTTAGAATTAAGAGAATGTCAAAAGACTAAGTTTTCACTCTAATGGCATATAAAACAACATAATGCTATTCTACACCCACCAGAATGAAAACAATGGGAACCTTCTCTGGTTACACCTCCGAGGCTTCTACAATTTGCAAGCCATACGGATGCTGAGACTAAGGAAGAATGTAAAATAAATAGATTAGAATTTGTCAAAGTAGTATCATATAAATTTAGGAAAAATATTTTGTAATTTTATATTTCTATACACATTTTGTAATATTTTCCAAATAAGTTTTTTGTGATGTTATTTTTAATAAATCGATAAAATATGTACTTATTATGTTTTTGTATTTTCTGTTATAGTTATCAGTACCAAGGGTATTATAATTATAATAACGCTTGAGGTCAATGGTGTATATACCGAGGGCCTTTGGTCCGAGGGATATACGTTGACGGAAAGCGTTATTATCTATAATACCCACGCTGCCTTCAACGTTTAATGTCCGACTAAATTATTTTTTATATGCAAAAAATTTGAGTGAATTTTGAATTTGAGTGAATTAATTTTAAAATAAGTACATTTACCAGCAATAGTCGTAACGTAATTGTGGTAACCATAGTTATACTTAGGTTGTTATTTGTCAACTTGACAGTATTTAACTAGCCATTTAAATTTAATGCCCTAGGGCGTTAGGGCGTTGTTTTTAAAAATAACGCCCTAGGGCATTATATCATACGTAACTGACTTCGAAACATGTTATTATTTGTCAAATAATATACTAGTCGGACATTAAATTATTAATGTCCGACTGGTTTATTATTTGACAAATAACGACATTATTGCGAAGTCTATTAAGTACGATATAACGCCCAAGGGCGTGTTATTGAACAATAACGCCCTAGGGCCTATTAAATTTAAATAACGAGTTAAATACTGTCAAGTTGACAAATAAAACTGTAAGTAAAACTATGGTTACCACAATTACGTTACGATTATTTCTGGTAAATATACTTATTTGAAAACTAATTAATTCAAAATTCATGCAAATTTTTTGCATATAAAGAATAATTTAGTCGGACATTAAACGTTGAAGGCACCACGGGTATTATAATAATGACTCTTTCGGTCAACGTATATACCTCGGGCCGAAGGCCCTCGTTCTATACACCAAAGACCTCAAGCTTTATTATCCTTATACTACCCTTGGTACCTTAATAACTACGAGTAAAATAACAAAAAATAATGGTTATTATAAAATATATTATAATGGCTATAAAATTAATTGTATATTATGTACAGTATGTCCCTGTAAGTTGTATCCATATGGAAAACTTTTTTATTATTAATTTTACGAAAAAAAGTTATTCTTTATAAAAAGCTCTGCATGGTCCAAAACCTAAGATTTAACCATCAAATATCAAATTTTTTGAATAATATACGAGGTATGTCAAAAAGTTTAAATTTCACTCAAGAGTAAAATAGCTTTATTTTTCGTAATATTGGAAATTGCTATTTTGAAAAGTTGTTTGGAATTAAAAACTATATTCTAATATGCAATTACATCCTTCTAATTGAAAAAAAAATTTTTTGAGAAATTATGGATAACTATCATTATTTTTTCAGTTATTTCAATTCTGATAACTCTTTTATTATTAATTTTACGAAAAACAGTGATTCTTAATAACAAGTTCTGGATGGTCTAAAACTTAAAATACAACCATCTTATTTTATCAATTTTATACGAGGTATGTCAAAAAATATAAATTTAGATTAAAAGTAAAGTACCTTTAGAGTTCAGAATATTTCATAATAAATAACTTTTCATAATAACAATTTTCGATATTGTGAAAAATAAACATATTTTATTCTTGAGCGAAATTCACATTTTTTGACATACCTCGTATAAAATTGATAAAATTTCACAAAAGATCGTTGTATTTCAGATTTTAGGCCATGCAGAACTTTTTATTAAGAATCACTTTTTTTCGTAAAATTAATAATAAAAGAGTTATCTGAATTAAAATAACTGAAAATAAGGTTAATTATCCACTTTTTCAAAAAAAATTTTTTTTTTCAATTAGAAGCATGTAATTGCATACTAAAATACAGTTTTTAATTCCAAACAACTTTTTATAATAGCAATTTTCAATATTGTAAAAATAAAGCTACTTTACTCTTGAGTGAAATTCAAACTTTTTGACATACCTCGTATAATTTTCAAAAAATTTGATATTTGATGGTTAAATCTTAGGTTTTGGACCATGCAGAGCTTTTTATAAGGAATAACTTTTTTTCGTAAAATTAATAATAAAAAAGTTTTCCATATGGATACAACTTACAGGGACATACTGTATAAGTAGTTAGATGAAATTTATAAATACCGCCTAGTGTGAATAATGTTTAATACATAAAGGTTGAAAATTAAATAACAAAATACCAATTTTGCCAAAAATTTACAAAGGGACGAAGATGTGGCAACGTTTCACCTTTACATAAAGATTAGAAGCATGTAATTTATTTAAAGCTTGGGAGGCAATTCATATGTGACCATTTTAGCGACAGGTAAGATACCCTTTTTCGGGAGGCATTTCATATGCAGCCCATTTAAAAGCTTGTGAAATGCAGATTACAAAAAGTATAATACTTTAATCCTTTTTAAGAGCGTAGGTGCCAAACCAAATTTCGGCCGAATTCTTTTTAAATGCATTTATTTTTTTTCGAATAATGAGAAAACTAATAAACTAATAAGTATTTTTGAAAAATTTAAACGCAGTATAACATATTACAGTATTATTGAGGGTAGAGAGTCCCTGAGAACTCCTATAATGTATATTTTAATAAGTCACAGGAGGAAAAAAAGAGAAAATTTAGTCTGAATTTTAATTTCAAATATATCATTCAAAAGAAACTTTTAGTTTATTCCAAGGGAGTTGCAACCCTCCGTTATAATGTAATCTTTCATTCTGCGTTTAAATTTTTCAAATATACTTATATTATCAGTTTTCTCAGGATTCGAAAAAAAAATAAATGCGTTTAAAAATAATTCGACCGAAATTTTGCGTCTAAACTATCAAATAGGCTTAAAGTGTTATACATTTTTCTAATCAGTATTTCAAAAGCTTTTAAATGAGGTGTCACATGATGTACTTTCCTATTAAACCAATCAGAGTTATGCTTGTCACCTGAGGAGGGATCGCGTAAAGTTCGAAACATCGATGCTATAATATACTATGATTATTTTAAAAATCGACCTGTTCAGCGTTTTGCTAATGTGCTCAAAATAAATAAGCTAATAGGGGGAGTAACACATTCCAGCGCACTGTATATACCATTTTAAACAACCGGGGTATTATAAAAAGTACTATTTTATACTGGTGTAATTTTTGGAATCATAATTATAAATAACAAAATACACCTACGAAAAATTCATATTTTATAAGTTAATTATTCTTTCGAAACATGGTGTGTCCTATATACAATAACAAAACCGTGATATTATAAAAAGTACTTTTTTATTTCAGTGTAATTTTTGGAATTTTAAGCATTTTATATCGTTAAATTATTTTATATTTTCTTCTATAAATAATAAAAAGTTTTTCTATAAATAGTTCTTTTTTATAAAAGTGTAAAATTATACGTCGCTAAAGAGTCCTAAAAACCACTGTTTTACGTATATGTAAATGCAAACTAAAAATTAAAAAATATGGCAAAAAATACAAAAAAATCGCCGATATAACTTAGTTAACCTATACATTTTAAATGCCAATAATGTGATAATTCCATAAATGTGAATAGTGACAAAATTTCATAATTTAGTGGAGTAAAGTTGCCGGCGGTTACACCAATTACAAACAAGCATTACAGCATGGTAAATTTGAATTACACTTTCTAGTATAAAAACGAGGCATATAAGTGAAAGAAGCTGCTGAAATTGCCTGATTGAATTTAGTACCAGGAATTTCAAGGAAATTGTTTATGACGGTATAACTCTTTTAAAACTGGAGAAAGAAAAAAATCGTTCTCAGAATTTGTCATGTTGGTGTCTTTTACAGAACATTCATCAAGGAATAAATTGAAAACTATACGAAACTACGAGCGTTATTAAAGCGAAAATTGAAGGTTTTAAACCTAAAAAAGCTAATAATTTCTCTAGAGAAATTATTAAGGATTTCTTATTAAAGCATCCACGACAAGAAACTTACAGCTTTGATAAATTAGATTTAAAGATTTTCTTTTTATATTATTTGAATATTTTTTAAAGGTTGTACTATAATGGGAACAATTAGGTCTGGATCCCGCGTATGAAAAAAAATTGATTAACAGCAAGCTGAAAATTTGTTAATAGCTTAAGGGTGTCTAGTCGGACAAACTTTGATGTATAGGAACACTGGAAAAGGAAGTTTTAATTGTGGAACAGGTTAAAAATTTGAAACGTTCACACCACGAAAACGGCACATGTATTTTGTCCGACAGAACAGACTTAAACTCTCCGAACAGAGATTAAACTCTCATGCAAAAATTAGACTGCTATTTATCACCAAATGGGCGTTTTAATGAGTGGAACATGTAGAATATGTCAAATGACATGAATTAAGACAGGTGATAAATAGCAGTCTGATTTTTGCATGGGAGTTTAATATCTGTTCGGAGAGTCTATGCTGTCGGACAAAATAAATGTGCCGTTTTCGTGGTCTGACCGTTCCAAATATTTAACCTATTCCACAATTAAAACTGCCCCTGTTCCGGTGTTCCCCTATATCAATGTTTATCCGACTAGACACCCTTAAGCTATTAACAAATTTTCAGCTTGCTATTAATCAACTTTTTGAAGTTATACTTCTTTACCGGCGATAGAGGGTGATTTTTTTATATGTTAAAACCTATCAGCCCGGCGCATGCGCATTTTAACTTTGTTCTGATTGGATATTCAAATGACATGTCAAAAATTATCCGATATGGCAGCTGTGGTTTGGAGGTAAAGGTAAAGGTAAACAAATGTATAATATATTAGTTTTATTGTTGTAAGGACAGAAACAAAAAAGTTTATAATATTGTAGTGACTTTTAAATAGTTTTTAAAAGCAACAGGTACGTAATAATTGTTAATGTATCATGAGTATAAACCTACCTATTTGATCTGCCAAAATACATAGTATGTAATATGGGCCATTCCACGAACATACGCCTGTTTTGGATTACTTCGACAACGAATATTTTACTGTGCAACGTAAGAAGTACGAAAGTAAATGGCCCTAATAATTATTCCAATAAACAACAATGTAATTTGCAATTTACTTTAGTTCTTCTTATTTTGCACAGTAAAATATTCGTTGTCGAAGTAATCCAAAACAGGCGTATGTTCGTGGAATAGGGTATACTTTTATTTATATAATTTGATTACCATCAAAATTTCTATCAATATTCACCTAATATATTGTTTTTTTACTCTATGTTTTGTTGTATTTTTTCAATTCTAAATCATTTCAATTCAAAATTAAAATAATTTGATCAATTTTCAAAATATCAAAATATCACAAGTTTAATCCGTTTAATTTGCCGATCTTCGTAAATAATGACACATAGTGACCGTGGCTAAGCGGAGAAGGCGAATGAATTCCAATACCAACCACTCTTATCAGCGCTGGTTCGAGTCCCAATAGAAACTTTCTTTTTTGTTTTTTTTTAAATCATTTTATGATTGTAAGTATATTTATTATATAATTGTATTTTCAGAAAATATATATTTAGTTAAAAAAATTTTCGACAATTACTAATGTTCAGACATCATTTGTGGCTTGTTTAATGTGTTTGTGTGTGTTTTATTCTTTTATTATTTTAATTTTTGGCACTGTTCTAATAAAAATGTTTGAGAAGTAGTAAGTATAAATTAGTTTAATATTTAAACAAAATATAAATAAAAAGTATATTAATTTCGTTTAAATCATATAATAGAAGTATAACTTCTTACGTGCGTACAAAGTACACACACATTCTTTTTTTTTCATACGCGGGATCCAGACCTAAATGCGTAGTTTTCGGGGTAATGAGATGTATTACATGGAAACTAATGATTTACAAGACCTTGGATCAGCTTATTTATTGAATTTTCCTGAAATCAAGAAAAAATTCCTAGACAATTTACAGTTAATGATAAATTTTATGAGAAAAACATGAGAAGCACAAAAAACATAAGTGGTTGTTTTACAAGTAGTGATTTCCTATTTATGAACTATCAGAAGTATTCGAGGTAGTTTCCATACGCATAGAAACTTATTTCAAATACTTTGTAAATAGATGTTTTATTTTTTTTGCATAAAAACGGCGCCTCCTATGAAAAAAAGACAAGAAAGATTTTTGACGTAAACGGGGAATTCAAGATGTATCAGTGGCGTACTATTATTTTCATTAAAAAAATTCAGACCATGACCCGTACGAGCGTTAATGATGAATATTAGATTCTTCTGTCACATCTGAAAGATGTCATTTTGAAATTTGTTGTAGCTTTGAGCCTAGTTTAAATCTTATTAGTGTTATTTTCTATTATTGTTTGAGTTTGGTATTAGACAGTTCTTGATAATGTATTAAAAAAAATGAAAAATACGCTTTAAGATGTTTATTTTTTACATAAAAATGGTGGAACATATGAAAATAAGACAGGAGAGTTTTTATCATAAATTAAACGGTAAATTCAAAAACAATTTTAAATTTGAAATATCTGAGTGGCGTACTATTTTTTTCTTTAATGAAATTCAGACCATTACCCGTATGCGTCCCAATGATGAATGAAAAATTCTTATTTTTATGTCAAAAGAGGTGTAATTACTCTTAAAACTTACCAAATTTTATTTTCATAGCTCAACCGGCCTTAGAGCCATAAATAAATTTTTAGTTTGAAAGAAAAATTTCAACACCCCGTACCTCCGAAACGAAGCATTTGCAGATAGGTTTATAAGGTAGGTACTAGTGCACTTTAAAAGACCAAAAATAATCATTTCTTTCAAGAATTTTTTTCTCAGAACCTTTATTAGAAACATAAAACGTTTTACATATTAATAACTAACTCTTAGAGAGTAAAAAAAACATATTTTTTTAATTTATGCACGTACACTAATATTATAGAGGGCGCAAAAGTCGAGGCCTAGAAAAATGATGGCGGACAGTTAATCTCAGGGTTGGGATATTGGAAACAAAAAATCGTGCTGCATTTGAAAAAGGAATGTTGTTTACGTGACAATTTACCACAATTTGACCAAAAAATAAAAATAAATATTTTTTCACCATGAACAAGTGAAGAAAAACGGGCGATTTTTTCACAATTTTTTTTTTCAAATTTCCGTAAAATCTTTTTTTTGCCGAATTTTTCACTAAAGGTGGTGAATTGTCACGTAAGAAACCTTCCTTTTTCAAATGCAGTACGATTTTTTTTTCTCAGAGACCCCAATCCTGAGATTAACTGGACAGTTAATCTCAGGATCCGTCGGAACTACTTTTTTCGAGGTCCCGACTTCGACGCCCTCTACAATATTAGTGTACGTGAATAAATGAAAGAATTCTTTGTACTCTCTAAGAGTTAGATATTAATATGTATAAAGGTTTATGTTCATTTCTAATAAAGGTTCTGTTAAAAAAAATCTTGAAAAAATGCTTATTTTGGTCTTTTAAAGTGTACTAGTACCAAGCAAACTGGCGTTCCGTATTTTGATCCAAAATCAAACTGTTTGGGTAAAATTTCTAAATGTCTGGTTGATTTAATTACTAATCCATAATTTCTGTTACAGCTAACATACAAAAATATCGAGCCAACCAAAGGTAAGTAATTTATTTTATATATTTTTTAAATTAAATTATTTATAAACCATTTTAATATATTTTCATTATCTACAACCTAGGTATTTCAGCAAATGTTCAGTTTATTTATAATTTTTAAACAAATTTTAATTAATTATAATAACAGTTAATAAACCATATTTATACATAAATATAATTATTTAGTTTTAATAGAAAAAAATGTGTCTTAACATAATTAATTATTGTAATGTAATATATCAGTAAATTTATTGTATACAAAAAGAAGATAAATTAACCAGAAATAGTCTGGTTAATTGGCTAACCCAAAGTCATTATAAACAAAAAAAGTGTTTTTTACAAATATTATTTTAAACGCGGGAACAAAATATAAATGAAAAATAAATTAAAAATTTTACAGTTCTTAACCGTCAACAGACCGTTAGACAGAAAAAAATTATTAAAATCTGTCCAATGCCACGTACTACGTACTACTCACAAAGTTTGTTACAGTTATTCCATTTTATCTTTGCACATGGGTCAAGATTCATTTTCAAACAAGTTAAATCAAAACATAAAGGGAAGCATACGTCAATGTTTAGTATCATTGATACGTACTGTTAGTGGTAATAATTAAGAAATGGCTATTATCCCGTGGACGTATTTTATAAAGTTATTGTATTGGAGTGTTTAATCTTTTTTCGCTATTGTGGATATTGCTGGATCCAACATTAAACAGCTTGAACATCATACCGACTATTACTAGTATAATGATAAATTTAGAACGGTAATAAATAAATTAAAAAAAAAATAAAAAGTTAAACAGTAATCTCGAAAATAAGCAAATAAATTTCCATTCGACAGAAATATCTCTACACTCATAAAATGTTATTTGAAACGTTTGCGTAAAAAAATGAATAAGTATTTACCGGAAATAATTAAATTAAAAGAGAACAGAAGTTATTCGTACTGACAATAATTATATTTGAAAATAAAAATTACAATAACATAAAGATTAAAAGTTAAATAATTTAAAAAACCAAATACACAATAAGTGAAATTTAATAAAAAATTTTCCTCTTGGTAAAAGGTATATTAGTTTAAAAAGCCCTAAAGGGCCACAAACACTTGCTCTCTAACAAGAGCATCATCAATGTTACAAGAACATGGTGAGCCAACCAAAAAATACAAAGGTCAAAGCCTTTCAAAAAACAGACCAAAGTCTTATATAAATGAACACATCGAAAAATCCAAAGGATGGATAAAATTCCTAAGGATATGGTCATAGGGCAACACATGACTCCCATGGGACAACTGGCTCTCTGCCAACCACACAATACGGTTTTAAAAAAGGGTTTGGCACCATTGATGCGGTGACACACTTAGTTACAGACATACAAATATGTTTAACTGAAAATGATTACAATGGCACGATGTTTATAGATGTTAAAGGTGCGTATGACAATGCTAACTGGTTCATTCTAGGGGAAAAATGATACAATTACAAATACCTCAAGAAGTTGCTAACACCATATGCAGATTGTATATAAACAGGCAAGTAGGACTCAGAGGATCTGATGGCTGTCCAGTGAAATACCAAACTGCAAATTTAGGGTTGCCACAAGGATCTGTTCTTGCACCACTACTCTTCAATATATGTATATAACACTAATTTACACTCCTCCATATCTACAGCAACTATGGTAAAATATGCCGATGATTTTGTTGTTTATACACGTAGCAAACACCTTGATGAATGCATCAATCGTTTAAACTCCAGCACAGAACTCTTTTTAAGATCCATAAATGATTTAGGACTACAAATCTCCGCTGAAAAATCCAAAGTTGTTATCTTCACCAGGCATAATGTGAAACCAATGAAGAAAATTAAAATAAATAAAATAGAATTTCCAGTGGATACCAATGCCAAATACTTAGGAGTTATATTAGACAGAAAACTGACCTGGAAACCACACATTAAACAAATAGAGATAAAATGTAACAAAGGACTAAACTTCCTAAAATCCATCATGCGAACTTGGTGGGGAGCAGAACCTCAAACAGCAATAATTTTCTATAGAGCTTACATAAGATCAATAATTGATTATGGTTGTACACTTTATGGAACGGCCAATAAAACGAATCTACGTAAGCTGGACATTATACAAAACAAAGCACTTAGAATATGTCTGGGAGCAATGAAATCTACACCAGTTGAACCATTAAGAGCTGAAACAATTGAACCTCCATTAGAACTGAGAAGATCATTTTTAGCTGAAAAAATTATTATTAAATCACTAAAGAAAAATTCACCATTCATTGGTAGCATATACAAGTTAAACGAATACGATTTAACTAAGACTTTTTGGATACATAAGAACTCTCCTCCTGTTTGTGAAGCATTAAGAAACGTGACCCTACAACCACAAACAAAGGTAGAGCTCGATTACTTTGTTCACTTTGTTGTATGTGATGTGAATGTACCCCATTACTCTGAATTAGCATCATCTAATAACATAGTTATTAATCAAATTTTAGACCAACATCTAAACTATGTCACAATATACACTGATGGATCAAAAACCACTGACGGCACATGTTGTGCCTTCGTAATACCTAAACGTATACAAAAACACTATAAGCTACATAAAAACACATCTATCTACACAGCCGAGGCAATAGCAATTCTAAAAGCACTAGAATATCTACAACAGGAAGAGGAACAGAATGCCATTATCTTCTCCGATTCACTTTCAGTTCTTAAAATTTTAAAATCCAACTCAAACACAACAAATGATATTACCTTTAACATTCAAACAATTCTTAAAAAATTACAAGATCAAAATAAATTTATAAAATTCTTTTGGTTTAAAGCACACGTAGGAATAACAAACAATGAAATTGCAGATAAAATTGCCAAAGAAAGCATAGAAATGGGGAAACAGATAAATTGCCAATTAACTACGGATGAACAAATAAACATATCAAAACATAAAATGATGAGAAAATGGTTCTACTTGTGGCAAGAATACACCTTTACAAATCCAACAGGTTACACCGGACTAGAAACCAAATTGAGGAAAAAACCTTGGTACAATAAGTTCGATTACAATCGCAAAAGCATAACCACTATTAGTAGAATGAAGTTTGGTCATGCATGTTATCCAGCACACTTACATAAAATCAAAATACTTGAGAGTGATCTTTGTGAAGTTTTTAATAAAATCGGTGACCTGGACCACATCTTTTTTGATTGCCAAAAATATAGGGCTAAATCCAATGAGCTGTTCAGAAAACTTCTACAATTGAACATTGAAAGCCCATATAATATAAATGCATCTTCTTGCTTTAAACAGAAAAGGAATTTACGGTTGTTTGTTATATTTCGGCATAACAGTGGCGGCTCGTGGAATTTGAGCAGGGAGGGCGCAGATAATAACAATTGCACACAAAAATTTGCCCTCGGGGATTTAGTAGGAATTTGATCAGGGGCAGCGGGTTTTCATTTTTCTATCGGGTGCAAAGTGAATTTCCATTTACTATTTGAACGGTGTCTTTGCAATTTTTTCCCTAGAATGTTTGCTGAGAACTATTGTAGGTTTATATACGCAGATGGGCAAATATGACGGCAAAGCTTTTGACGCGGCAAACGGTTTCAAGTTCGTAGAAAACATTAAATTGGCGTTACGCAGGTAAACGCAATGAAGGGCAATACTCAAATAGGGGCAATAATTTTTACGATGGGCTGGTCGGCAAATTTCTCAAATTATGGGAAAAACCAACCTTACCGACTTTCGGCTCTGGTCAAAATAAAATAGTTAGGTACAACTTACAGGAACTAGGTACCTACTACATATTTAAATTTTCAAATACAAACAAATTTGATTTATAATAGTTTAATAGTTCTATTCAAGAAATACACTACGACATTGCGTTCATAATAATTAATACATTACAATTATTTTTAAAATTAAAATCGGCTCTACGGTCTTTCATAGCAATAAATTTTTCCATAACTTTTTCCTCGAAATCATTGATCCCATCATGAAGTAAATTTCGGTTTATGGACATCATAGCTAGGGCATTTAGTCGATCATTAAGCATTGTGTTTCGCAAAAATGTTTTTATGCGCTTAAGGGTTGAAAAACAACGTTCCGATTCTGCAGTTGTCATTGGGGTTGTCACAATAATTTTTAACACCATTATTGTTTCTGCAAAGGTTTCGGCAAGATTATTCTCTAACATAAACGTGAGAATGTTCATAGCTCCAACAATTTCTTTTAAGTCTGGCCTCGAATATATTACTTCTAATTCAGTCTTTAATCTGGTCTTGCATAACACGGGATAACAAGTAGTTACAGCATCTAGAATATTAACTGGAAAAGTTTTCGAATATTTTGAGTACATGTCTTTGTTGAATAGTTCAGCCGCTTGCAAATGGCCCCGATAAGAGAACCTTTCCTTCATTTGTGTTGTTATTACATCACACACCTCCTTGGCAATAACACTTCGCATATTATCATCAGTTCTTCTTCTTTTAGCACTTTCAAAATTTGATTCAACACTTTCTTTAATTTCATCAGTATCATTTCGAATGTTGGTAATACTTTGCTCAAAAATTTCTAAGTCCTTCTTCAATTCAACACTGTCCTTATTTCTTGATTGGAGTTGATTATAAAGTATATCGACTTGCGGCAAGACTTTATGGAAAATCGTTAACCAAAACATAAATTCTGGATCTTCTAACGCTCGCCTAAAGCCAGAAGCCTCATTGGAAGTAACACTCTTTTCACATCTGTCCTCGACCTCTTCAAAAACTTCTATAAGTTTCTCACGATTTTCATATACAGAATTAACCGTACGAATATTATAGTTCCATCTAGTGACGGCCACTCTCGGTAATCTTTTATTTACTATTTCTTCTAAAATATCGCATCGATGGGAAGAATTTGAAAAAAACGCTGGGATAGCTGATAGATTATTAAAAAACACTCGCACTTTAGGGTTTTGCGATGCGGCTTTCTGCATAATTAGGTTTAATTGATGGGCATAGCAATGTATAAAATGTGCACTGGGATATTTCTGTTTAATTTGGATTTGAACACCGCTGGTAGAACCGCTCATAACATTTGCACCATCATAAGTTTGCGCTATTAGTTTTTGAGGAGTTTTTAAAATTAACGGATCTATTTCGTTTTCAATGCAGGTTTTTAACCCAGCTGCTGTTTTATCCATAACCCTTAAAAAGCCCCAAAAATTTTCATAAATGGAATCTTCGCAGAAATACGGTAATATCAATACCATTTGACAATTATTTGAGACATTTTTGAGACAAATTTCTTCCCGACAAACTAGTAGCATACAGTCCAAAATATCATTTTGTATGGTCTTGGAGGTTCCTTTAAACACAGTTGCTTTCTGTAAATGTTCTTTAAGTGTAGCATCCAACTCTGCAGTAAAATCTATCAACTCTCTAAATATTCCTCGATTTTCAGATCCCTCGCTTTCGTCATGACCTCTAAGTGCTAGTTCAAAAGAACCGCAAAATTTTACAAAGCTAATAATTCTTTTCAAAATGTGTCGGTTTTTTCTGACTTTATTATTGTGTAGTACTAAAGACTCCCTGTATGCAGAACTCAATTGTGTTAAAATATTGACTTTGCCAAGCAATGCGAACCCTGTGCATGAATTAATATGACCACGAGACGATTCATGTTTTTTTATTTTTGCAGGAAGGTGGTGAAGATCTTTTATCCCTGTTCTTGCCCAATTTCGGTCCATCCCTGATCCGGCATTGTAAAGTAATAAACACGGGAAACAGTACAATAAATTCGAAACGTCACAACCACAAATCCAATTATTTCTTGTATAAATGTCTCTTGAAAAATGGCGGGTGAAACTTCTGTTTTCTGCTTTGCGCTAACTTCAAATTTGGCAACGGCCTGCCCGTTTAAAAATTAAAATTTTTTAATTTTTAACTTATCTTCAAGTGGCAGATTGGAAAAGTTCGTATTTAATATTATGAACAGTATTCATGATGCTAAAATAAATTCGTTCTAATTAGCCCATGTGTTATAATATGAAAAATATGTGTACTTACGTAATAAGAATAAGTGAAACTTTAAACACTACTACTGCAAATTTTCCACTGCTTTCGCTTTATTGTTGTCAGAGATAACTGCTTGCAAAGCTTCTTGCCGCGTGCTTTCTTGCTCACTGAGGCCGCTAAAGAAGTGCGGCCAAAATGCAACATCACGCAACGTCTGAAGATGAGTGGGAGTGTTGGTCGACCGTCCTCGATTAGGCCAGGGTAATAAGACAAAAATATACCCTGTTCGTGACACTCGAGCAGCCAGGGTATTGAAGCGTTTTTTTGACAAGTAATACCTATAGGAACAAATTTTAACTATTTCCTGCGTAGGATCTGGCGGCCATTTTTATTTATAAACAATTAACTGTCAAAAAATGGCATTTTCCCTTTTTTTTCAAATCAATGGAAAACAGTGAAACTTATGATTTTTTTAGTACAAATATCTTTGAGATTATGGAAAAAGCTTTAAAATGACATATTACAAAGTTTGATATACTCATTTATTGTTAATATAATTGCGAAAAAGGTCGGAATTGCAAAAAAAAATATTTTCACAATAACTGCTGTAAAAATTAGTGTACAGGTTTGAAATTTTTGTCAAATGAGGGTTCTTTGTTGCTTAATATGTGATAAAAATTTCAAAGCGATTCATTCAATTGTTTAAATTTTATTCGAATTGTTTATCTCAGTGAGCATTTTTTTGCACTAACATAAGTTAGAAAAAAATGACGTTAGAACCATTCCACAGGTGTCAAATGGAAGAGTATGAACTATATTTTCAACTTGGTTTAAAAAAAGCGAATAAAAAATGCATTTATTAGCAATAAATAATTATGCAAAAGTATCGTAAATCTTTCCTTATAAACTTTTTGAATAACTTTTTCCAAAAAAATTAACTTTTTTACCCTGTTTTAAGTGCACAACTACCAAGTAATGTTATTTATATCATAATTGATAAAAAATTGTAATAAATATATATAATTTCTTATATAACAAAATAAAAAGTTTATAAGGAAAGATTTACGATACTTTTTCATAATTATTTATTACTACTAAATGCATTTTTTATTCGCTTTTTTTAAACCAAGTTGAAAATATAGCTCATGCTCTTTCATTTGACACCTGTGGAATGGTTCTAACGTCATTTTTTTCTGACTTATGTTATTGTAAAAAAAATGTTCTCTGGGATAAACAATTTGAATAAAATTTAAACAATTGAATGAATCGCTTTGAAATTTTTATCACATATTAAGCACCAAGGAACTCTTATATGACAAAAATTTCAAAGCTGTACACTAATTTTTACAATATATATTGCGAAATTAATTTTTTTGCAATTCCGACCTTTTTTCGCAATTATATTAACAATAAATGAGTATATCAAACTTTGTAATACGTCATTTTAAAGCTTTTTAGATAACCTCAAAGATATTTGTACTAAAAAAACCATAAGTTTCACTGTTTTCCATTGATTTGCAATAAAATGGAAAAATGTCATTTTTTGACACTTAATTGTTTATAAATAAAAATGGCTGCCAGATCCTACGCAGGAAATAATTACAATTTGCTCTTATAGGTATTACCTGTCGAAAAAACGCTTCAGTACCCTGGCTGCTCGAGTGTCATGGAAAAAACCTTATTACCCTGGACTAGATTGCTATGGTTACGTGGCCGCACTTCTCTTGTGCCCAAATATCGTGCGTGCCCTCTCAACGTGGTCTCAACCATCGCCTACGTCCTATAAAGCTATGACAAGCTGGTTGAGCGTCGGAAAAATATCAGACAGTGTTTTTATGTGAATTTCAACAAATTAAAATTAGAATAGAAAATGTTGAAGTTGGTTGTATCAGAATTTTTTAACCAACATTATATCTGGGAGGGCGCGCGGCCATGCGGCCTCAAAGAGGAGCCGCCACTGCGGCATAATAACAAAAATACAAATTTAATAATACTTTTGCTGCTACCTTATGTCTTTCCTTAATGTATATGTACCTTACCTATCCGAAGCCTACCTTTGATCGTTTATAAAATGCCCTGATCGGCCCCTGGGCGAGAAGAGTGTAATCCTTGTGTCAAATCCTTGCACTCTCTTTTACAAAATTTGTAACTGGCTGTGTGGGTTTCACCTTAAAGCCAAAAACCAAAAATGTAACAAAACAGAGAGAAATACGAATGAAAACAAATGCCGAAATTGAAGAAGAGTTAAAGAGAGAAAATATAGTCAGATCCATATAATCGCTTCGCTTAGAACGGATAGGACATATATAGAGACGCCCACAATCAGATATGTTGAGAAGGATAACTAACTAGACACCACTATGGCCCAGGTATAGAGGAAGACCCAGAAGAAGATGGCTGGATGATGTAGAAGAAGACATAAGAGCAGTGAATGTGAAAGACTGGAAAATTCAGTGCAAGGACATGAAGAAATGGAAAAAAGTCACGAGAACAGCAAAGACACGCAGCAAGCTATAAAATGACAGAGGAGTAATCCACCTCAGCCAACTATTACATCAACTATTTTGCCACAATAAGATCCCATTGCCTATCTCCCTAATTCAAGAAACGTCTCGAATTCATTATTTATAAAACCAGTCGATAAATCTGAACTGATCCAAACAATCAATAGTATCAAAAGCAAATCCTCCTGTAGTACTGATGGTCTATCGATAAAAATGTTTTCTAATCTCCCAGAAAATGTGTTAGAAGCCCTCATCTCACTAATTAGTGATTCCTTTGAGAAAGGTAAATTTCCAGAGTGCCTGAAGACAGCCATCATTATTCCTCTTCATAAGGGTGGTGAAATATCTAATACTTGCAATTATAGACCTATTGCGCTACTACCGGTACTCTCCAAAATTATTGAGAGACTCATAAAAGCCCGACTTATGTCCTTTCTAGTTGAAAACAACATTTTATCACAAAATCAGTTCGGCTTTTTAAATAATAAATGCACCACTGATGCCATCTTTTCTGTACTACATGAGGTTTATCAAGCACTCAACAATAATCTTCACACTGCCACCGTTTTTTTTGACTACGCCAAAGCTTTTGATTGTGTAAATCATAACATTTTGATAAGAAAACTAAATTTCTACGGAATTCGAAGTATTTCTTTAGATTAGTTCCAATCTTACTTGGATGATAGGAAACAACTTGTTAGAGCAAATGATACAGACTCTAGTCTCAAAAACATTGTATGTGGGGTACCTCAAGGTTTAGTATTGGGTCCTCTACTTTTCCTTATCTGTATTAATGACATCACTAGTTTAAAAATCGATGGAAAAATCTTTCTTTTTGCTGATGATAGCAGTATCACTTGGAGCAACTCAAATATTGCAACTCTTCATGCTACTATAACTTCTGATCTACTTACAATAAAAACCTGGTCTGACTCTAATTTACTCTCGTTTAACGTAGATAAAACAGTAGCATTGTCTTATAAAGGAGTCCTTCAACCCTTACCTCTTAATAACAGCCAGATCAGCACCGTTGATTCTGTAAAATTTCTTGGTATTTTTTTAGACAGCAACCTTAAATTGTCCCAATATATCGATTTGTTAAGGAAGAAACTATCCTCAGCTTGCCATGCTATAAGATCTGTTTCGAATGAACTCAATTTAGCATCTTCCAAAATAACATAAGCTACCGAACCATAAGCTTAATGTCACATACCTTGAAAATTCTATTGAAAATTATCCACGCCAGAATACACTCTAAACTGGAGCTGGATATTAGTGACACTCAATATGGGTTCCTCAATGGTATGGGTACCAGAGAGGCATTATTCTCCTTCAACGTGCTGACACAGAGATGTTTGGATGTTAGCCATCCTCTTTACGTCTGTTTTATAGACTACAATAAGGCGTTTGATAAAGTAAAACATGATCGACTCATGGAAATCCTAAAAAATAAAAACCTAGATGAAAGAGATTTAAGACTAATAACACACCTCTATTACAATCAGCGAGCAATAGTAAGAATTGAAAAAGAAACATCTGAAGAAATGGAAATAAAGAGAGGAGTCAGGCAAGGCTGCATACTATCACCTCTATTATTTAACGCTTATTCTGAAGAGGTAATGCGAGAAACTCTGGAAGATGAAACAGTCGGCATAAGAGTAAATGGAGTCTTAGTTAACAACATCAGATATGCAGATGATACAGTAATAATAGCCGATAGTTTACAAGACCTGCAAAGACTCATGAGTAAAATAGTAAGGTGTAGTAGGGAGTACGGACTCTCTCTCAATATCAAAAAGACGAAGTTTATGAAAATTAGTAAAAACAACCATAATACTAACGAAATCTTGATAGTAGAGGGCCAGCAGATCGAAAGAGTAAAAAAGTACACTTACCTACGAACACTTATAACAAAAAATAATGACTACACTGCAGAAATAAAAGTCAGAATCGAAAAAGCACGTTCTAATTTTATAAAAATGAAAAAGGTCCTATGTAGCAAAGATTTAACATTAGCTCTTAAAGTACGCCTAACAAAATGTTACGTCTACAGTGTTCTATACTATGGAGTGGAATCATGGACGTTAAATGTAGAGACAATGAGACGACTTAACGCCTTTGAAATGTGGACCTATAGAAAAATTATGAGGGTTTCCTGGGTAGATAGAGTTACAAACAATGAAGTACTGAGAAGAATAGCTAAAGAAAAGGAAGTTGAACTTACAATTAAAGAAAAGAAGCTACAGTATCTCGGACATGTGATGCGGGGCGAGAAGTATGGTATCCTACGACTCATAATGCAGGGAAAGATAGATGGCAGAAGAAGCATCGGAAGAAGACGAATTTCATGGTTGAAGAACCTGAGAGAGTGGTTTGGATGCAGCTCGAAACAACTATTTAGAGCTACTGCCTCAAAAATTAAAATAGCTATGATGATTGCCAACCTCCGTAGCGGAGATGGCACCTGAAGAAGAAGAAGAAGAAAATAACATATTTTTCTTTGTTCGAGTCACATCTTCGTTATGGTCTTCCTTTTTGGGGTTCTGGTACAGCTGCCCAATTCGATGTTATTTTCAAATTACAAAAAAGAGCAGTAAGATATCTGTTTGGCCTCAGAAGAACAACACATTGCAGAAGTTACTTCAAAGATCACCGAATTTTAACCCTTCCATCTTTGTATATTTTAGAAACTGTTTGCTTAATTCGTAAACATCTACATGTCTTTCCACCAAGACCTAATCATGACTACTTCACGAGAAATTCTACGTTTGACGTCTATATGCCGACCCCGTCCTCTGAGTTAGTAAAGAAATCTATATTATATTCCGCAAAAAAACTTTACAACCATCTCCCTCTACAACTTAAATCTGCAGCATCTTTCCCCAAATTCCGTAAACTGACAAAAGCCTACCTATTTGAAAGATCATATTATTCAGTAGAAGATTTTCTTAATCAATAACTAAGAAATTACAGTACCCTTTGCACAAGTAGTATTTTTATTATCATTTTTTTGTTTATATTTGGGTGTCATATACAGCAGCTTAACTTTTAACCTTATTAATTATTAGGTAGACTATGCATTTGAAATTTACTTAAATTTTGCAATTGATTACTTCTGTTTAACTTCATTATTATTGTTATTATTGTAAATATATTGACGATTTATATAATTTTAGTGAATTGGATTGTTATTGTTTTGTTTTCTTGACTTTTTATAAGCTTTGTCGATAAAATTGTACAATTTTTCATGACAATAAAGCATATTTCTATACACAAGAATAGGATTTTGAACGCCATGGCATTAGCTATAATCCCTAGGGATTGTAATGCTTAATGAATGAATGAATTAATAAAATATATTCTTAAAATGGAATCGATCAGGACACTTCGCCAGATGATCTGAGAACCGATGATGAATTGTATTGCCGAGAAAACTCCAATACAAGGACCATAGAGCACAGCGCTGCAGAGGTTATCCAGACGGACTGACGACTTAAAGCGTGTTGGTAGTAGCTGGATGCAAGCAGCAAAAGACATAAGGAAAGCGAACGAGCTGAGGGAGAATTATTATGTCCAGCACTGGACGCGTACGCGTATGAATTTCTTTAAAACATTTTAGCTCAAGGCAAATTATCATCTTAATCTCTTTCTCAGATCAATTACATCAGCCCACCAAGATAAATTAGAGTTGTCCGTAATTTCCTGACGATAGAATTAAGATGTCGTCTTAAGTTTCTTGTGGTAATAAAGTTTAAAGGTAATAAAGTTCATTTTACGATTCCATGGTATCCAATTTTCAGTTAAGTATATCTTTGTAATAATACAAGTACCGTATTACACAGTAGTTTCTTAATTCCCTATTTGTTTAATTTTGTCGTTTGGAGTTAGGCCTAGACAGGGCAGACATTTTACAATATTATGTATGCTTATAGTCCGTTCTTTAACGGTAAAATATTGCAAAATCTCTAAATTTTAAAGAACCGCTTGTATTGACATGAAATTTGGCATACACATAGCTAACAAGTCAAAGAAAAAAAGTGATATTGTGCCGATATCTGCTTTTGCCCTGGGGGTTGTTTTCACCCCCTCTTAAGGGTGAAAAAATATTCGTCCAAAGAAAGTCAGGAAATAGATGAATTGGCTAATTTTAAGTAACTTTTGTTCTATAGAGTTTTTTCACTAAGTCAATACTTTTCGAGTTATTTGGAAGTGAATATGTTCATTTTTTCAACAAAATAACCACGCTTTTAGACGGTTTTTCGCAAATAACTCAAATAGTAAGTGTTTTGTCGAAAAATCATTCTTAGTAAAAATATAGTCTGTAAAATTTTTTTAAAAATGGTGTATATATCACGTCTCTACACCTAATAGAAGCAGAGTTATAGCTAATGAAAAATAGATTCGTATTCGTCAAATTCCAAATGGAACACTTTAACGTGAAATAACCAAAAATGAAGCACATTTCGGGGAAAACTCATTACAACTTATTTAAAGTGTTTAAAAGAAGCTTCATTTTTGTTTTATAAACAAAATTTCTAGCATCAAAATTAAACAAGTTACGCTCAAAATAAAGTTAGTCCCTTTTGTTTTGGTAAAAAAATCGAGAAAATCACCCCCTAATTAGTATCTTAAATGAACTTAATTGTTACGACTTTACAAGTTTCTTGACTCGTGTATATATTGTTTATATGATCTGTAAGCTACATCGGTTTATAGTCCTTATTATTGAAAGGGCTGTAGTTAAAAGGTGTTGAACGAATCACTGATCACTAATGTATGAAAATTTAGAAACACCAAATCTTAATCAATTTTTGTCTAACAGAAAAACAAAAAAGTACATGATATTCAGAAAAGCAAATCTGACTTTTTTTGTTTTTCGAGATTTTTGGTATCTCTAACAATTTTTAAGTTATTTTGAAAAAAAAGCATATTTTTCAAAATTTAAATTTTTAAAAATTTTATTTTGAAACCAAATTTTTTCAAAAATAAGCACTTTGAATCGATAAAACTTACAGATCATATAAACACAAGATAAGTAAAATAATTTGTGGAGCGGTAACGATTAATTTCATTTAAGTTGCTAATTAGGGGGTGGTCTTCCCGATTTTTTTTGCAAAAACAAAAGGGACCAACTTTATTTTGAGCGTAACTTGCTTAAATTTAATGCTAGAAACTTTTTGTAAAAACACAAATAAAGTTAATAGGTCTGGATCCCGCGTATGAAAAAAAAGTTGATTAATAGCAAGCTGAAAATTTGTTAATAGCTTAAGGGTGTCTAGTCGGATAAAGTTTGATGTATGGGAACACTGGAACAGGGGAAGTTTTAATTGTGGAACCGGTTAAAAATTTGAAACGTCAGACCACGAAAACGGCACATGTATTTTGTCCGACAGAACAGACTTAAACTCTCCGAACAGAGATTAAACTCTCATGCAAAAATCAGACTGCTATTTATCACCAAATGGGCGTTTTAATGAGTGGAACATGTAGAATATGTCAAATGACAGGAATTATGACAGGTGATAAATAGCAGTCTGATTTTTGCATGAGAGTTTAATCTCTGTTCGGAGAGTTTAAGTCTGTTCTGTCGGACAAAATACATGTGCCGTTTTCGTGGTCTGACCGTTCCAAATTTTTAACCTGTTCCACAATTAAAACTGCCCCTGTTTCAGTGTTCCCATGTATCAAAAATTATTCGACTAAACACCCTTAAGCTATTAACAAATTTTCAGCTTGCTATTAATCATCTTTTTTTCATACGCGGGATCCAGACCTATAAATAAAGTTAAAAATAAAATTAAACACTTTAAAAAAGTTAAAATGGGTTTTTCCCAAAAAGTGCTTAATTTTTTGGATATTTCACGTCAAAGTATTCTATTTGAAATTTGGTGAATATGAATCTATTTTTCATTGGCTATAACTCTGGTTCTACGAGATCCAGAGACCTAACGCGTACACCATTTTTTAACTTTTTATAAGCTATATTTTTGCTAAGAACTTTTTTTTCAACAAAATACTTACTTTTTGAGTTATTTGCGAAAAACCGTCTAAAAATGTGGTTATTTTGTTGAAAAATGAACATATTCACTCGCAAATAACTCGAAAAGGGTTGACTTGGCGAAAAAGCTCTATAGAACAAAAGTTACTTAAAATTAGTCAGTTTACCCATTTCCGGACTTATTTTGGACATATATTTTTTCACCCCAAAAGGGGGTGAAAGTCACCTCCAGGGCAAAAGCACACATCGGCACAATATCACTTTTTTTCTTTGACATGTAAGTTATACGTATGCCAAATTTCATGTCAATCCAAGCGGTTCTTTAAAATTTAGAGCAAAAACCGTGAAAGAATGGACTATTATGATTAGGCTAATTGTTGCGTTTGCTTTGAATGCAGGGGAAAAGTTAAGGACCGAATATTTAGCTAATTAAAAATTTGAGCGCCAACTAGAAAAATAGTAAAACAAAACAAAAAATTTAAAAATGCAGAAAATAAACAAAAATTGGAATAAAATATTTACTTAAATAAAATTAATAAGCCTGTGACGTTTATGACGTTACAATGTAATAAAGCAAAAACACAGTTTTTTAAATAGAACACATTGCATATTTCCTTGCAGGGAGCTTGTAGGAAGACCCACCTGCAAGCCGTTCGGCCAGTAAAGTTAACTGAAAAGCGAGATCCACGAAGAAGAACATCCTTGTTAAAGAATCTTACTGCCGTGCTAGGCCCAAAGGCGGTAACTAACATTTGATAAAATGGTGGCAAAATCGATTTCAAAATTGAATGCTAAAATTTTGGCCCGTTAGTGATTTATGGACTAGCTAATAGTTTTAATGCATGCATATATGCCCCAGTTTATTAAGGGAACCATTAATTATATTTTAAAACAAAGTTTTATATAAAAAGAGGTAGATACCGCTAAAACGTTTTATCAAAACTTACTATAAAACTAAGCCTATTAGCGGTATGTGGTTTACAGTTGTGATTGATATGAAATAAAAAGCTTTTCTGTGTATTACAGTTTATTAAATTGAAAGAATGAAAGTACTATTAAATGTTATTATTTTGTTGAGCCACAATATGACAACAACAAATTGACAATATTTAGTTGTCGTTATATCTGTTTTCTTTCAAGAGTCAATAAATACATAATATGTTATAATATATAATATATAGTATTTTTACTACAAAAACGTTATTACGTAGGTCAAAATTTTTGACGTAAGAGAACTGTCAAAACATTAGAATCTGACTTTTCATTATTGCTATGTTTATTATAAACACGGCAATAATGAAAAGTCACATTCTAATGTTTTGACAGTTCTCTTACGTCAAAAATTTTGACCTACGTAATAACGTTTTTGTAGTAAAAATACTATATTATATTGGTTCATTAATATTAATGTTCTATTTGTGATTCAATATAGACAATTTAATAGACAACCGAACAACATACCTTGTGTCCGGTACATACACAACACCTATTTAGTATTACAATGGTATTACCTCATAATTAACATTTTTTATAAAATCTTTTATAGTGCGTCTAATAATTTGGGCAGAACTGTACTTATACTAGGAAAAAACAGAATCCGTTCAGATTGTTATAGATGTTTAAACACCTGCTGATGTTAAGCGTTTTAAAGAATTCTTCAAAATTGTGAATGTGATTGTAAACCATACTTTTGACTTTCTCAGCTATTTTTATTTTGTTTCTTAGCGACAAAGGTTTGCTATTTTACGACAGGTTGTTATAGAGCTTTTAAGATTTTTATGCTCGCCGAGACCTACCCTAATATTATTATGCATTGTTATATTATTGGGTATTTCACAATATTATATTCGGGTAAATACCCTTACTTACAGTAATTAGGGAAAATTTTAACATTTTATTAGTTGTATTGTACAAACTAGTTATATGTTATGATTAAAATATGATGACATTGTCTTTTAGACCGAAAAATACCTAATTATGGGATATATAAGATTTTTAAAATATGCAAACAAATTTTTGGATCATTATCCAGGTACCTGACGCATTCTTAAAAAAATTATAAAGGAATAAAACCAGCATTTTTGTATAAAACTAAGGTAAAGGATTTTCAAAAGATTAAGTAAAGATATCCCAAATCTACAATCTCGTATCTATAATAGCATTGCATAACTAGACTACTAGACATTGTCTAGTTAAACAATGATAATAGCTTGTATTTAAACAAAAAAAAAATGCAATCAATGGGACTGCTAATCCCATGTACGACCAACAAAGGGTTTAAACATACAGAAAACTTTAAGTATGAAACAAACCTTGCGCCTGTACAGGCTGAACATAATTTTTTTCCACCTCTTGTAATTGCTTTACAATAAATTTTTCTCTTTCTACAATATTGTCTTCAGTGGTTTCACCTCGTGTTTCACAACTCTTACTCGACTCTACTTGATTTTCTAAAAAAACAAAATATTTTAATTTAAGTCTCTTTTTCTAAAAATGTTTGTGGACAGCGTGTGGATGTATTACTAAGTTTTTAAAACCTAATTAAAAAAAGACATATTTTTTAAATATGAAAATATCTTACCGCCTAATTCAAGATATAAATTATCCACTTGGCGCAGATTCATATTGTTTAGGACAACATAACTGGTTAATTCTTGAAATACTATAAACAAAAATGAAAATACATTTCAATAGATATAATAATCTCGAAAAGTTCTTACCATCCTCGCTAATTATTTCTTTTACTAACATAACTCTTTTAACTAACACAATAATTCAACCTCGTAAAGTTAGGCCGAATTTACTTTGTAATACTAAGGCGATTTGGCGGTTTCTAAATGTAGGCGTAGCATTCTTGAAAGTAGATTAGCAGTAAGTGCCATATGCTAAGGTATATGGACGGCAACTGTAGCAGATACCGTCAAAACGCCATAGTATTTAACATTTGCCGCCAAATGGCTTAGTATTTTAACTGAAAAATGTAGATACCGCTAACAAAATTGCAATTTTATTTAAAATATAATGCTTCTATAACTCCAAAGACTTTATAAATATATACTAAATACCCTATTCTACCTAAAAATACAAAAATCTCATTTTCGATAAAAAATCAGTTCCCGCCTTTGGGCTTAGCACGACAGCTTAGAACCTGATGCGACACAACATCTGTGCAGCTTTTTTACGCTATTGCAAACACGATAAAGATTACCATCACGACCGCCAACATTCGCCACGGATAGGCACATCAAAAAGAAGTATATTTTCTTAAATTTAGATTCTTCACATAATGCTTGCTCTTACGATATGGGGTTTGACACTACTGTAATAATATACTGTACCTGCATAAAATGTGAAGTATACAGGTTGCTCCAAAAAGATCACTAATATCAAAGTTATCTTGTTCATATATAGAACACCCTATATTTAATTATATTTTTAAATTCTTCCTAAAAAAGAATCTATACTTTTATAAGAATTCTATACAGGGTGGTGAATTGGAAAACGGGCCATAGGAAAATCAACTGTTGAATTCCTGCTTCCCTAATTATTCTACATAGAAAGACATGAGAAACTATTTGTAGAGGATGGAAACATGTATTGAAATCAACTGTTAAAATTGTTCTATGAATTAAACACTTTCCAAAATTTTGTAAAAATATAATTAATTTTTAGAGTATAACGACAAAGTTAGGCCACACACAGTGCGATAATGTATGTAACGTTTGCCTTCGTTCACAATGAAGTTATTATATTTACCATATTTAAATTAACAAAATTTTTATTTTATCATTTATTGTTTAAAAAACAATAAATTTTATTATAAGATACCCTCAGTTGAGGAAAAAGTATTAATAATAAAGATGTTTTATTCAGTCGATAGTGAGCACACTGTCAGTTAAATGGTAACGTGTGGCACAATTTTACACACATACCTACTGTGGCAATATGTATTATTTTTCAAAATTTTGAAATGTGTTTAAATCGTACAATAATTTTAACTTTTGTTTTTAATACAGAATCAATGCTCTACAAATAGTTCCTCATTATACCAGGGCGCATCTGTAAAAATATTAGTACATTTGGACGTTGAGAGGTGGCTCAAATTTTTTTGCAGAAATTGCTTGAAAATAAATCAAATAATAATATTTGAGTTATCCTCCCTCTCAAAAAGGTCCGGAACATTGTTTAAATAATCAAAATATCAAAAAATTAAGGAAAAATTCGATTTTTTTCTTGGTTTTTTGATTATAACTTTAAAAGTATTCATTTCCGAGAAAAGTTGGACTAACATAAAAGTTGCGTAATTAAATTTCCTACAATATAGAATTAGTTAAAAATTTAAAAAATAGTCACCCTTGTTGCAAAATAGCAATAATTTTGAAAAAACCATACAAAAACAAGTATTCGCATTTTACGTTTTTCAACCATTTATGCTACACTTAGGCCCTTCATATTTCACCCTGACAAACTTTATGATACATTAAAACAATACTTTAAATTTCATTAAGGTCGATTCAACAGATTTTGCAAAATAAATTTTGAAATCCAGCTTTCGTAAAAAAAATTCATTTTTTCAAAATGTTACAGGACTGAAAATAAAGCAGATAGCAAGTTGAAATTTTTTTTTGCGTATAGAAGTGTACTGTACATTTCATTTGCAATTTCGCAAAATTAAAATCGATTAACACCACGGCGCACAGTGGTTCCAAATTCCGAAAACGTGGTCATGAACCTTTAAAAGCGTATATTGTTTATACATTTTGGAATTACTTTCGTTCCTAAGGGTTTTTGGCATCGCTGATTACGAATCTGGCATTATTTTTTCTGAAAAACAAAATGGCGGATCCAACATGGCGGAAAGAAATTGAAAATATCAATCAAAAAGAAAAATTTTTGGTCAAATTTTGTTGGTTAAGATCTCTGATTAGAAATCTAACATTACTTTTTTTAAACAAAATGGCGGATCCAATATGAACGAAGGAAATTCGAAAATTTTATTTTAGCCGCATTTTTGTTTAAAATTTTATATTATAAGTGACTTTTGAAACTGCTGATTACCAATACATTTTCTTTATGAAGTACAATATTCAAAACCTATTACTTTTGTACGACTGCCCATACATAATGAACAATCGCCAGAATCATGTAATATACGTCATTTCCCACATTTGTATTCAAACAACTGCCAGCAATGCATAGGCAGTTAGAGGCAGCTAAACCAAAGTGATTCTGTATCTCCTTACTATATGTTTTAAGATTAATAAACATTTTTCGCAGAATTGTGCAGAATTTTGTACTTTTGAATGCATCTTTACAAAATTTTAATTATTTCAAGTATATTTTTACTATTTATGTATTAACAAATTTAAAGCATTTATTGTTAATAAATGTTGATTTAAGTTACATCTTACATTACTACATACTTAAAAAAAGAAGAATATGCTTTACAGCGATAAAATTGATAAACTACAAAACGTTTTACAGCGTTTTCAATACACGCGTTCTTTTTCACTTTCTCTGTCTGCCAAAATAACCCCGGACATGGCCCACTTGTTCCTGAGTTGTGAATCAGAATACATCCAGTCTGATCCTCATACCTGCGTATTAGGACTCTACGATAGTATAAGAAAACAACTGTTAACATGAAAATTCCTAAATAAGGACTTTTTTTCGCCTCATGACCACGTTTTCAGCATTCGGAACCACTGTGCGGCGTCAGGAATTTTTTTAAATAAACATTAATTATTGGTGCTACGCGCAGGACAGCGGATAATTTGCTCTGATTAGGCATTCCAATGACCTTTGACAATGATTGATACATTTTATTTTTTATTACATTTCGATATAAATAAATAAATTTGTTTATTGCAAAATAAAAACACATACTCTATCCTTTGAAATAACACTTTTATTAGCAAAAACTTTCTTTGTTCATATATTTTAACTAAATAATAAAAGTTTATTATATTTAAACATATGCAATTGTTTAAACAATATTTCACAAACAATAATATAATTAGTTTGATTTTTGTGGAATTAAAATATTAAAATACAACAAAATATAGAGTAACATAATAATATATTAGATAATGATTGGAACAAATTTTGGTGGAAATCAACTTGTATGAATCGAACACCGCTGTCCTGCGCGTAGCACCAAAAATTATTGTTTAATTCAAAAACTTTCTGACGCCGTGGTAATTAATCGATTTTAATTTTGAAAATTGAAAATAAAAGGTACAGTACACTTCTATAAGCAAAAAAATTTCAACTTACTATCTGCTTTATTTTCAGTGCTGTAACATTTTGAAAAAATGAATTTTATTTGCGAAAGCTGGATTGCAAAATTTATTTTGCAAAATCTATTGAACCGATCTTAATGAAATTTACAGTATTGTTTTGCTGTATCATGAAGTTTTTCTGGGTGAAACATGAAGGTCCAAAGTGTAGCATAAATGGTTGAAAAACGTAAAATGCGAATACTTGTTTTTGTATGTTTTTTTCGCAATTATTGCTATTTTGCAACTAGGGTGACTATTTTTTAAATGTTTAACCAATTCTATGTTATAGGAAATTTAATTACGCAACTTTTACATTAGTACAACTTTTCTCGAAAATAAACACTTTTAAAGTTATAATCAAAAAACCAAGAACAAAATCGAATTTTTCCTTCAATTTTTGACATTTTGATTATTTAAACAATGTTCCGGAACTTTTTGAGAGGGAGGATAAATCAAATATTATTATATGATTTATTTTCAAGCAATTTCTGCAAAAAAATTTGAGTCACCTCTCAACGTCCATCTCAAAACAGATGCGCCCTGGACTACCTGACTTCTGATGTAAAATAATTAGGGAAGCAGGAATTCAACAATTTATAATTTTACATTGACTTTCCTATGGCCCGTTTTACCATTCACCACACGGTATACCTAAATATAGGGTGTTTTCATTTAATTTGAATTTTGTATAAATGTAAGGCTTTAGAGAAAAATAAATATTTATGAATATAAGAATCGGACACAAATTTTTATTGGGTCTAAGTAATAGGGTATTTCTTATATTTAAAGAGATGTTTATTATAAACAAATTTTTTACAGAGTGATAAAAAAATAAGAATCTCCTATTAGCATATTCAAGCAATAATAACCTAGGTAGGTACTTATTTTTATATGAAACACCCAGTATTTCATTGGTCTGCCGTGTGGAAAATTTATATAGCTTTAAAACGGTATTGACCCTTTCGATACCTATCTCTCTTCATTTTTGAGGTATGTAAAGATACCCTAATTTGTATACGCTTTAAAAAATCATTTAATAAAATATGTTGTGGTTAAGCTCTGTACTAGCTCTCCAAAGAGACTTTAGACATGACATAGGACTCAGAATATGATTGTCTAAAATAAGAAAAAGAATTTTAGTCAGGATTAAGGTGTCTTTTAGCAATATGAGTTCCTCAGCTGCAACATAGACATGTTTTGCACCGCCTCCAGTGTGCTCCAGAACACACACAGCTTCTTCCATCGTTTTATAATTTTGTGCTTTTTTCAGACGAGACTAGAATCTGTTTAAATAGTGAAAGCCTGCGAATTCATGTTTGGTGTGATCCAGCCATAGCTGCACATCTAGCACATATTAATGCCATACCGCCTTTTTCTGGTGGTAATATTATGTTTTGGGTGGGTATTATAGCCTGTGGACGCAAGGAGTTGGTGGTTATTGATGGGACTCTAACAGGACAAAGTTACATCACACGAATTTTAGAACCATGTGAGATTCTGGTGAGGAGCTGTGGGTGAAAATTTTGTAGATATAAACAATAACGCCAGCCCACATAAAACTTAAGAGATAATGACTATCTTCAGACAGAATGTATTCGCCGTTTAGAGTGGTCACCAGATATAAACCCCATTAAACATGAACATGCTCTCCAGAACATGGAATTTGCTCTACAGAACTGCTCATGCCCGAAGGAATCCTCCACCGTGAAGTTTTAATTGCCTATAGAGAAGAATGGGAGAATCTACCACAGGAAATAATTGATCGACTTTTTAGTAGTATTAGAGCACGAATACGGCTTGAATTGGTACGCCTGTATGACCCGTGGTAAAAATACACACTATTAAAATTATTAATACATTTTAATTAGAAATACATTGGTTAGTACATCTTCTTAATTAAAATAAAAAATATCTGCCAACGTTATGATATTTTTTTATACTTAAATGATCTATAACTTTAGTATCTGAAAATAGTTAATAATACCGAAAAGTTTGTGTCATGCATAACTTTTGAAACTATGTGTACCTATATTAACTCTAACTACCCGCTTATCAAGTTATAACATAAGAACACGCGTGGCGTACTTTGTACGCCACAAGAAAATACACTTAAAACAGTGTTTTTTTTATTTTTTTTTGAAAAATACATTTGGTTGTTTGCTGTAAACCTTATTTAGCATCAGCAAATGCTTGGAGTTCCTTCTTAGTAAGTAAATTGGGATTTCTAACTGGAATCTGCTCATTTGAAAATTAAAATTAGGTACTAATAAAAAAATTTTTGAAACGTGATTTTTTACATGAGAAAAGTATTGTTTATAAAGAAAAATATATTTTGTACCATAGTGACTAAAAAAACCATTGAAAGATTGTACACTTACATTACTACAATCGTGGCATATTTTGTACATCAACGGAAACGACAAATCATAAATTTTTTTGTCATCTTTAAAGAGGGGGGGTCTGGAATCTTCAAAAGACATTTCAGTTCAGAACGCCGCCTGACTGACCTTAGTGCAGGATTCATTCTTCGTAGCCCCAGCGATAGTTCCCGAGGTACTTTAAAAACGGTCTCTCCGCAAGCGGAATGGCCGCTGCAAGGCCGACATTGCTTCCGAAGCACTTTACCTTCATTTATCCAGAGACTGTAAGCAAGTAGGCCCTTCCTTTTTCCCGTTTCCCCATTTCTTTGGTCCCAAAATTGGGTTTTTGTTCTATGTTTTTTTTCTAAGAGCTTCTTTACCACAGTCTGATTCATACAATCTAACTCACCTATTCGCCTCTCATCAAAACTTATTCCCTCTACCTTCTAGTTATAATATATTTCCCTCACTACACGGATATAGTTCTGTATGTTGATAGGTTGATACAAATGAGTTGATACAAGTTGTGTGAGTTGATACAAATAATAAACTGCTAATTACGTTCTTCTCAGCACGCCGGTTACAACGAAACTAAAATCAATTGTAAAGTACATTCCAATAATAGGTTAGATAGATAACCAAGGTCAAAAATTAAATTTTTAAATACATTTGCGGTAGAATTATTATATGTGGCATACAAAATACGCCAGAGCATGTAGTGAAAGTTATTAATATATATATTTAATATTGTTGTTGATACAATAGTCTAAGAGCTAGTGAACCCTCCGACTAACGGTCGTCCTGTAAGGCTAAAAATTTTTCTAGTGATAATTCATAGCACATTAAGGCTAAAAACAATGACCTGGCAGGCCTCAGCGGTGCAGGTGTATCTACCAGGTGAATCGAAAAGTGCAAATTTAGGGGGTAAAATAAACTTTCTCCTGTAAGGTTTAAATTTAAGTATGTGTTTGAGTAAGTCATTTAGAAGAAATGTGTACAATGACAGGCAATTCTGAAGAGCACAAGACCTTGCCAGGAGAGGGGAAAGATTAGGGGTTTTTCCTAAAATTATTCTTTTTGCATCGAACAAATTTTTTTTTAGGTTTTTTTAATAATTACAAACAGAAAAGGTCTTTAGTGATTTTTCTCTTAAGTTAATAGTTTTTGTTATATAAGCGATTGAAAAGTTTGAAAATTGCGAAATCGGCCATTTTTAACCCTAAATCGGACATTTATCTAAAAATTTCAAAGTTTCCAAGGTAGATAGATATTCTTTAAACATTGATTGATGAAATCCCAAAGAGTTTTTTTTAATACAATGTCGGAAACGCCTTTGTTTTTTAATTGCTAATCAAACGTGCGCGACACTGTGGTATAAGTGAGGACGTTGGAGTTGGCATAAATTCATTATCTCGAGAATGGGCAAATTTTAAGAGAAATCCTCAGACGGGTCGATTTTATTTTTAAATTAGGACTTTTTCGCATATATGTAATATTAATGACGTCATCCATCTGAGCGTGATGACGTAATCGATGATTTTTTTAAATGAGAGTATGGGTTGTGTGAGAGCTCATTTGAAAGGTTATTTAATTCTCTATTCACTAATAAAAACATTAACATAATTATTTATACAGGGTGTACAAAAAAATTTTTTTTATTAAATTAACTTTGATTAAATTTGACAAATAGAAAAAAAACTTTTTTGTACACCCTGTATAAATAATTATGTTAGTGTTTATATTACTGAATAGAGAATTAAACAACCTTTCAAATGAGCTATCACACAACCCCTACTCTTATTTAAAAATAAAAATCGACCTATCTGAGTATTTCTCTTGAAATTTGCCCATTCTCGAGATAATGAATTTATGCAAACTCAAACGTCCTCACTTATACTACAGTGACGCGTCCGCATGATTAGCAATTAAAAAAACAAAGGGGTTTTCGATACTTTATTGCAAATAACTCTTCGGGATTTCATCAACTAATGTTTAAAGGATATCTACGTACCTTGGCAACATTGACATTTTTAGATAAATGTCCGATTAAGGGTTAAAATTGGCCGATTTCGCAATTTTCAAAATTTTCAATCGCTTATATAACAAAAACTATTAACTTAAGAGAAAAATCACTAAAGACGTTTTCTGTTTGTAATGTATCAAAAAACCTAAAAAAAATTGTTCGATGTAAAAAGAATAATTTTAGGAAACACCCCTAATCTTTCCCCTCGCCTGGCAAGGTCTTATGCTCTTCAGAATCGCCTGTCACTGTACACATTTCTTCTAAATGACTTACTCAAACACATACTTAAATTTAAACCTTACAGGAGAAAGTTTATTTTACCCCCTAAATTTGCACTTTTCCGATTCACCTGGTAGATACACGTGCACCGCTGAGGCCTGCCAGGTCATGGTTTTTAGCCTTGGTGTGCTATGAATTATCACTAGAAAAATTTCTAGCCTTACAGGACGACCGTTAGTCGAAGGGTTCACTAGATCTTAGACTACAACAGAATTATCAATACTCTATTTTTATACAGTGAGCACGTTGAGGTTGGAATAAATTAATTTTTTCGCAAATGCTCCATTTTAAAAATAAATTCCGGATCAGGTCAATTGTTTTTTAAATCAAAACGACAACAGGTGTATGTTTTTAAAAAACCAAAATTGTTTAAAAACTTTTGTAAAAATCAGCTAAATACTTTCAGCATATCACTATGCCATCATCAGAACTTTCGTCTAATAGGTATAAAAACCTCAACAGAAGAGTAATTGTTGACCAACACATACAATATTTAAAATTGACCCAGGGCTAAGCCTCTGGTCATGGGTAAAAAACGTTTAAATTATATAAATTTATTACATTAATTATTATTTAAAATATGATTATATAATTTATTAAACTATTACATTAATGTGAGTAACAATTGCTACCGTTAATATAACAATCCGAGACAAATTTTTATTGATTTCTTATATTTAAAGAGAGTTTAAATTATATAGATATATAATTATATATAAACAAATTTTGTACAGAAAAATCAAAAAATAAGTTTTCCTATTAGCATATTTTTCAAGTCATAATAACATACTTATTTTATATGAAACATCCTGTATTTTATTGATCTGCCGTGTGGCATATTTATATAGCTTTAAAACGGTACATTTTTCGATACTCTATTTTTAAATAGTGAGCACCTAGAGGTTGGAATAAATTAATTTTTTCGTAAATGAGCCATTTTGAAAATGAATTCCGAAACAGGCAATTTTTTTTAAATATGATTTTTTGGCGTATATATCATATCATTGACGTCATCCATCTGGGAATGACGACGTAATCGATGATTTTTTTGAGTGAGAATAGGGGTCATGTGATAGGTCATTTGAAAGGTTATTTAATCCTCTATTCATTAACATAGACACTAACATAATTATTGATATAGGGCGTCCAACAATTTTTTTTTGGATTAAATTAATTGACAAAATTGAAAAATAAGATACATATGTAATTTATTTAATTCAAAATACATAATACTGCTGTCAAAAAACAAAAAAATGTTTATTTGAAAAATAAACATTGCTTTTCGTTTAAATTAAATGTTCAAATTGCCAAGAGGCAGGTGGGTGGAAGCTTTCACATTTAATTTAAGCGGAGAAAAATATTTATTTGTCAAATAAACATGTTTCCCTTTTTCTGGAAAAAATGGACACCCTGTGTAAATAATTATGTTAATGTTTATATTGTTCAATAAATAATTGAATAAAATTTCAAATGAGCTGCCACACGAACCCTATTATCATTTAAAAAAATCATCTATTACGTCATAATGTCCAGATAAATGACGTCACTAGTATGATATATATGTCAAAAAAATCATAATTTAAAAATATAAATTCACCTGTTTCTGCCAAAACGAAACTTAACTGAACGAAAAAATTAATTTATTCTAACCTTTAGGTGCTCATTGTATAATAAGTTAGTGTTTTTGAAATTAAGGCCAGGTTTTCTAAACATAATATCTAATAACTTATGCTGTTTATTTTATAAAATTCCCAAATATTTTAAATTAATAATTATTCGCTTACCTTTACGGTTTATAAATAATAAAACAGAACGATGGCTGGTATTTATCATTCAAAACGCTCTACTTTGTGACGCAATCATGCGATTAATACTTTAACACTTACTTTGTTCCATAATTTGGATTAAGGTTCACAGAACGTGTCAGTAATATATTTCACCTTAATAAACATTTTATAATAAAAAATTAAAATGCCAAGAAAAAAAAAATAAATTGCTTTCTTGAGTGCCTCACACACTTTGACTTTTAAATATCTACCTACCAGTATTACAATAATGAAAAGAAAATAATATTTATAATATAATTTAATTATTATAAAATAATATAAAATTAATTCATATGAGAAGAATAAAACTTTAACCTCGTGGTATAATTTTTTGCTTCTAAAAAATCAACTATTCATAAAATATTCCTTTTAAGACAAGCTTTGGTACAAAGCTAGGGTAGAATTCAATATAATAGGTACACTTAGTGAAATTGTTCTCAACAATAGAATAGTCCTGTCGCCAGGGGGGGTACAACGGCCACCTTAATTCAGATGGACTTACCCAAGTTTTTTTTATATATTTTGACCCGTAGAATACGAATTTTTTGGGTAACAGTTGATCCGGATGTCGATAAGATTGTTATAGACAAAGAACTTGAGGAATTACATAACAGCGATTTCTCGCAAAACAAAACATCTTTTTGTATTTTTTGGGTCATTTTAAGCAAAAAATATTCCTACAAGTTTTTTCGTAGAATGCATAGTTTTCGAGATAACCGCGGTTGAACTTTAAAAAAATCGAAAAATTGCAATTTTTGAACCCGAATAACTTTTGATTAAAAAATAAAGTAGCAATACTGTTTACCGCATTTGAAAGTTTAAGTCAAGTTATATCGGTTTTGATTATTTGCATTGTTTAAAATTAATTTTTTTATTTTTAAACAAATCTATAAACACATAGTGTTTCCCGCACCTAATACATGCGTTTTAACGCATGCTACGTAGAAATTGCCTCGCTTGCACTTGTAGCTACTCTACCTACTCGTTCGATTTTAAATGAGAAATCATTGAAAACATCACTCACATACTAGGTGTTTATAACTTTGTTTAACAATAAAATAATAAATTTTTAGCAATGCAAATAATCAAAACCGATATAATTTAACTTAAACTTTCAAATGCGGTAAGCAGAATTGCTACTTTATTATTTAATCAAAAGTTATTCGGGTTCAAAAATTGCAATTTTTCGATTTTTTTAAAGTTCAACCGCGGTTATCTCGAAAACTATGCATTCTACGAAAAAACTTGTAGGAATATTTTTTGCTTAAAATGACCCAAAAAATACAAAAAGATATTTTGTTTTGCGAGAAATTGCTGTTATGTAATTCCTCAAGTTCTTTGTCTATAACAATCTTATCGACATCCGGATCAACTGTTACCCAAAAAATTCGTATTCTGCGGGTCAAAATATATAAAAAAAACTTGGGTAAGTCCATCTGAATTAAGGAGGCCGTTGTACCCCCCCTGGCGACAGGACTAGAATGCCGAGAAAGCTATTATGAGAATCTGAAATAAAAAAATTTGGAACTATTATTAATAAGAATGTACAAATACTGGCGTATGCGGATTACATCGATATCATAACAGGAAAAAGGCGGACTTGATACAATCTTTCACGGCACTAATAGGAGCATCAGAAGGAATATGACTATACGTCAACACTAGTAAAACTAAGTATATGAAAGTGACACATAATAAGCCAGTAGCCAAACCCGAATATTTAGCGGTTGGAACATATACTTTTGATTGACTACGAAAGTTTATATACCTAGAGACCTAGACTAACAAATCAACCAAAGTAATACAGTTACTGCAGAAATTAACAGACGTATATAAGAATTAGGTAGAAAAGAGAGCATAATTTGGATTAGAGAATTTTAACATCAAACATAGTAATAAAAACAACGAAAATATAGAGATTTTTTTCAAGCCGCCCTTGCATACAGTCGGAAAAATGAAAGAATACCCATATACGATCACATCAATCACTTATTTTGTATTTGCAATCACTTATTTTGTATTTGAAATAACAAACGTTTGTTATACGCTGTGAGCTCGTACGTAGAGGGGATATTTACAAATTCGCGAACGCCAGTAGTGACAAGTTTGTAAACGTTTACTGGAAATTTGACATAAATGTCAAAGTAATTAATTTAAAATTAAAATTAAAAACATTAATTATAAACAATATTAGTTGGTCAAAGCTGTGGTATATATTTTTACCTTAAATATACTTACGTTTTAAATACTGAATTTAAGTTTTTTTAATGTTCCGTAATATCTAATTATGAATAATCTATTATAATCTTAGCGCCATCTACAGGATTATTGTCAAAGTATCCGAAGTAAGAAATTGATATTTTATCAATAGAACGTCAAAAGGATTAGAAAAATCTTAAAAAAATCGATTACAATTTAATTACTTTTTTGCGTTGTAAATATTAAGCGATAACAATTAAATAATAAATTTAAAAATTACCGGTAAAAGTTGAATTAGTAACCGCTAGGAGCGACACCAGCGAAGCTCAGAGCGTATACGCTGTGAGCTTCGCTGGTGTCGCTCCTGGCGGATTACTAATCAACTTTCACTGGTAATTTTTAAATTTATTATTTAATTATTATCGCTTAATATTTACAACGCAAAAAAGTAATTAAATTTTAATCGATTTTTTTAAGATTTTGCTAATCATTTTGACGTTCTATTGATAAAATATGAATTTCGTACTTCGGATACTTTCACAATTATCGTGTAGATGGCGGTAAGATTAATATATTAATTTATAATTAGATATTACGGAACATTAAAAAAACTTAAATTCAGTATTTAAAACGTATTGTATATTTAAGGTAAAAATATATAACACAGCTTTGACAAACTAATACTTTTTATAATTAATGTTTTTAATTTTAATTTTAAATTAATCACTTTGACATTTATGTCAAATTTCCAGTAATCGTTTACAGACTTGCCACTACTGGCGCTCGCGAATTTGTAAATATCCCTTCTACGTACGAGCTCACAGCGTATAGAAATAGATAGCAAATACAAAATAAGTGATCGTTCATGGGTATTCTTTCATTTTTCCGACTGTACATATTTTTTATAAAGGCGTACAGGAAAACGGATTATGATGTAGGCGCTATAATTTTGAACTCACCGCGTTTATAGTGAACACAGTATTGGTATGTCCATAAAGATAAACAGGCTGCATTGTGTAGACTCCTATGGATTATAGAGCCAATGATAAACATGTCAGTAATATAAATATTTTACCTGAATAAACATTTTTAATAGAAAATTAAAATATCAAGCAAAAAAATATATATTGCTTTTTTAGCAACTCATACACTCTTTGTGTTTGTGACTTTTAAATATCTGCCACTACAACCATAATGAAAATAACATAAAATTTAAAATTAATTCAGAATAGAAGAATAAAACTTTTACCTTAAGGTATAATAATTTTCTGCTACGTAATTTCGCTTTAATTGATGTAGATACGTACGAAATGGATTAATAAACAACAACGAAAGGGTTTCACACCAAAACACTGAAAACATCTACTTAAAGTTAATTTTCCTACCATATTTCCATAATTTCATTTATCCGTCGGGATCTTTTGATAAAATTTTAGGTATGTACGTCGTTAAAATTCTGTTGTATTATTTTGATGAGGTCGCGACAGGTCAGAGTAGAATTCAATGGAGTAGAATTACTGTATATGTAATGAAATAAACTTTGTTGGGTTTGTTCGTTAGATGAAATCTTTTAATTGGTGTAATGGAATAGTCCCTTAGCGTGATAATTGGGAAAACCAATGTATTGTCTGGCATTGCCATAGGTTCCCAGTGAAGGTTGTTTGCGTAATCTTCAAGGGGAATTTAGTCTCAAACGGCTTAGTAGTTAAATGAATTAGTGATGGTGAATGTGGAAATTCTTAAATCTCGCCGTGATCATTGGCCAATTGATGAAGATGATCTCAAATAGTGACCGTGATCACCATTTATTTATGTACGGTAAGGCCTATTTCATACTTTACGACTTCGGTCGTCACGGCAAACGGTCGTAACGACAGTTAGCGAAGCCTTTCATACAGGACGACCACGACTAACTGTCGTGCCGTTGCTCCTCGCCTGTCGTCCAATGTCACTGCAATGGACGACGGTCGTGTGGTGCCGTGCTTTCAGTGAACCACGGGCAAAAATTAGTGCTTCTATACTTAACGACAGTTAGTCGTGTAGTACCAGTGAATCCAGTGGCACGTACATTGTACATAATGGCAGACAATATAGATGGGGAATTTTTAATTGCACTGGTACAAAGTAGACCAGTGTTGTGGGACAAAACTTTGGATGTGTATAAAGACAGAAATGCGACAAGGAATGCATGGCGTGAAGTTTTGGTGGAGGTTAACCCTGACTTTGAAAACTTAGAGGACCAGGAGAAAACTAAGTTTGGTAAGTTGTACTTACTTTATTTTACATTTAAAGTATACTCGTAGATTACAAACCTGAATTTTTTGCCCATTAATTTCCAACGGTATGTAAACGCAACATATTTAATTGTATTATTATTAATGTATCACTACTTGAGTAACATTTTTATTGCTACATTTTATTTAAAACAGAACATAAAGTACAAATCTAATAAAATAATTTGAAATAATTATGGCATGTAATGTAATACGCATAAAGATGAAGACCAGAAGAAGTATTTTGATAACGATTTCCGAAGTGGAAATCAAAACGTCAAATAAACTTAATCATAGAATAAAATTGTGGCTTTTTCCCAACTAAAATAGTAAATTGCATAAGAGACCACAAGATAAAATGAGCCTATTGAATAAAAATAAGTATTTGCTTTTACTTACAAGTATTTAAGTATTTACTTAATAGTATCATTTCTTTAATGCTTTATTTAATTACTATTAAGTAAATACTTAAATATGAGGAAGTAAAAGCAAATACTTCTTTTTATTCAATAGACCCAATAGTTTCAGAACAATTATTATTTTTTATGTTATTTAATTACAAAAGATTATAATTAGGATTGTTATTAAAAATGCTTATTTTAAAGATATGTTGCTTATATTTGTTTATTTTACTTCTTAGTGATAAACTATAGTGAAATTTCATGTTACTTCCTGTCTTAACCAAAATTCTATTAAGTATACAGAGCTATAACAAAACTCTAATAATTCAATAAATCATAAGAATTTTAATCCCTTATGTTTACGAGGTAAGTGGGAAAACCCATCGTTATACCTGCCATGGAATAAACTAATATTTGTCTGCAGAAAGCCCAAATTTATTATATTGTTGTAAAATAGTACCGGCACATTTATCTAAATTTAAATACTCACCAATCACATCTGCAGATGTTCAAAGATTCTACTTATAAATAATATATTATGTATAAATAATAAATTTTTGCCCTATTCATTCTACGCGCCCTATGCTCTCTACGACAATAAGATGAATACTGTCGTAAAGTGTGAAAGTCCGATGAGCACGACAAACGTGCTCATCTTTGGTCGTGACGACCAAAGTCGTAAAGTATGAAATAGGCCTAACAGGTACTCATAATAATTGTAAACTAAACAACATTACCGCGATTACTTTGCAATAGGTACTTACTTTTTCGAGTCTGGATCCAACATCTAACTACAGTTTTTGTGACCGGTATCGGCCTACGTCTACACCCTTTGTATTTGTGAGCCATAAATCAACGAGGGTGCACTGTGAAGTGCCAAGTCTTCCTACTATCAGGTGCTCCATATTCTGTATTTCAGGAGTCTATTAAACAACACAGTATTATAGATGTTAGCACATTGTTATATTATGTGATATCAATATTTTGTTGTCTATTATATCGTATGTCGCTGTGAGATCTATCAAGGCTACTCTCACTATTTCTTTCTGCTTAAATCCCTACTCTATGTACTATTTACCTGGTCTGAAGCCAGCTTGTGGGATTAGTTTTGCAACTAATTTTTCCTAAATGCGGTTCAAAATTAGGTGTTCATACAATTTATATGGGTGGCATAGCAGAGGTATCAGACGGTAGCCACTCGGTAAAACAGGGTCTTTCCCATGTTTCAGAAGGGCTACTACTTCTGATTTGCGCCACAGTTTTGGAATCTGGTAGGTAGACCGACATATTTTAAATAGATCGAGCAACCATTGGCTCGCTTTTGGCCCAAAGTGCTTTTTATATTGTACTCCAGGCTGTGGGTGAAAAATAGGTCGATTTCAGGATATAATTCAGGAAGGTTTGAAACCTATCAGGTGTTGTAGAGGACGATGTCAGGAATAACTTCTACTAAAATGTGACCAAAAATATTGTGAGCTTTTTTTGTTATTGCCATTTACATTTGTTAAATTTGTAATTTTTAAAGATTTTTAATTTTGCAGCTTAGGATATTGATTCTAGGGAAAAACTTTTTAATATAAAGTTGTAGTAAATTAAAAAACCTACAATTTGAGCTATGGTAAGTTTAATTTCGTTTATTGGTTATTGCAACACAGCCTGCGAAAAGTCCAAAAGGGCCGTTTTTTACAATTGCGTTATTTATTGTACAAATAAATTTTTTTTTATTTTTTAAAGCTTTAAAATGAAGATCTTTCAATTCCAAACATAAAAAAAATTGTAAGGCCGGATTAACGAATTTGTTGCTTATATATTATAAATTGTTTATTCCAAGAGGTCAAATGCCGAAGGCTATAACATTTTGAAAAAAAATCGTAGAGAGTGGGTGAAACATCCAATCTCCTTCTAAAGAGTTATGTTTTCATATTCTGATGTAAATAAATGCGTAAAACATTTTTAAACTTCTAATTTTTGGGTTTGAAAATAAGGGGGCAAATTTCGTTATAACCATTTAGAGCTGAAGCGGCCCTGTACATCCTATGAGTTTTTAACTTACAGATTATTGTTGCTAAAAACGAAACGAAGATTTATAAAAAATAAAAAATTTCTACGACCAACTGGAGCCGAGCTAAATGTTGGGCTTGAAAATAAGGGGCAATTTTCGTTAAAAACATTTAGAGCTGAAGCGGCCCTGTACATCCTATGAGTTTCTAACTTACAGATTATTGTTGCTGAAGACAAAACGAAGATTTATAAAAACAATAAAATTTTCTACAACCAACTGAAGCCGAGATAATTGTTTCTTTTTTCTTAAATCGTAGTGCCTTTATTTACAACAATTAAGAAATTATTTTACAGTTGACTAAAGAAAGACTTATATTAGGTTTGTTCGTAGAACGATCAGCAACCGTTGCCAACCGTCAGACGCAAGCGCGTTCGTAGTCTACGAACTCGAACTGTTAACTGCGCAGCGCTAACTGTTAACTGCGCATGCGTCTGATGGTTGGCAACGGTTGCTGATCGATTGGATCGTACTACGAACAAACCTATTATCTTAAATTAAAAATAATTATAAAATATAGTTACATTTAATTATTCAAAATTATTTTTAAAATCGGTGCTTTTGCGAGCGTCCGAATTTTGCAAATCGCCCGGCTCGCTTCAAATCCGCGCGCTCGGAAAATTTTTACGTAACTTGTATTAAATTTTGACCGAAAACAATTTAATAATATTACCATTATAATATACAGTCTATTTACCACTGTATATGTTTTTCTTGATAAACTTTTATATGTGAAATCTCATATCTGAAGAAATAATATTACAAAAATGATACATATATATGAAATATATAACTATATTTTTCATTTTTTCATTGTTAGATAAATATAATAATAATAATGTTACTTCTTATTATACAATATAAAACTTTTTCTTCTTGTAGTGACTATCCGTTTTGGATGTTGGCGACCATCATGGCAATCTGTACTTGCACACTAAATCGGTACTGCTGCTCTAAAAAGATTTGTAGTTGTTGTGTTGAACGACGTACGTAAATTTTCTAGCAAGGTAATCCTTCGCCTTCCTGGTTCTCAGCTTCCAAATGGGGTTTGCCAAATTGTCATGATGGTCCCCAACATCCAAAACCGATAGTCACTACAAGAAGAAACAGTTTTATATTGTATAATAAGAAGTAACATTATTATTATTATATTTATATAACAATGCAAAAATTAAAAATATAGTTATATGTATTATTTTTGTAATATTATTTCTTCAGAAATGAGATTTCACATATAATATTTTATCAAGAAAAACAAATACAGTGGTAAATACACTGTATATTATAATGGTAATATTATTAAATTGTTTTCGGTCCAAATTTAATACAAGTTACGTAAACATTTTCCGAGCGCGCGGATTTGAAGCGAGCCGGGCGATTTGCAAAATTCGGCCGCTCGTAAAAGCACCGACTTTAAAAATAATTTTTAATAATTAAATGTAATTATAGTTTATAATAATTTTTATTTTAATATAATATAAGTCTTTCTTTAGTCAATAACTGTAAAATAATTTCTTAATTGTTATAAATAAATACACTACGATTTAAGAAAAAATAAACAATTATCTCGGCTTCAGTTGGTTGTATTTTTTTTATTTTTTTTATAAATCTTCGTTTCGTCTTTAGCAACAATAATCTGTAAGTTAGAAACTCATAGGATGTACAGGGCCGCTTCAGCTCTAAATGTTTATAACGAAATTTGCCCACTTATTTTCAAACCCAACATTTAGCTCGGCTTCAGCTGGTCGTAGAAATTTTTTATTTTTTTATGAATCTTCGTTTTGTCTTCAGCAACAATAATCTGCAAGTTAAAAACTCATAGGATGTACGGGGCCGCTTCAGGTCTAAATGTTTTTAACGCAATTTGCCCCCTTATTTTCAAACCCATAAATTAGAGGTTTAAAAATGTTTTACGCATTTATTTACATCAGAATATGAAAACATAACTCTTTAGAAGGAGATTGGATGTTACAACAACTCTCTACGATTTTTCTTCAAAAAGTTATAGCCTTCGACATTTGACCTCTAGGGATAAACAATTTATAATATCTAAGCAACAAATTCGTTAATCCGGCCTTGCAATTTTTTTTATGTTTGGAATTGAAAGATATTCATTTTAAAGCTTTAAAAAATAAAAAAAATTATTTGTACAATAAATAACGCAATTGTAAAAAACGGCCATTTGGGACATTTCGCATGCTGTTTTGCAATAACCAATAAACGAAATTAAACTTACCATAGCTCAAATTATAGGTTTTTTAATTGATTATAACTTTCTATTAAAAAGTTTTTCTCCAAAAACCAATATCCTAAGCTGCAAAATTAAAAATCTTAAAAAATTGCAAATTTAACAAATGAAAATCGCAATTAACCCGGCACCTGCCACGTGGCTTTGCAAGGCGTCAACTGCCACGTGGGGTACCCACAGCACCCCATAAAAATTTTCTGTGATCTACTTGTTTAAAAAACAAAATAATGTGTTGAGTAACACAAGTATATAAAAAAACATGTTTTATTCACTTATTAGCCACTAATATGTTATAAAAGTTAAAAAATAAAATGAAAAAGGTGTTATAAGCATATTAACAAGTACCAAGCCGTAATAAATAAAGTGAAGTAAAATATCTAAAAAAAATTAAGATTTAGTAAGTATAGAGTCTATGTTAATAATTTAAATTAGTTATTTCAATAAATAATGTAAATTTGACCTGTTTATCAAAAATACAAAAAAAAATTAAAACTTAAAGTGCCAGATGATGGCACCCCAATTCGACTTTAGAGCTACAAGTTCAGAATGACACTAAATAACCACTTTAAACGCTAACACATCTTAGAAAAGGCGGAAACGGCGGGTTCGTTGGGAAAAATATTCCTATGAGATATTTTTGCATAATCACATTCGTGAGACATCCCAGAATAAGGTTCAAGAAGTCGCCCACGAGAAAAGTGGGCCAATTTTTTTTTAGTAATTTTTTTTTAATCAACTTGTAAAAATCAATATTTTTGGCCCGGACTAATTTTTTTTAGGTTTTTTGGACAATTCTAGACAAAAAAGGTCTCTTATAATTTTTCTCTAAAGTTGACCTTTTTCGAGTTATAAGCAAGTTAAAATTTGAAAAACGCGAAAATGGCTATTTTTAAGACTTAATAACTCGGTCAAAAATTATTATTTTGAAAGTCAGAAAGTGACTAAATCAAAGTTTAAAGTCGCCGCTACATGATCCTGAAGAAATCTGAAGAAGTCATTAATTTACTACTAAGCTGCTATTTTTAATTAATAACAATGAGTGGTTAGATTGTATTGACGCTGCTGTAAATGTGAGTGCGAGTAAGATGCACAATTGGACTGCTGGAATGGCTTCTCACTCGCACTCAGCATTTACAGCCCCGCACACATGCATGGCGCTTATTATTATTACTTAAAAATAACAGCTTAGTAATAAAATAATGACAAAAATTTCTTCAGGATCTTGTAGGGGGGGCTTTAAACTTTGATTTAGTCATATATTGACTTTCATAATAATAACTTTTAACCGAGTTATTAAGCCTTGAAAATCGCCATTTTTCGTTTTTTTCAATTTTAAATTGCTTATAAGTCGAAAACGATCAACTTTATTGAAAAATTATAAGAGACCTTTTTTGTCCAGAATGGTCCAAAAAATTAAAGAAAAAATTGTTCAGGCCAAAAATATTGATTCTTGCAATTTGATTAAAAAAAAATTGTTAAAAAAAATTGGCCCACTTTTCACATGGGCGACTTCTTGAACCTTATTCTGGGATGTCTCACGAATGTGATTATGCAAAAAAATCTCATGGGAATATTTTTCCCTTCGAACCCGTCGTTTTCGCCTTGTCTATCTATGCTAACGAGCGATCCAAAATTATTGGGATCAAAGCTAGCTGTGCAAAAAATTACGTATGTCCTCTTTTAATCTGAATTTATATCATTGGTTTATCAATTAATTTTGATTAACATTATAAAACATAAAAAATCAGTCAAAACCTTTAACACAGAACTTTAATCAAAAATAAAAAGAATTAGCAAAATTATAAGTAACAATAATAAATAAAATCAAACAATATGCTGTATATGTCCATCACCAACATCTCTACATAACCTAACTTTTCTTGTTAAGTTGACGTACACTGCAAAGTTGACGTAAACTGGTAAATATATCTGAATTAAGAATAGACATGCACTGTGTAGCTATCTCTGTCGTTCAGAGCCACCTATGGCGACAATAATTTTGGATCACACGTTATATAATATTATGGAAAGCTACTATGACGCACAGCACGGTTACCAAACTTGAAATATCATATATTTGATAAAAATGTGTTATGGGGTGCTAGTAGCACCCCACGTGGCAGGTGCCGGGTTAAAAAAAAGCTCACAATATTTTTGGTCACATTTTAGTAGAAGTTATTCCTGGCATCGTCCTTTACAACACCTGATAGGTTTCAAAAATTCCTGAATTATATCACGTTTTTTCACCCACAGCCTGGGGTATTGAATATAATGAATATGTTTAACTGACGCAAGTACATAGATAGTTTGGCTTATAATACGAATTTACACTACCAACAATAAAGTAATATTTTGAAGAACACTATAAAACTTTCTTAACAACGCTTTCTCTAAATAAACCTAAAACAACTCAAGAATTCTTTAAATTTTGCTAATTATTTTTTATAAATTTTAAGAATGTTTTTATGAAAGATAAAAATGTTCCATACATAATACTTATTAAATTAAATTACAGTCGGAAAAATGAAAGAATACCCATGAACGAACATATAAAACACGCTGTATTTTCCTGTCACCGTGTCACAAAAAAAATTGCCCAGCGCAAGTATATGTAATAATAATTATTACATGTACTTGCGCTGGCCAATTTTTTGTGTGACACGGCGACAGGAAAATACAGCGTGTTTTATATGTTCGTTCATGGGTATTCTTTCATTTTTCCTACTGTAGGTACCTTGTATTTTACAGTTCCTAAAATTCACCGTTGGTAAATCCCCAGATATTAGTCGCCTTTTCTCAAATCACGGCCACCGAGAATAATATAGTAGGAACTAGGAACACTAATATTAATTTATTATTTAACCACGTTTTTGTGAAACGGTGACCGTGATATTGATATGTGACATGATTGATATCTGATATGGTCATGGGTCATCGTTATCGAAATTAGCCAGGAACTGTGACTGAACCACTGGTTTCTAAAGTCGACTCCCCTAACTTAATTGAATATGAGGAATAATTTGACTGGGATATAGTACAAACATACTACTAGTTATTTATTATAAAGTCTAATATTTAGCCACATTAAACACCATCATATTAATAAAAGAAAATGCTGGATGCATTACCTTCATGTGGATCCCTTCTTATATCGACATTGATGGTAACAAAAAACAGATCAGCGCCCTTGTAATATCGGAAAGAATCGAAACAGATGTGAGAGAGTGCCGTAATACAGCGAGTTGATGTGATATCGAGTGATATAAAATCTTTAACCAAACATCAGATTTTTTGAAAATGGAATGAAAACTGGAAACATTTGTAGTCTAAATTAAATAAAGGCAATATTTATGCTGGCAATTTAAAAGTAAAACACATTGTTGCTGAAAGTATTTTTAACTAAGTATTTTTTTTTTCGTCTAAAATTGCTTATATACAATCCATCATGCCAAGGAGTAGAACGACATCAGAAACTGGGTCGGTGACTTTCAGACATTGCGTTGGGAAAAGCGACAATTTGGTAATGCTCATAAATATTATGAACAGCGTAATATTTTTTTAAATCGAAGATTATAAGGAAAAATGCGACAAAAATTCTGATGGTCTAATACCTGGTGGCATAAATATCTTGATTTATCGATTATTTTGAACTATCGATTCATTTTAAACTATTAAAAACAAGCTAATATTTTCGGGAATGCCTTAAAACAAGCGCTGATTCAGTCTGAACACTACTAAAGTTAGAAACATTAGGATATGGTCTTGGAAACTTGGAATACTCACAGATAAGAATGTGGCACCAGTATAGCCTTTATGGCTATCCTGAGACTCAAAGCAAACAATACTCCGAGGCCGAATTATGTATTGAATAGACACACAAACACTACTAGAACTTTACTTGAGGAATCACTGTGAAGATTAAACAATTATCCCATCTAGAGGACAAAAAGTCCCAAATATTAATGGGTACTTAATATGGTTCACTGATGGATCTAAAACTGCCCATGGTACTGGATCAGGGGTATTTCGGCAAACATGTAACTATAATAAATCTTACAGCCTAGGTCAATATACAACTGTGTTCAAGGCTGAATTTTCAAAGGTCCACATTTCTGTGTCATCACTAAAGATGCTACGAAAAACGAAGATCAGGAATGACTGATAAAGAATCATCAAAAGAAATAGACAGCCACTCAAAGACAAATCCAGACTAAAAAATAATCAACAATATTGATAAAAAAACTCTCGAACATTTTGATGAACCTCAATAAACGAGACATCATAACGGTCACTGGAATGGTGATTGATATTTCTGTTTAAGAAACCTATACAAACCAGGTAAGGTGAATGAAGCATGGTGCAGAAAATACGAAAGAAGAAACTGCCATACACTTACTATACCATTGCAGTGTTCTAAGTGATGTAAGGCAGGAATTCACTGGTCAACTGAGTTTTGAACCAGGAGAGATCCTAAAACTATCAACAAGAAACCTGTTGGTCTTTGTTGAGGCCACAGAACTTATTAGAGTTTAAGGAAAAAAACATGGTATGGTATAAAGGCCTTATTACCAAGTGCCGGAGACTACCGAGTCTCGCCTGAAGAGTGGCACTAGTACTTTTTAAAAGAAGAAGAAGAGAATAGTTGCGCTAATATTTGCGCTGAAAAGAAAAAGCGTATACATTGCTTGCTTTCAAGAGATTAGGTGGAAAGGACAAAGGATGAAAGAATAGGTCAATGATACAAATTGTGACATACATATTGGTAAAAGTAGCACAAGGAATGGAGTTGGTAGAATTACTGATAGTGAAATGAAGGATAACGTAGTAGAAGTTGTAAGAACGAGTAACAGAATAGTGTCACTGAAATTTGTACTTAATACAGTTCGTTTTTTAGTGCATGCTCAAATTGGTGTATTCAACTTGAAATAACAGAGGAACGGTTGGTTTTAGGTGTATAATGTTACCAACGCCTTTTGTAGTGTTTGAAAAGGCCTTTAAAACTAGCACCATTAAATACCGGTTATATTCAAACTAAGCGAGATATGGTGCAAAAAAATATATGACTAATGTACTTTAAGGAAAAAATGAAAAGTACATACATTTAACCCCTCATCCACCAGAATTTAAATGCATTGTTTTTGTTCTGCAATACCTTTTAATATAGTGTTATTTCTACTTTCAAAAAGTTCAACGGGTTTAAAATGAATGGTTTTTGTAAAAAAAGTGATCAAATTATAGAATGCATTTTTAAATTTTCTTAAAAATCTTCCTTTTTCTCCATGTAATTCGAAAATAAAAATGTTCCACCCCCGAGAAGTGGTGGGAACCGCCCCCATGATAAAAGCGCCATAGTATATAGGGTATATAGACTTTGAATCAGGAGATTGGGCTACTCCCAAAATTTCATTAAAATCCATGGAGTAGGATAGAATTCGGAGGTAATAATATATCTTGTTCTTAATCTCGCGCATTAACTGGCGTAATAGAAATAGAATGAAATGCAAATATTGTAAACTATTAATTTCTCAGAAAGATGAACTAATTTGAAATGAAAGTATGACTATGATATTCTATTGATTTATGCAATAATCTATATATCTATTATAGTGTGTGCCCGAAATATGGCATCGAACATTTTCTTAAATGCAGGAATTAATGATGCGTAGAACGCAAAATATTTTCAAGTATACAAGGTGTTTCTAAAATATCAAAATAACGAGTAACTTTGTTATTTTTATAGAATGCCAGTATCTAGTACGATAACGATAATAGATCGGTACGATAAAGTTCCCGGGCGGCCCTTCCGTCCAGCGTTTTTTATAAAAGCAATAGTTATACATTGCTCAATTGTAAAAATTATTTATTTTTCCATGGGGTGTTTTGGTGACATTTAAAATTGCCGAGTATCATTGCCTTTTTGCACTTGCATTTGTTTGTGCAACTGTTTTTATTCCAGCTGAATTTAACAAAACCTTGTCAGATCCAACTAGATCTCTCGTAGCTGCAACCATTAGCGATGTTTTAGAGAAAATTTATCTAACATTTTGGGGTATGAATGTATCTGTCCCTTTCAGATGAGAATTTGACATTTGCCATCAAATATTTTTAGAGGTATTAGATATAGGTAAACTAATGCTGGCCACTCACTTACGGATAACGAAGAGGCCTGGCGCCTGACATGCCCTTAACTGGCCCCAAAATTACCACCCGCATGCAGTTATCATTCAGTCGTTGGCACGATCGCTTCACAAAACTGCAAGTGTGTGACATCTGGACTGAAGTTCGTTAACTTAATTGACATCGATCGGCAAATCGGATTTTTTAAAGAGAAAATGGCAAACAAAAACGCAAATGATCCTGAGTTTTTACGTCAATTTATTGATATTTATCAATCATATCCTTGCTTATGGAAAGTTAAAGATAAATGTTACACGAATCGGGATTTAAGAGAGAAAGCGTATCAACCATTAATGTTTCCGGGATTATAGCCCCTAATGCTTGAGGTGAAATAAGAGTTGTGTATTTCATGTGTTCAAAACTGTGACCGGTTGCTAACAACCGGGTCTACCCCAAAATCCCGACAGCCAAAATCCCGACTGCCACAATCCCGCCGGCCAAAATCCCGACACCCCAAAATCCCGACAGGCCTAAATCCCGACAGCCCAAAATCCCGACAGGTTTGATAAATTTTTTTAACATATAGGTACTTACACTTATCTCTTGTGTTTTGTTTATGGCCACCTTTTTTTATTTTTTGTTACTAATCAAAAGTATTTTGTATTAAAAGTATTAAACAAAAGTCGGAATGTTTACTTACGCGAGGATTGTTGTCGGGATTTTGGCCTGTCGGGATTCTGGCGTGTCGGGATTCCGGCCTGTCGGTGTTTTGGCCGTCGGGATTTTGGCGGTCAGGATTTTGGGCGGCACCGCTAAAAACCTTAATGTTGCATTTAGTCTCTCTTCCGCACTAATGGCACTTCTCATTCTAGTGTTTTGTTTCTTTATTAAAGGTGTCACTAGTTTTAATAGCTTTTTAAAATATGTTTCATCCATTTTTAAATCATTTTTATAATCTTCCCTACAGGAAAGCTTTAATTCTGCCATAAGTGCCATGTGAGATAACCTGTTTCTTTTCATGAGGCAGTCTTTAACCCAGTACGCTCTTTTCTTTTTCTTTTTGCTTTCTAGCACAATTATTAACGCACACGCTTTTTTCATGAGAGGGACATGCTTTCTCGTCGATAACGGCACTGTGTGTGGCAAGAGTTGCGATTCCCTACAGATCTTTACCTGAAGAAAAAGGTCGCCAGATAACGAACTGATTCTAGTGTGTGTCGGTTTTCGATTACGGCCTTCAGTCCTGGCCTGCATGCCATATCCTCTTCGATATCCGTAAGTGAGTGGCCACCGTAAGGCTCTGAAATATCGGGTTGCAGCTACGAGAGGTTCACTTGGATCAGGACAAAGTTTTATCAAATGTAGCTGCAACAAAAACTCTTCCACAAACAGATGCAAGAGCAATAAAGCAATGATAATTCGCAATTATAAGCGTCACCAAGACACTCCATGGAAAAATATAGTTATTTTCCCAACTATTACGGAAAGTGATACTTTCACGCACGAGACTGCCGCTGACCCGAACGACGCGATAGAGGAGTTCGGGCAAGTAGTCGAGTGCGGGGAAACACTTTCCGCATGAGTTAGGAACAAAATTTTTTCTAAGGCCGTACGTTTGGAAAAAAGCCACAAAAAATAGAGTTATGTCAATTTTTATTTAGAAGTGAAAATTCACAAATTAATTCGATAATTCGATAATACGACGACGATATTGGTTTTCATGACGACGATTCAAAACCATTATAATTGTCTATTGATCTGACTTTTAAATATTATATCAAAATAATTTTATTTCATCGAATTATCGCGCTAATTTCATTAAAACATGAGCACAACAAAATAAATTTGAAATAAATTAGTAAATAATATCTAAATATTAGTTTATTGCAAGTATTATAATATATTATAATGCCATATTACAAGGTATTTTACTTTCCCGCACGCCGTGCGGGAAACGAAATATATGCATGAAAGTGGCTCTTTTAGTACGGCCGTAGAAAAAATAATTTTTCTACGAGCGTGCAAAAATGTCTACTTTTGCGCACGCATTTTAGTTTAGAAAGTTTCACTTTTCCGCACGCGTGTTACTTTTCCGCACGCGTGTTACTTTTCCGCACGCGGTTTTTACTTTTCCGCACGCGGTTTTTACTTTTCCGCACGCGTGTTAATTTAGATATGTTAATATGGCCTTAAAGTAGTTATAATACATGCAATAAACTAATATTTAGATATTATTTACTAATTTATTTCAAATATATCTTATTGTGTTCCTGTTTTAATGAAATTAACGCGACAATTCGATGAAATAAAATTATTTTGACATAATATTCGAAAGTCAAATCGGTAGACAATAACAGTCGTTTTAAATCATCGTCATGGAAACCAAGATCGTCGTCATGCTAACTAATTATATTGAAAGTTCGGTTTTGACAACCTTGTCAAAGAATTAATTTGTGTATGTATTTTCAGTAGTAATTGCACAAGAGCTCTGAAATTATTGAATTTTTTCCGAGTGACACTTTGACAGTTTTAATTTCACGAGCCGAAGGCGAGTGAAATTATTATGTCAAAGTGTCACGAGAGCAAAAATTCTAAATTAATTTCAGAGGTCGAGAGGTATTGTTACGATTATTTCATGAATAAAACTGTTCAAAACCAAAATTTTATTGTAATTTATTTATGTAAGTACCATTAAACACACAGATTTTATAAATATTTGACGATTGAAAGTCATCACTTTTATAATTTTTAAAACATTAATTGTCATTAATGTCACTGAATGTATTTTTTCGTAGCAACGAAGGGCATCTGACGTAATATATATAACGACGGGAGATTATCAAAAATTATCGATTTAATTCAGATTTCTGTAGCTTTCTATTGGTCAGAATCTCCTATGAATGAAATAATCATATTAATTAAATTAATTGATTAAGATTTGGTAATTTTTTAAAGACTCTTAGAAAAAATATTGTTCCTAACTCTTGCAGAAAGTCTCTTTTCCGCACTCGACTGCTTGCCGAACTCCCGCTTCGCGTCGTTCGGCAAACTGCAGTCGCGTGCGGAAAAGAATGACTTTCTGCACTTGTTAGAAAAATAACTATTTTACAATTGAGGTATAATTCTTGCTTTTATAAAAACACTAATCATTTTTTATAATAAGATTGTTTGTATTACCAATTTAGATAAGGCGAAAACGGCGGGTCCGTTGGGAAAAATATTCCTATGAGATTTTTTTGCATATTCACATTCGTGAGATATCCCAGAATAAGGTTCAAGAAGTCGCCCACGTAAAAAGTGGTTCATTTTTTTTAAATTTTTTTTAATCAAATTGCAAAAATCAATATTTTTGGCTCAGAAAATTTTTTTGTAGGTTATTTGCACCATTCTGGATAAAAAAGGTCTCTTAAAATTTTTTTCTAAAGTTGATCGTTCTCGAGTTATAAGCAATTTAAAATTGCAAAAAAGAGAAAAATGGCGATTTTCAAGGTTTAATAACTCAGTTAAAAGTTATTATTATGAAAGTCAGAAAGTGACTAAATCAAAGTTTAATGCCCCCTACAAGATCCTGAAGAAATGTTTGTCATTATTTTATTACTAAGCTGCTATTTTTAAGTAAAAATAATGAGCGCCATGCACGTGGTAGGCGGCCGTAAATGTGAGTGCAAGTAAGATGCACAATTGGACTGCCGTAATGGCATCTCTCTCGCACTCAGCATTTACGGCCGGCTACCACGTGCATGGCGCTCAATATTATTATTTAAAAATAACAGCTTAGTAATAAAATAATGACAAAAATTGCTTCAGGATCTTGTAGGGGGAACTTTGATTTAGTTACTTTCTGACTTTCATAATAATAACTTTTAACCGAGTTATTAAGCCTTGAAAATCGCCATTTTTCGTTTTTTTTTTCAATTTTAAATTGCTTATAACTCGAAAACGATCAACTTTAGAGAAAAATTATAAAAGACCTTTTTTATCCAGCATCATCCAAAAACTTACAAAAAAATTATTCGGGCTAAAAATATTGATTTTTGCAATTTGATTAAAAAAAAATTGTTAAAAAAAATTTGGTCCTCTTTTTACGTGGGCGACTTCTCGAACCTTATTCTGGGATGTCTCACGAATGTAATTATGCAAACAAATCTCATGGGAATATTTTTCCCAACGAACCCGCCGTTTTTGTCTTGTCTAATTTTCCATAATGTTAACCACGAGTCATTATGTTTTAATATAAATGATTATTTTCCACTTACAGAGTATCTTATTCAGTTTATCTATTTATTTTGGTTTTGTTGGTATATTATAAAGGCCTTACTAGTTTTTCCTGCAGTGTCCGTATATCAGGATAAACTAGTTTGGCCTAGGCCAAACTAGTTTTTCCTAAAATCGGGTTTGGCCGGTAACATATACACTCTCTGAAGAAAGCTAAGGAGTTTGAAACCGGTACGGGTGTTTATGACACTCTCTCAACGAACTGAAATATAAGACGTCTCTTATTATTATTTTCTATCAGTTTCACTCCTGAGTATGCGGGACCAAGTTTTCGTTGGAATTTTGACACACTGAACAGGCAGGAAATGAAATGCAATTTATAGATGTTCCCGGGCCTTCTTTGATTTCAGAATTCGGTTGGTTTGTAAACAATAGAAACCACGAAGAAGTTACCTGAAACTTGGTCTCAATAAAAGTTTTATTTTTAATATTATTTTTAATTTCATTAAAATAAAACTTTGTTTTCTTGTATTATAATTTTAAATGAAGCAGAGATATAAATCTTACCTTTGTGTGTAAGGTTCAAAATAGCGATAACTCAACGATACCTTTATCCTTTTCCATCGACCAGAGTAAATGATTGCGGGACGCGTTCTCTTGCTGATATTGTGAAAAGTGATTACTCAGTGTAGGCCTATGTGTTGAGGATAAAATATAAGCTAACACTAACCCGCTTATTGGTGAATTGTTTGCCTTGAAATAAATCCAGAAGTTTCAACCCAAACAACTGATGAGTGATTTGGGGTGAAATGAGAATAAGATCTCCACTATAAATATATATTCATTTACACTACCTACACAAATTCTGTTAAAATTGTTTGGATTTAATATATTTTAGGGTAGGCATTAGGAGATTTGATGACGGCGGTCGATAATTTATTTCAGGAACCTCGACAGCAGAAGGTCAAATCATCTCAATTTATATTGCTTTTAAACAGTAAATTGTTACAAGGTACGAGGTACAATGGTTTCTACTAAATACATAAGTAGAAATACATGGAAAAAAATTAAAATTATCAATAAAAAAATGTATGTAAAATGTGGGTTACTTTCAATGTTAAGTAGAGAATAGTATCTAGGTACCTAGTAGAAGTATCTAGGAAGAATAAAGATAAAACTTTAGTAAGCGGCATCCCTGTTAATTTTAGTTCTTTAAAAATATTAAAATCCCAATAGGTACTTTATTCTCATCAACATCACTTATATTCTGTTACATGCAACAGTCATAAAAGTTTTTGGCCGAAGGGGGTTAATGGGAATAGGACAATGAGTCGGAGACTTAGGTATTAAGACAACCTAGAGAATGATATAAAATCTTATATTCGAATTAGAGCAAGGAGACGAGTTGCCAGAGAGAGATGCAAATAAAAGAATCTTCTGAAGGAGGCTTACGCTTATAAGGACCTATGGTGCCAGTGATTAAGATAATGACTTGAGATTCTAGGACGTTTCATCGCCTCCAGTTCATCGCCACCGTTTCGATGCCGCCAGTTCATCGCTGGCCGATTCATCGCCTGCCGATTCATCGCCGGCCGATTCATCGCCGGCCGGTTCATCGCCAGTCAGTTAATCGCTAACTGATATATTTTCGAATTTTCGACAGTTACGTTTATTATTTATTTTTAGTATTAATTAGGAATTCTTGGAAATGCGAGATATGACCAATCCCGTTGCCATACTTAATCTTTTAATAGACTTTGATAATATAAAATATAATTTAACACTACAAATTTAATACTATTTAGTATCAAATTTAGGGGAAGTAGAAATAGAACAGTAAATTAATATAATAATATTTTTTATCATTTTATTTTTCATAAGTTTTGAACTGAATTTAACGTCGTGTCGTGTCATCTTCCATAATACAAAATCAACTGACTAACTGGCGATGAAACGGACGGCGATGAAAGGCCGAGGATGAAATGGACTGGCGATGAACCGGCGGCATCGAAACGGCGGCGATGAATCGGGGGCGATGAAACGTCCCATTCCGTGGCTTGACACTTCTCTACTTTAATCTCCCGGTGGGCGTGCTATCGCCGCTATCGGTACTTTATGCCACCTTTTCAGAATTTTAAGATTTCCTTAAGTATTTATGGAAGTTATTTATTAAGTTGGAAGCATGTATGTGGTGCTATATTGAAAATATCATGGATCCAACCAGTTACGAATGCAGAAGTGTGAAGATGGCTACAAAAAGATTGCGAGGTGATAAAAGACATCAAAACAAGAAAGCTGGAATATTTGGGCCACATTACTAGAGGTGCGAAATATGAGATATTAAGGCTCATAATACAGGGCAAAAATAAGGGCAAAAGATCCATAGGTAGAAGAAGAATTTCCTGGCTGACAAACTTAAGAGAGTGGTATAGTTGCAACTCAGTAGATCTTTTCAGAGCCGCCGCCAATAAGGTATGAATAGCTGTGATGATATTCAACCTCCGATAGAAGAAACTACAATATAAAGAAAGTATTTATTATTTACTTCCAATTTTCCGACCCGCTATTTTCAAATGACTATTTTTATTTTAATTAACTTACGATGCATATACCGCGTCGGTTTATGATTTGTCTAGTTGTCAGTAAGACGCTGAAGTAATAGGTTCTAAATTAACGGCATTCCATACCGCAGACTGCCCGACGTGTTTCCACAGGTGTTGTAAAAAAATTCGACAGAAACGCTCCTAATTTTTCGGTATAGGCTCCTATTTTTTCGTAAGGCTCCTAATTTTTCGGTAGAAATCGTCAAATTTCGGTAGATCTTATTTTTTGTTTATTTTGCTATCACATTGTAAAAAATGATACTTTAGGTACGAGTATTCAAAAGTAAACTACCTTTATCATCATATTTATGATGATCAATAGTCAATATTTATCATAAAAATAATTCAAAGTTTAAAATCGGTATACGTTAAAAATTTTTTTTTACATTTTTGAATTTTTTTTTTTAATTTTTGTAAAGCAATTTTCTTCATTTTTTTATCCATAATAACTCGAGTAGAGCCGCCTAACTAACGCAATACTAAATATCAAGGATGCTTTGGTTTTGTTATATTTTTGATATAATAAATAATGATTTATTAACATTTATAAATTACCTTAAAAATAAGGGTTTTTTGCAATTTTCTCGATCAATTGTTTATGTATTTCAAATTAGAAGCTATTTAAGGTCTACAACATTTATTTGAAATATTTTTCGCTCAAATCCACAATGAACGTTTTATAGGCAAAAATTGATTTTTTACACTTTCTAATCGTTAAAAACCAAACAAACCAATATATTAACTTTAAAATATGAATTTTACGTATATAGATTACCCATCAGTGGTAAACAACTAAAAACTGTGTAATTTTGAGAATCAACACCAATTTTAATGAAAATTTGGGTTTAAGCTCTGTTGACACTCTTCAAAATCTACTATATGCCGAACTGCGCTTTAGCCCTGGGGGTGAAAACAACCGCATCTAGGGGATGAACATTTTTAATCGAAATAAATATGGAAGTCGATAGAGTGACCCATTCTGAGTGAATTTTGTTCTATAATTTTTTTTGCAAAATTGACCCTTTCCAAGTTATTTGCGATTGAAGCTATGCATTTTTCATTAAAAAAAACTCACGTTTTATAACCGTTTTTCATGAATAACTTTAAAAAAATTAATTTTATATAAAAAATTATTCAAAACAAAATTGTAGCTATTAAAATAAAAAGATTCGCAACAGACAGACCTAGGTAAACCCAATAACGACTGAATTATTTCAAGGATGGTTATTTTCGAAGAACCTCGAAATGAAGGACTTTCAATTTCAAATATCTCGAATGTGGTGCAATTCTTTGGGATAACTTAAGAGACATCTTTTAAAGCTCATTAAAATATCTTTCAAATATTATAAGCTCTGACAAAAGTTTTTGCATAAGAACTGACTGACTTATGACGAAAATAAAGTCGCTCTCTGTTTTTTTCTTTTTGAAATGTAAAAATTAAACCCTCGTCGTGACAATTCTAATAGAAATGAATAGCTTTCATAGCTTTGCCAAAAACTTTTATTAGAGCTTATTTTAAAGGTTTTTTAATGAGCACTAAAAAATTCTCCCAAGTTTTCCCAAGAAATTGCACCACATTCGTTATTTGAGATTAAATTTCTCCATTTCGATATTCTTCGAAAATAACCGTTCGTTAAAGAGCAATAACTCAGTCCTTATTGGGTTGACCTAGTTCATACAGACGCCATTCTCTTTTTTTATAATCTGCAATTTTGTTGCAAATAATTTATTGTATAAAATTCAATTTTTTTAAGTTATTTATGAAAAACGGTTATAAAATGTTCTCTCTTTAAACGATTAGCACGTCTTATCGGTTTAAAGCTACGCCTGGAACTGAAGTGGGCAGTGGGCAAGTTACTTGCCACAATTTACATTCACGTATTAAAATAGAGAGATTTTGCACCTCTTAAAATAACCGCTGATTTTGGCTCCGCTATGGTTAACTTTATTAAGCATAACGATTACGGCAACGTTTAAAAACAGAGTTTTTGCAGCCTGTCAAGTAGGTTTTTCATGTCATCGTTATCGTTATTTAAACATAACATTATTTCACAACTTTATTGTAATTTTAAGCATATACTTTAACAGTTTTTGATATTTAATTTATAGGTCATCAAAATTAGAATCTATGTAAATATAATTTTACTGATTTTATTACATTCTGGCAACAAAGCAATATAACCATTACTATAACGATAACGATAAACACTACTTTAAACCTTCGTAAATTACGGAATCCCTTATGTTTAATAACGATAACGGATCATATATTCGCTACTGCGCAGACGTAGTATAACGATAACCATAACGAAATTGCAAAATAAGAGGTGCAAAATCTCTCTATTGAGACAAGGAATCGACAGTTACTGGTCATAGTCTTCCGTACACCTACTTTACTGGTCACGTACCAGTAAGGTAGATTTCAAAGAGTGTAACATTAAATGAAAACAAAAGCCTAAACGGTGGGCGGCACTTTGTAACCGTCCAACAAAAGGGTGTCATTTTTGAAATTTGACAAGATGTTAATATGTCATATAGGGGGATGTTACATAATGAAGAACATGGCCACGGTCGCTACTGTCTCAGAGCATTAAAAAGGGGTGGATTCTTGAAAGGTGTTATGATATACTCTTATTAGCCTAGAAAAATTAAAAAGATAGAAAAATCGAAATAAGGATGTAAAATAGAAAATAAAATATTGGTCGCCACTGGTTACCTTAAAAAACCAAATTTTATACAAAAAAGAAATATTAAAAGAAAAATACATCCAAATAAAACAAAATAAATAGTCACTCAGAAAATATATATAAAATACAAAATACTATAATGTAACTTACTTTATTTACTCTATACTCAATATTTTATACTTAATATTTTATACTCAATACTCTACACTCAATATTTTATACTAAATATTTTATACTCAATACCCTATACTCAATATTTTATACTTTATAGCCAATTTCTTTATTGTTCTTACGATGCAGGAGAAGGAAAGGAAATAATAAGATTTGTATTTTGCAAATCAAACATTATTTATTTAAAAAAAAAACAAAGAAAATGAATTTCTGATCTCGCGGTGTTACATATTGAGATCCAGATTATGAAATAAAAAAAATGAAACAAAAAGTTCTGCAAACATAAAAATAATACCTTTACGTATCACTGTCCCATTTTCTTCTGGTTGTTGGTTGGTTTGTAAGTCCCAGACGCTATTTCACTACGCCAAAATCACTTCACCATATTTACAGGTACAGCAACAGTACATAAGGTTTATCCATAGTTTATAAAAAACTTTTTATAGAAAAATTCAGCTTTCTACTCGAACAAAATTATTTTAGAACTCAATAGTCATTTTGAATATTAAACGGGATCAAAATGAAATAAATTAATATACTTCATGATTTGACTGTAATGTTAACCTTAGTAATGCAAAATGAAACTTCTAACTCCTACTTCCGGATCTGACTGCATAAAAAAAATTTAATACCAAAAGTGGTATGAAATCATATCGGCGATTCGCTTGAAAACAGCGAGAACGCGGTAGTCTACGCTTTGCTTAGACCATGATGGGACCAACACTAACTAAACACAAAAAACTTCTGCAATACACTTGCAAAACTTAGCTGGAACTGCACTGCTAATTTTTGCCGGTAGCCGCATATCGCAGCCCGAGGCAACCGGCAAGATCTTAACTTGTCGATAGCTCTCTCTCTTGAACTAAATTCGATGACAGCCTTACTAGAACTGACTAACTCGATCTCCCCAAACTAACATCTCTCAAAATCAACGCCCTCTCAAAATCATCACAGGATCCATTCCATCAACCAATTACAGATTCTAATTCCTTAATCAATCAATCTTGGCCAATCAGAAGACCTAAATCTTACTACGCCAAACATCTAATTTGACGCCATGCAAAATTTCTCCACCAAAAAGGGATACTTACTTGCCGTAAGCAAGCCTTTGATTTCTCACGAACTCAGCATTTCTGCAGGTGTGCTCAATGGTTAACACTTGTTGTTTACTCAAAGCTGTTATCTCTAAACACTTGTGAGATAATATAAACAAAATTCAGACTAAATGTCGATAAAAACAATTTATTGAAGGATTTATAGCTTTTAACTTCCTTGGCGGTGAGTTTCCACAAAGCACCGCTGAGACACTCAAAGACAATCACGTCATATTCTGCGTAAAAACAGATCATAAATGCGACTTTCGTGTGAATCAAGAAAGAACTGCTTAATACTTAACATTGTGGGAGCGTGAAATCGACAAACACACATCATGTGAAAGATTTGTTAGGAACTACGATTCTTCGATTCAATATACAGGGCGTAGCGAAAGTGTTACAAATGTAAACTAAATTGAAATTCCAAATAAATTTGGTATACAGGATGGAGCAGAAATACAACGAATTTCGGACCGTTATAAGAGGTGAAAGCCAGTGCGTCGAGAAATACTCTCTTGTTATTCAATTTACTGTTGTTATGGTAAGTTGTCAGGTACTGTCTTCTTCTTCTTATATTAGGCCTCATGACATGTTCTTAACCGATTTTGAGCTTGTCTTCGTAGCTGTGATGTTGACTGCTAGCTATGTCGTCTTAAAGGACCTTCCTATTGGTCTCTTGCCTGTTGGATTTGAGTATCTGGCTATACAGGCTATTCTCTCGTTGTCCATTCTCGTCAGGTGCTAATTACCCTCCCATCTTCTCTGTCTTTCCCACAGTACTATGTCTTGTATGTTACAAAGATCTCTTATTCTGTCGTTCGGTATTCTATCTCTCAGTGTTTTCCCAGTTATTGACCTCAACGAACTCATTTCTGATGTTCTTAGTATCCTCTTGCTTTCTGATGTGTCACGTCTTGTTTCTATCGCGGATACTTTCCTTGTCTTAAAATATGACTTAAGTAACCATTTACTAAGAATCAATTTCCTAAAATGTTATGTGTATCCTGTATTACTATATGGATGTGAAACCTGGATCATGAAGGTTAACATGATGAACAAATTAGAAGCCTTTGAGATATGGTCGTATCGTAGAATGCTCAGAATATCTTGGGTTCAACGCATTTCAAACAGAGAAGTCTTAAGCAGAGTAGGTCAAGGCGAAGGTGACTTAATGAAGATGATAAAAAAGAGAAAACTTGAATATCTGGGGCATATAATGAGAGGTAGCAGATACAGGATGCTGCAGTTAATACTCAATGGAGAGATCGACGGAAAAAGAGGAATTGGTCGAAATAAATATTCATGGCTCCGAAACCTTCGTCAATGGACTGGCTTATCAGCAGATCAATTGTTACATGCCGCACAAGATCGAGAACGATATCGGCAAATTGTTATGGAAGCTACCCATGCCTAAAAATTTGGGCACGGTACTTAAAGAAGAAGAAGAACCATTTACAAAAAGCAAGTAACTTGTGGCAAGTAACCTGCCCACTTCACTTGCTGTCTTACTGGCTTCATGTACACCTGCTTTTAGTTTATGACTTCTCGTGTTAGTATCGAAATCCCTTGAATATTAATTTTAAACTAAAAAATAGACAAAACATAAACTAGCGTATAAATGAAAATTCAAACTTTGAAACAATCGTAAATTATTGAAGTTGTTGGGATTTATTTGATGACATTTTCTCTAGAACACCGCATGGAATGTGTCACTAAAAAAATGAATGAAAGTCGCTTTTGTTTAGACAAAGCGCGGGTTTCTTTTGTGTTTCAGCAATAATTAATTTGGTCCAATTCACATTCGAACCATAACAAACTTATCTAGCAGGATGCGCTAATAATTTATTTTTTATTTAAAAGTATTTTGCAATCTATTGAGTATCAACATTGTAGTGACATTGACCACATACAAGAAGGATTTTACCCACTGATAAAAGCACAGTACCATATAATTATTATATAGGAAAAAGTTATATAGGAAATAGAGTCCAGAGAAATAAGATTTTTCTCGTGACACATCCCCCTCCAGTCATAAACCAAATTTTTTGAGTAGTATGGACATCTATATTAATAACCTTTATGTTTCCTGCAGCCGCTTTTGATGGTATACATAGTTAGAAAAAAATGAAATTACAAAAACAGTGAATTTTCGTTTTTTCGTCTATAACCAAAAAGTTAAGCAATTTAAACAAATTTGAGAGTAAGAAACTCATAAACCGTCTAAAAAATTTCAATATAGCGTTCGCTGAATATGTCTGTCCTTATTGGTTGCTTAGAAAATTGCAAAATAAATAATAAATTTTGAGTTTTTATAATTATTCATAACTTATGTAAAAATTAACTTAGAACATTCTTATTACACGGAATGTTGAGACTTCTGTTGCTTAAATCATACCCTAAATTTCAAAGCACTTGGTCAAATAGTTTAAAAGTTATTTAATTTGTTTATCCCAAATTAATTTTTTTGCAACACTATAAATCAGAAAGTTATGAGGTTACAATAAGACTTCTGACAGTTTATGGAAGGAGAACATTGATACTATTGACTTAATTAAAAAAAAATGACAAAAAGTAATTTTAAACAGTGTAAAATGATTTTGCACAACACGTCGATTTTTTGATTACTTATAAACAATTAGAATAACTTTTTATCCGTTAATCGTAGAAAAATTATTTTTTCATATTTGGAAAAACTGAATTTTTATACACATTTAGAAAGAAAAACATTTGTCCTAGGATAATTAGGGACGAAGTTAGCCCCCTTTTTTAATTCACATGTTTTTGCAAAATAATTTTGCAGTATTCAGAATTATTTTTTGTCATTTTTTTAATTAAATTAATAGTATAAATCTTCTTTTTTCATAAACTATCTATAGTATTAGTGTAACTTCATCATTTTCTGGCTTGTAGCGTTACAAAAAATTAATTTGGGATAAACAAATTAAATAACTTTTAAACTATTTGACCAATTACTTTGAAATTTAGGGTATGATTTAAGCACCAGAAGTCTCAGCATTCCGTGTAATAAGAACGTTCTAAGTTAACGTTTACATACGTTATGAATATTTATAAAAACTCAAAATTTATGATTTATTTTGCAATTTTCTAAGCAACCAATAAGGATAGACATATTCAGCCAACGCCATATAGACCAGTAAGGATCTGTAAAAAAACGTCTATTTTTGGATGTGAGAGGTGGCATTCGGATTTTTGCAGATAAAGTTAGGTGACACCTTCAGTAATAATAATTGACTTATGCTCCTTCTCAAATACGCCCGGAACATTAATAAAAAAATTAAAATATTTAAAAATTTCGAAAAACGTCGATCTTTTTCTGCTTTCTTTGCTTATAACATTAAAACGATTCGTTTTGGAACAAAGTCGTACAGAAATAAAATAAATATAATTAAATTTTGTATGATAAACGACTGGTCAAAGATGTCTTACCGTATTACCTTTTCTGCAATATAGCAATAAATACAAAATAAGGGAGCAAAATACGCCTGTGGTTATTCAATGTTTTTAACCACTTTGGTGGCACTTAGAACCTTAGCAATTCGCTTAGGAAATTTTTTGTAACATACTTAAACCCTGTACTAAATTTCATTAAAATCGACCTAATAGATTTTGCATAATAAATTTGCAATCTAAATGTTTTTAAAAAAGTTCAAACTATTTAAAATCTTTCTGAACAAAAAGTAGACCATTTAGAAGTTGGCTAATTTTTTTACATATAAAGAGGTGCTCTGCCTATCTAATACACTTTACAGAATTAAAATCGGATTATTTAGGGGGCCTCGGCAATGTTTTAAACTTATAAACAATTTTTTGGCGTATAAAAAATAGCTTTGTTCAATAATAAAAAAATAATAATTTTTAGCAATGCAAATAATTAAAACCGGTATAATTTGACTTAAACTTTAAAATGCTGTCAGCAGAATTGCTATTTTATTTTTTAATCAAAAATTATTCGCGTTCAAAAATTTCAATTTTTTGATTTTTTAAAAGTTCCACTGCGTTTATCTCGAAAACTATGCATCCTACGATAAAACTTGTAAGAACATTTTTTGCTTAGAATTACCCAAGAAATACAAAAAATGTTTTATTTTGCGAAAAATCGATTTTATGTAATTCCTCAAGTTCTTTTTTTATAACAATTTTATCGACATCCGGATCAACTGTTACCCAAAAAAATCGTGTTCTACGGGTCAAAAAATACATAAAAATAAAGGAGCGCGTAGCACCCCTTCCTGGCCACAGCACTAATTTGTTTATAAGCCAAAAAATTGTTTATAACTTTAAAACATTGCTGAGGCTGCTTAAATAATCCGATTGCAATTCTGTAAAGTGCATTAGATAGGTGGAGTACTTTTTTATATGTAAAAAAATTGACAAATCTTTGTATGTTCTAGTTTTTGTTGTGCAAGATTTTAAAAAATTTTAATTTTTAAAAAAAAGTTTAGATTGCAAAATTATTATTCAAAATCTAGTAAGTCAATGTTAATGAAATATGGTGTACGGTTTTAGCACGTTACAAAAATTTTCTAAGCGAATTAGGAAGATTCCAAATGTAACCTAAGTGATGGAAAATCATTGAATAAGGACAGGCTTGTTTTGCCCCTTATTTTATATTTATTGCTATTTTGCAGCAAGGGTGATAAACTAAGACATTTTTAACCAATCGCATGTGATAGAAAATTTAATTATCTTTGTTTTATTCCTAAAGGACTTTGTTCCAAAACGAATCGTTTTAAAGTTATAAACAAAAAAAGTAGAAACAAATCGATTTATTCGAATTTTTTAAATATTTGAATTTTTTATTAATGTTCCGGTCTTATTTGAGAAGGAGCATAAATCAGTTATTATTAAGGAAGTTATCACCTAACTTTATCCGCAAAACTCTGAATGCCACCTCTCACATCCACCTAAAAACATATCCTTACTGGTCTAGTATTGAAGATTTTTATAAGATTTATGAGTTTCTCACTCTCAAATTTGTTTAAAATACTTACCTTTTTCGTTATAGACGAAAAAATCGAAAATTTACCGTTTTTTGATCTTCATTTGTTTATAACTATGTGTATCATCAAAATTGGCTGCAGGAAACATATAATGTAGCTTATTAATATAGATGTCCATACTACTCAAAAACTTTGGTTTCGGCCTGGAGGGGGTTGTGTCACCAACAGGTTTTTTTTTTCCTTATTTCTCTGAACTAATATACACTCAAACAAATTCATATAGATTCATCTGATATTTTTTAGTTATTTTGAGCGAATTAATGCTAAATTAAATTTTCCCTCGGGAGTGTAACTACAGTGGTTATAGAACCAAATCAACATACAGGGTGGGTCATGAGGAACTGTACATACTCCTACCTCGTATAGAGGCCCCTATGGGGAATAACAAATGACCATTAAAAAGTGTCTGCTCCCGTTGCTTAATAATATACAGGGCGAGTTTCGAATTTTGACAGAAATTTGTATTCGTCATAATTTTTTAACAGTCAGATCGATGTGTCTCTTATTTTGGTCAATCGTTACACTATTACCACCTAATCAACTGAATTATTCAAACTAGAAAAAAATCAGGTCCGGCTTCAAAAAAATTAGTTCGTTTTGGTCTTAGAAAAAATTTCACCCTGTATACGCTTTTTGAAAACTATAATATGAATTTTACAAATTAGACAAATAGTCAATTAAAATGATATATTTATTTTTTTCCCCACACGATTACTTAATTTTTTATAAAAAGATCAAATTTGAGTATAAATTAAAAGTTTGGTAAAGTGAACCATAAATTAAAAAAAATAACTTTTATGGCAAAAATTAATTTTTTTTGAACAAATATTTAATTTATGTCACCGTCCAATCAACCGATTTATACAAACTAGAAAAAATCAGGCCCGGATTTAAAAAAATTAGTTCGTTGTGGTCTTAAAAAAAATTTCACCCTGTATACGCTTTTTGAAAACTCTAATATAAATTTTACAAATTAGACAAATAGGCAATTAAAATGGCATACCTATTTTTCCCCGCATGATTACTTAATTTTTTATAAAAAAATCAAATTTGACTATGAATAATTAAAAGTTTGGTAAAGTGAACAATATTTACTAGAAACCAGATTTAAAAAAATTTACTTTTATTGCAAAAATTAATTTTTTTTGAACAAATATTTAACTTATGTTACCACCCAATCAACTAATTTATACAAACTAGAAAAAAATCAGGCCCGGATTTGAAAAATTAATTTGTTTTGGTCTTAGAAAAAATTTCACCCTGTATACGCTTTTTGAAAACTCTAGTATGAATTTTACAAATTAGATAAATAGGCAATTAAAATGGTGTACTCTATTTTTTCCCCACACGATTACTTAATTTTTTATTAAAAAATCAAATTTGTCAAAATCGGAATTTTACCATAAAAAAAAATTCAACAACGTTTTTCTCAAAATTAAAAGCTTCACCATTTTTTTTCTATACCACGTCTAGATCCAAAACCCTATAAAACTATATTTTAACATAGACGTGATCAAATAGATAAATCTTAAATTTTTTTACTTAATTTTTGCGATTTAACTTTGCAATTCACGAATCTGCACCTTTTATTTTTTAAAATTCATAACTTTTATAAGAAGACGGAAAGTCTACAACAATTTTCATATTCACAATGGTAAGAGATAATTATGTGCTGTAAAATTTCAGAAAAAAAATACTAAAATGGAATAGAGTTGTAGCAAGTTAAACCGTGATTTCATTTTTTTTTTTCAGTTTTAGGTTAAAATTCCGATTTTGACAAAATTTATTTTTTAATAAAAAAATTAGTAATCGTGTGGAGAAAAAAATAAACATGCCATTTTAATTGCCTATTTGTCTAATTTGTAAAATTCATATTAGCGTTTTCAGAAAGAGTATACAGGGTGAAATTTTTTCTAAGACCAAAACGAACTAATTTTTTAAATCCGGGCCTGATTTTTTTCTAGTTTGTATAAATCAGTTGATTGGGTGGTAACATAAGTTAAATATTTGTTCAAAAAAAATTAATTTTTGTAATAAAAATTAATTTTTTAAAATCTATGGTTCACTTTACCAAACTTTTAATTATTCAGTGTCAAATTTGATTTTATTATAAAAAATTAAGTAATCGTGCGGGGAAAAAATAAATATGCCATTTTAATTGCCTATTTGTGTTATTTGTAAAATTCATATTATAGTTTTCAAAAAGCGTATACAGGGTGAAATTTTTTCTAAGACTAAAACGAACTAATTTTTTAAATCCGGGCCTGATTTTTTTCTAGTTTGTATAAATCAGTTGATTGGGTGATAACATAAATTAAATATTTGTTCAGAAAAAATTAATTTTTGTAATAAAAGTTATTTTTTTTAAATCTATGGTTCACTTTACCAAACTTTTAATTCATACTCAAATTTGATTTTTTTATAAAAAATTAAGTACTCGTGTGGGGAAAAAAATAAATATGCCATTTTAATTGCCTATTTGTCTAATTTGTAAAATTCATATTATAGTTTTCAAAAAGCGTATACAGGGTGAAATTGTTTCTAAGACCCAAACGAACTAATTTTTTTGAAGCCGGAACTGATTTTTTTTTAGTTTGAATAAAGCAGTTGATTAGGTGGTAATAATGTAACGATTGACCAAAATAAGAGATACATCGATCTGACCGTTCAAAAATTATGACGAATACAAATTTCTGTCAAAATGCGAAACTCGCCCTGTATATTATTAACCAATGGGAGCAGACACTTTTTAATGATCATTTGTTATTCCCCATAGGAGCCTCTACACGAGGTAGGAGTATGTACAGTTCCTCATGACTCACCCTGTATTTATATGCGAGCTATTTAAGTTGTTTGGATGAAAATCAATTGATTTTTTTACCGATAATAATTCCTCTACCGAACATGACCCTCCTTTTTTTATATTTATGAACAAATATGGCAGTTTCCTTTCTTGCTTGTCTTACTCGACCTCTAAGTACACGAATTACGAATTCGTTAATCATCTGATTTTACACTTCCTACTTTCGTTTGAAAATAGCACATTTTTCCAATTTACACTGTTCCAGTTTTGGTGTTTAAAACACCAATCCTACGTGATCAATCTTGTGTTGCTAGATTAACTCGGGATCCGGTAAATTCCTCCTGCTATATAGTTCTTGGGCATGGCAACTCTTCTTCTTATCGTTTCAACTAAAACATTTACACCTAGTTTCCAAAAGCGGCAGGTTTCAAATACATAGTGATTCCATTTAAATTTGGTTGAGTATATGCTATAACTACTAACTAATTAGTTTACAAGTTTACTCTAAACGGTAAGTTCAGTGGTTTGAATCTCAGTTTGGGTCTTCAGGGGTTGTTCTTGGGAATTATCTAGGAGGTTCAGTGCAAACTGGTGTTCATGACGTTCCAGCTTGGTAATGTATGCAAGGCTACGTTTTTGATGACTTCCTGTATAATATCTATTTTAAGGTCACGATGAATAATTCTGTTGTTGACGTAGCACGGTGCATTAGTGATAGTTCGGAGGAATTTTGATTAGAAGCGTTGAATTATTTCGATGCTGGAATGCTGGCTATTCTCCATATTTCAAACCGTATGTCTAAAGTATTGTCTTATATAGCAGTAATTTGTTATCCAGAGATAAACTGGATGAAGGACCCATTAACTAAACATATTTTTGAATTAGAGACCTAGTTGCTTTTTGGTCCAAATATTTCTCCTCCATGTGAGACTTCTGTCCAAATAAAAACTAAAATATTTTACCTCATTGGCTTAACGTAATTATTGATGTTAATTTAAATTTACAGGAGGCTGGTTGCTCTTCGTATTGTAAATGAAGCATGAATAGATTCTACTTCGTTTACTTTAATTTTCCTTTCCAAAAACAAATAATGTATTATGTTTAGATTTGCTTGAAGGAGATGCGAAATATAAATAGGGTCACCATGTCAGGCAAGGATTGCAGTATAGTCGGTATCTCTACTCTAGTGGTTCTTACAGAGTTTGAGGTATATCTGCATTAAAGAGATACAAGGTAGGTCCCAGTATGCTTCCTTTTGTTGCGCCAACTTTGATAGAATAGAGTTTGGAAGTTGCATCTTAATATTTATAATGTAACACCTACCTTATAAATATGACTTAAGAAGAATATAGAAGCTGTGCAGTAAAGCCCCTTTTAGCTTGTATAGGAAGTATTCATACCACAGCTCCTCAAATACCTGCATAACGTCCAGAAACGCCTCAAAATTGGCATCCTCATAAGGTCTTCTTGGCCTTAAAATCGGCATTTATATGTTTTATTATTCTGTGAACTTGTTTAATTGTGGCGTATTGAGACCAAAATCCAAATACTCTGGGCTAATTAGCAAAATTCATGGAAAAGTTATTTACCAGCAATTTTATTGCTGGAATCGAATTATAAGATCCTATACATTAATAATATAGGTATGCAAAGTCCGCAGATAGTGTGCTACCTTTTTTATAAACAAAATAGCGCCCGAAAATCGTGCTTTTTTTTTCAATTTTTGCTCTATAACTCCGAAGATTTTAACTTTATAACAAAAACACTCAAATAAAAATTCACCGCAATTAAATTCTGCATAGAGATATGTTTTTCCCGATTTGCTCTGACACAAATTTTCCTCAGAAAATGCGGGTTTTCCCAACAAAATTTCTAATTTTCAAATAAACTTTTAGGTAAGTAATTATTAATCAATAATTAAATAGCTTAGTGACATAAAAGCTTTCTTGGTATAGATTGTAATTCCAGAGGCCGGTTAAAATTAAACGAATATTTTAGCAACAATTCAATTGTTAATTAACAATTTACGATCGCAATAATAACCAAAATAATCATGATACATTGATCAAACTTATACAAATTATAAAGATGAGATGCTTATTTAATATTTTATCGACAAAATATAAATTTTTCGTTTTTTTTTGCATAATCTTTAAATTAAAAAAAAAATAGTTATAATAGGCTGGTCTAATTAGTAAAGTACAAAGAAAGGTTATTTAGCAGCAATTTTATTGCTGGAATCGAATGTTATGATCCTATATATTATTAATATAGCTATGCAAAGTTGGTAGATAGTGTGCTACTTTTTTTATTAACAAAATGGCCCCCCCAAATCGTGTTTTTTTCAATTATTGGTCTCTAACAAGATTTTAACTTTACAACAAAAATACTCAAATAAAAATTCACCCCAATTTAATTCTACATAGAGGCATGTTTTTCCCGATTTGCTCCGACGAAAATTTTTCTCGGAAAATGTGGGTTTTCCCAACAAAATCTCGAATTTTCAAATAAATTTTTTGGACAAGTAATTATTTATCAATAATTAAATAACCTAGTGAAATAAAAGCTTTCTTGGTTTAGATTATAACTGCAGAAGCCGGTGAAAATTAAACGAATATGTTAGCAACAATTCAATTGTTAATTAACAATTTACAGTCGCCATAACAACCAAAATAATCATGAAACATTAATCAAACTTAGAAAGGTTATAAAGATGTGATGTCTATTTAATATTTTGTCGACAAAATATAAATTTTTCATTTTTTTGCATAATCTTTAAATGTTTAACAAAAATAGTTATAAACAAATAACATTTCTCAGAAATTGTTTATTTTATTATAATTTTAAAAAATACTTAAAATGCGTATTTCAAAGGTCTTGAAAACGAATGCTTTAAAAAATTTTTCCAACAATTTGCAAAAAACTTATGAAACAGCAAAGTAAACATACGATTACTCTGTTGTTTATAATTTGTTTTAATTGTTTCAAAGCTTAAAAGTGAGTTTATGATACAAACTAATTACTCTCAAAAAATATCAAACATTACTTTTATGGTTATACATATATTAATCAAAGATTAAACATGTTTTTTTTTGTAATTTTTAGCGCGAAAGTAGGCTTGATACAGAGCCGAAGCTTAATTTTATTTATTATCTACTGTAGGTCGCGGGCGGTCGTCGCTTCGAGTGAAAATGTTATTAGCTACGGTACTGTATTAGTCTACTTTCGCGCGTGTAAATTACAATAAAAAAGATTTATAATTTTTAATTAAAATATAACCATTAATCTATTAATTGATCTTTTTTGTAAGTAATTAGTTTGTACTTTAAACTCACTTTTACGCTTTGAAAGAATTAAAAAAAATTATAAACAACGTAATAATCGTATGTGTACTTTACTATTTCATAACTTTTTAGCAAACGATTGCAAAAAAGTTTTAAAGTATTCATTTTAAATTTTTTTAAATTAGAATATAATAAAAACTTTCTGAGAAACGTTAATTTGTTTATAACAATTTTTTTAAACATTTAAAGATTATACAAAAAAATTAAAAATTTATATTTTGTCGACAACATATTAAATAGGCATCTCATCTTTATAAGATTTCAAAGTTTGATCAGTGTATCATAATTATTTTGGTTATTATTGCGACCGTAAATTATTAATTAACAATTGAATTGCTGCTAAAATATTCGTTTAATTTTCACCGGCTTCTGAAACTATAATCTTAACCAAGAAAACTTTTATGTCACCGAGTTATTTAAATATTGGTAGATAATTTCTTATCTAAAACTTTATTTGAAATTTAAAGATTTTGTTGGGAAAACTCGTATTTTCCGAGGAAAAGTTTTGTCGGAGAAGATCGGGAAAAACATGTCTTTATGCAGAATTTATGCGAATTTATGGGAATTTTTATTAGGGTATTTTTGGTGCAAAGTTAAAATGTTCAGAGTTATGGGGCAAAAATTGAAAAAAACACGATTTTTAGGGGCGCCATTTTGTTAATAAAAATAAGTAGCACACTATCTGCGGACTTTGCATACCTATATTATTAATATTAATAATCATAAGCTTTGATTCCAGCAATAAAATAGCTGGTAAATAACTTTTCCCAAAAATCGCATATTCTCCGATAGTCAGCTCAGACTATTTGTCTTCCTCAGGAAAAAGATGAGTATTTTTAAAACAGTTTATGGTATATTTATTATACTTGTCTGTTTGTTACCGTGAAGTGTCATTAGGTACGTCCGAACCGATACAGACACAGTCCTCGTAGCCTATTTAGTATAGCATTCGGCCAGAGATCGAGAAGTCTTGAGTTCGAGTCCGGAGCAATCCTATATTTTTTTTATTTTTTTGAAAGCGGTAAGCACAAAATTAGTTTGGTGCTTAAAAAAATTAAAACAAACAGTTTAAAGTATATTTGTTTTTAAGAAACTATGTAATAGAATTATAACTTCTTACGTGCGTACAAAGTACACACACACATCCTTTTTTTATTATTTAAAATATTAGTAGCTACCATGACTGCAAACGATTCGAATTTCAGACTAGGCAAACTAATTATTTGATAGGGGCTTTTAAGATATGAGGATACATCTACTTCTACAAGTGAATTTATCAAACTAAAAATCATAAGATTATTTTTTTAAATTAAAAATTTTCTTACACTTAAAATTTTATGAATATAGCTGTCGTACCAAAGTTATTTTTCCTATACCGTAAAGTTTAACAAAATTGACTGTATATAGTCAAATTATAATAAATCCCATACCTAAAATAAAAAAACTTTTGGTAGAAAAACAAACGATGCTTTTAGTTTATTCCTTCCTGTGTCGATATCTGAATCCCTTGTATAATAATCTAAAACTAAAAAAAATGGACAAAAACATAAACTAGAAAACAAATGAAATTTTAAAGTTCGAAATAATTCCTGATTTATTAAAGTTGTTGGCATTTTATTTGACGACATTTTCACTAAAACACCATACGCCATTATTTGTCACTAAAAAAGTGAATAAAAGCCGCTTTGGTTTAGACAAAGCACGGGTGTCTTTTGTGTTACAGCAATAATTAATTTTGTCCAATTCACATTCGGACCATAAAAAGCTTATCGAGCAGGCTGCGCTGATAATCTAATGAAGGGAAATTAATTTATGGGTGTTAAGGGGGCGCTAGTGGATGCAGAGTTATGTTTCTCGTCGGCGGTAATAAAATTATTAGATCGGTCTATTAGAACGTTTCTTTATTTTGTGGAAATTGAAGTTCTATTGTGCACTTTATTACAAACGTGAAAATCCGCTAAACGCTGTAAAAATGAATGGTACACAATATTTCAGCTACAAAAGAGCTGGGATGAATATTACGTGACGCAAAAATGTATTTTCATTTTGATGGAAAATAAAATTATAGTTATATTTTGAAAGATTTTTCCATAATATTTGCTAAATTTATAGTAAAACGCGCAACAGAAGAGCCTCAAACTGCAAAAATTAGTAACCTTCCTTACATACACATATACTTCTCGTACACCAAACACACTAATTGGACGGCGTTATGCAGAAAGCAACCAACCCTCAATATAGCAGATATTGGGTTGGATGCATATTTGGACAACAACATACGAGTTCTGCATTCTGTAAAAACCTACCACCTCTAGATTAATATATAACCTATAAAACTATAAAAATGCTAAGCCACATATTAAATTTATCTGATATTCTAATTTGCAGAAACCTACCAACCCACTTGGTAGTATACTTTTAATTTACAGAAACCTTCCAACCCACTTGGTAGAATTTTAACAAAGCGCCACTTGCATCCAAGTGGGTTGGTAGCTTTCTGCAAATATTGGGGATTTCCATTGTAACTGTACATCTAAATGTGCAGAAAATGTTTCTGTTGAAAGTCAAAAATATTAATTTGAGAGGTTTTGGTTGCTAAATTCATATGATGCTCAAACTAATTTTATTGCTGCTAGTGTATCCGAGATTGAAAGAAAAGGTCTTATGGTAGAAATATTGAAAAAAGGAAATTATCTCGAATTTATAAAATAAAGGAAACAAAAATGTGTAGAGAAATGTTTATAAATACTCTAAAAGTAACTACAGTTAAAGTAAATACTGCTTTAAAGAAATTTCATGGTCGGGCTCCTATTATTAGTGATCAAAGAGGTGCATGGAGGCAAAAACAAATTAGCAGATGAACGAATTCAAGCAGCTGTTAGTCATATTAAGAAAATACCTAAATACATTTCACACTACCGTCGGGAACAAACAGAGGCGAAATATTTACCACCTGGTATCACTTTACAACAAATGTATGACATGTACAAGCAGGAAGAATCCAATCCCGTAAGCTTAATGTCATACAAGAACATATTCTACACGAATTTTAATTTGAAATTAAAGCCATTAAAAAAAGACACCTGCAATGTTTGCGATACTTTTAAAATGAAAATAGATAATGAAAAGGATAAAGAAAAAAGAAGAGTTCAAGCAAGAACATACGAAGCATTTGCAAGTTGCAGAGAAGGCACAGAAAATGAGAAGAGATGATTTCAAGATAGCGACTGAACAATCAGATCAAGAGTGTTTAAGTTTTGACTTGGAAAAAACCCTACAGCTTCCCAGAATACCTACAGGCATCGTATTTTATAAGCGTCAGTTGTGGGTGTAGAATGCAGAAATACACAGTGCTAAAGAAAATAGAGGATACTGCTACGTTTGGGTAGAAGGTTCAGCTGGAAGGGGCGCCCAAGAAATAGGCTCTTGCCTTATAAAAGATGTTACAACTAAATTAACTCCAGAAGTCAAACATCTTACGCTTTGGTGTGATTCTTGCGGTGGGGAAAATCGAAATATTAAGTTAATACTTATGCTTAAATATATTTTGCATGGGACACGCACAAACCTAGAAAGCATTACCGTAAAATATCTCTGTTCTGGTCATAGTTTTTTGCCCAACGACACTGATTTCAGTGATATTGAGTCGGCTCTTAAACGACAGCAAAGATTATATACCCCAAATAACTATATCGAGATAATGCGTTCTTGTAGAAAACAAAAACCATTGGTAGTAACCCAAATGCACGTCGAAGATTTTTTAGGCGTAATAAATATTGAGAAAAAAATTGCTAATCGCAAAGTGACCGAAGATAAAGAAAAAATTAATTGGTTGAAGATTAGGTCAATCAAAATAGAAAAGTGTGGCCCATTTCGGCTAATGATACAACAACACGATTTTTCACAACCGTATCAAAAAATTTCTATCAAAAAGCCTTCTCGAGGTAGAACTGATAACGAAGAAATCTTTAGCGATTTAATACCACTGTGGCCTAACGGGAAGCCTATCGCTGAGGAGAAATTACAAAATTTAAAGGAAATGATGATGCACCTTATTCCTGCTGATGCATTGACTTTTTATCAAAATTTGGAGGGTGCCAATGTAACTGAAGATGTTGAGGGTTAAATTGTCAATGTTGAAGATCTAGATTCTGAAATGGATGAAGTAGATTAATATTAAAATTTATTAAAGTAATACGTTAAATATTCATATCCTTAACTTCCTGTAAATAAAAATAATTTTTCTAACTTTACTTTATTTAATATTGTTGGTATTAATTTCCCACTTTGCAAAATGCAGAAACCTACCAATCCACAAAAATTTGCCATTTCTCTTTTTAATATACAATTAAAATATTTAAACATGTAGAAAATACCAAAATATTTATCCACAGTCAAAAAAAAGTTAAAAAGTAGTAGCAACATATCCTACAGATTTTTTAAATCAATAAAAACTTTAAACTTAATTATCTCAGTTTGCCACTATTGAGGGTTGGTAGCTTTCTGCATAACGCCGTCCAATTCCTTCTCGTTCTATTCCTAATTTTTTAAAATATCGAAAATAAAACAATTTTAAGATGAGTTTAAGAACTAGGGATTAGTTTATTCAAAATCATGTTCTACACAAACAAATAATATTATTGTACAAAAAAAAAATAACAGTTTACCGAAAAATCCCATGTCATACAAAAAACTTGCTTGAGCTTCAACATTTGTCAATAAGAATGAAATAAGAGTGAAAGTAAACTTACAAACAACTTATTTAGTCCAGTCGGGTTAGACGAATTAAAGGCCTAACCTTGCATTAGGAGCTACCCCAAATTTTATTTTTCTCATCTTTAGTGGCAATCAGTAGTAGTGTAAATTTAAAATCTCGACTAAATTCCGCCGTTGCGTTAGAAGCCAATTTGATTTTAAACGAGAACCGTCTTTGCTCAATATCTCCGCCATTTTCAACTTTTCGACAAAAAGGATAAGAACCAAAACTGTTGAAAATATAATTTTCTATAATTTCTACTGTTGCAATTTTTTCATGCGATCGATATTTTACGAGTTATGACGGAAAAGAGTGACAATTAGAGCATAATTATTGAATTATCTCGTTTTTATTAGTTTTACGACAAAAACGCTTCTGTATAAAAATAGAGGGAATTAACTTATACACCTACACAATTTTGATTTCCTTCATTTTTTTTTGCTAAAATTAATATTTAACGTAGTACGCATGAGGTAATAGCGCGAGCGTAAGACCCGATTGATTTTATAGCAATTGTTTTTGTTCAATATCTACGCAATTTTAAACTAAAATTGTTCCAAATATGATTTCCTACAATTGCTTTTTAACAATTTTTTTCATGCGGTTGATATTTTCCGAGTTAAGTGGGAAAATAGTAAAAAGTGGTGGGGGAGCATAATTATTGAATTGAATCTTGTTTCCGAGCTGCGCCAAATGTTATAATTCTATCCTTTAGGGGAGATCAATAGCAGTGTAAATTTAAAATCTCGACTGAATTCCGCGGTTGCTTTTACCGCCATATTGATTTTAAAGGAGAACTGTTGTTGCTTAATATCTCCGCCATTTTCAACTTTTCGACAAAATCGGTAGGAACTAAGATTGTTGGAAATGCCATTGGAACTAAGATTTTGTCAAAAAATTAAAAGAGATCAAAATTGTACAAAATTGAATTCTCTTTATGTTTGTATAGATACATATTTGTTGTAAAATTAATAATAAACGAGATAATTTATTAATTCAATAATTATGCTCTAACTGTTACTATTTTCCCCTCATAACTCGGAAAATATCGAACGCACGAAATAAATTATAATAAACGAAATTATAGAAAATCGCATTTTCAACAATTTCAGTTTTGTACACCTTTGGGCGAAAAGTTGAAAATGGCGGAGATATTTAGCAAAAACTTTTCTGGTTTAAAATCAAGATAACGGCTAACGCAACGGTGTAATTCAGTTGAGATTTTCAATTTATACTACTATTGATGCCCCCTAAAGATTAGAAAAATAAAATTTGAGGCAGCTCGTAATGCAAGGTCAAATGCTATCCCGACTGGGCTAATTAGTAATAAGTAATTAGTAGGTATCAGGAACGTAAACGATAGAAGTGATAAAAAAAACAACGATAAAATCTACAAAATGTTTATTAAAAAAACGTTATGCAACCGGGGTACGCAACACGCACTGGGGTATATGGAACCCCACAACTGACTAACATGGTGGCCACTCGTATACTAAGTACCCTTTCAGACTAGGACACTGGTGTCTGATATCGGTGTCCGCCACCGGTTTTCAATTGCAGCAAAGCATGAACCACTAAAATCAGACAGGCAGTCAAAGTGGCTCGTCTGTAGTCGTTCATTGAAAACAATGCTTTGCTGCCGGTGGCGGACACCGGTGTCAGACACCAGTGTCTTAATCTAAAATGGTACTAATTTTCATGGCATCCTAGCACTTTAGACTTAGTTAGTGGGAGACGTCAGCTGAATTTGCGTAGAGCTCCAAAACCGTTGCTTGATCCCTTGTTTCACAAGCTGACGCTCCTTTCACACAGTAATAATTTTCCAATAGTGGCTCGACCACTTATATGGAACCTTTCTCATTATTCTTCTTCTTTAAGTACCGTGCCCAAATTTTTAGGCGTGGCTAGCTTCCATAACAATTTGCCGATATCGTTCTCGATCTTGTGCGCCATGTAACAATTGATCTGCTGATAAGCCAGTCCATTGACGAAGGTTTCGGAGCCATGAATATTTCTTTCGACCAATTCCTCTTTTTCCGTCGATCTTCGACGGAAAAAGAGGATTGAGTATTAACAAGACCATTGAGTATTAACTGCAGCATCCTGTATCTGCTACCTCTCATTATATGCCCCAGATATTCAAGTTTTCTCTTTTTTATCATCTTCATTAAGTCACCTTCGCCTTGACCTACTCTGTTTAAGACTTCTCTGTTTGAAATGCGTTGAACCCAAGATATTCTGAGCATTCTACGATACGACCACATCTCAAAGGCTTCTAATTTGTTCATCATGTTAACCTTCATGATCCAGGTTTCACATCCATATAGTAATACAGGATACACATAACATTTTAGGAACTTGATTCTTAGTTGTAAATTCAGCTGAGAGTTGCTCAGAATAGATCTAAGTTTCATAAATGCTGCTCTTACAATTTCTATACGAGTTTTAATTTCTTCATCCGGATTTAGTGTCTCGTTTATCCAACATCCTAGGTATTTAAAATGGTTAACTTTTGTTATTGATTCGTCACTGACAATTAGTTGCATAGGGCCGACGTCTTGTTTACTAACCACAAGTAACTTTGTTTTTGTTGCATTTATGTTAAGTCCGTTATTGGAGCATTCTCTAGCGACTCGATCAATAAGGAATTGAAGATCTTCGATATTTTCAGCCATGATCGCGGTGTAGTCTGCATATCTGATGTTGTTAATAGTTTCTCCCCCGATTAGAACTCCACATTGTCCTTCCAAGGCTTCATTAAAAATTATTTCTGAGTATACGTTAAACAAAGTTGGGGATAACACACAACCCTGTCTGACACCTCTTTGAATGCAAATTTTGTCTGTTTCTTTGCCGTCTACCAGAATAGAAGCTTCTTGATTCCAATATAGATGTTGTAAAAGTCTCAGATCTTTATCATCTATTCCAATCATTTCTAGATATTCAAACAACCTATCATGTTGAACTCTATCACAGCGTTTCTCAACCTTTTACCCTTTGCGACCCAATCTTCCATAACTATTTTCGCCGCGCCCCCCCTCGTTCAATAATTTTGACAAGAAACTGTCAAATCTTACTTTTTAGTATTGAGTGCTCTTTATGATTATAACTCCTATTCAGTGTTCATGTGTATTTTATTTTTTAGTTTGTCAGAGTTTTGTTTTTCTTCGATTTTAGTAAATTAGTTAATGATGTTAGTGTATTTTTTTATATGCTGAAGCCCCCCCATTACTAAAAGCGCGCCCTCCTAGGGGGGCGCGCCCCACAGGTTGAGAAACGCTGCTCTATCAAACGCCTTCTCAAAATCTATAAAGCAGACGTAAATTGGTTTCTGTACTTCCCATGATCGTTGAAGTAATGTTAACATTGAGAACAAAGCTTCCCTTGTTCCCAATCCTTCTCTGAAACCGAATTGTTTGTTTCCCATTGTCTCTTCACATTTCTGCTTGATTCTATTAAGAATTATCTTAAGAAGTAGCTTGAGAGAGTGGCTCATGAGACTAATTAGTCTAAAGTCTTTACATGATGATGTATTAGGTTTTTTTGGGAGTGGAATAAATATAGACTCCAACCATATCTGTGGCAGCATTCCAGTCTCGTATATATGGTTATAAATGTTTGTTAATTGTGAGACATTATCGTCATCCAGAAGTTTGAGCCAGTCTGATGGTATTTGGTCAGGGCCTGGAGATTTCCCATTTTTGCTCTGTTTGATGGCTTTCTCTACTTCCGCTTTTAAAATACTAGGACCAGTATTCGTATACTTTGTGGTGTTAAGTGATGGCCTCGTATCCAGGAAGAGCTCTTTTATATAGTTAGTCCATTCTTCCTTTTTTTCATCCAAGTCGAGAATTATGTCATTACACGGCGGTTATAACGTTCGGTTAAGTGAGAAAGGTTCAGTGTTTTTACCACGTTTAGAGCTTTTTTATTCTTGTATCAGGAGGTTTTCAAAGTGTCTTATAATTTAAATAATATATAAACTTAAATATAATGTTTCTCGATTACATGTTAAGCGTTATAAATCACTAAACCATTATCACTGAAATGATCTATACGACACTACTAGGGGAGTGCATTTAGATTTTCACTTCGGAAAAAATCAAACAAGATAAAGCTTTTTGTAATTTCATTAAGAAATGTTTAATAAACAACATATCAAAAAGTTCTACTCGAGAAGTGGGTGCTTAATTTTTTATTAAACAAATGAACAGCGAAGTTAGATGTTTTTTTAAATAACTCCGAAAATATAATTTTTAGAAAAAAACCATTGAAAAATTCAGAAAATTTTACAAGAAAAACCTTATATAAAGGTTTTTCTAAAATGAAATCTCTAGCTTCTGTAATTTTTTATTTATAACGCTAAAGTCACCCTTCTCACACACATTGGCGCAATGTAAACTAGCGTTGGAAGAAGTGCACGGTTGAGTTTTTTTAATGTAATTCTTTAACTAATGGATCAAAAGAAATTTTACAAATTGGACATGAAAGAAGATAAAATAAGCTATTTTATGGTTGTAACAAAAAGAAATAAAATGTATGGACATAAGTACGGTGTGGGCGGAAATTGAGACTTACATGAATTCTGTTTAAAAATGATTTAAAAATGTGTAACTAATACAATTTTACTTACAAAGCTCTCAAATTTGCACAACTTACCTCTCAATCATCTTACTAAACGATGTTTCATTTAAAAAAAATCTCAAAAATTTAATTCAAATAATACGCTGTCTCAAAAAATGTAATTTTTGAAAACTTCGTAGTTCTACAGAATTCCCACCACTTTAAGACGGTATTACTCAAGTTTGAATAAATCTAATACAATTTTTTTAATATTTTTTTAAAGCCTAGAATGTAGTCTTTAAAAAACACTGAATTATTTTAGATTAAAAATGAAATAAACAATTTCTTTTTGAGAAAACTAAGAAAGATAACAAAAATGTAATACAAAAACCGAAAATTACCAGCTGAAAAAATATATATACAGAGTGATCAAAACTTTTTTCTGTAAAACTTACCTAAAATTAATTTAATAATAACCTTAAAAAATAATAAATGTTCAACAAAAAAAATTTTTTTTAGCTCTTATACAGTATGTCTGCGTAACTTGGAACCTATTGATAACTTTTTTAATATCAGTTTTACGAAAAAAAGTTATTCTTTATAAAATACTCTGCATCGTATATAACATAATATGCAACCATCAAATATCAAATTTTGTTAATTTTGTACGAGGTATGTCAAAAAATATGAATTTCACTCAAGAGTAAAGTACCTTTAAATTTCACAATATCGAAAATTTTTATAAAGGAAAGTTGTTTGAAATTAAAAACTATATTCCAATATGTGATTATATCCTTCTAATCGAAAATTTGTTTTTTTTAATATTGTTTCAAATTAATTATACCAAACATCATTAAATTTTCACTTATTATTTATGATAACTGATTTATTATTAATTTTATGAAGAAAGTTATTCGTCATAAATAGCTGTGCATGGTCTAAAACTTAATATGCAAATATAAAATATTAAATTTTATCAATATTTTACGAGGTATTATGTAAAAAATTGCATAAAAGTGTAATTGCATATTGACACATCGTTTTTAATTCTGAACAACTTTCCATAATAACAATTTTCAGTATTATGAAAAATATAGGTATTTTACTCCTAACTGAAATTTTTATTTATTGACATATCTTGTAAAAAATTGATAAAAATTGATATTTTATGATTGCATTTAAAGTTTTAGAATATGCAGAGCTTTTTACTAAGAGTAACTTTTTATTTATGATTCCATTGCAACAATTTTTTGAATATTGAAGAGATAGATTTTGAATAATTGGTTCTTTATTTCTAATACATTTTGATTTTTAATATTTTTGTGAAAATTATTTGTTTATCTTTTTTTTTTAAGAATGAAATTCCATATTTGTTAGATTGGATTCTACTTGTTTTTCATTTAAATATCCGCCATTTTGGATCCGCCATTTTGAAATTAAAATTTTTAATCTTTAATTCAGATTCAACAACCTGTTAAAAATAAAGACAATAAATGTTTTAGAAAAATGTTCTTTTTATGTTCTTTTTAGAAAATCCGCATTTTGGATCCGCCATTTTATAGTTTATAATGTTAACATTTAAGTTAGGTTTATCAAAGCTCTCAAAAATAAATATATGTAGAAATAAATACATTTTGTAAAGAAATTATGATTTTACAACTATTTTTTAAGTTATCCGCCATTTTGGATCTGCCATTTTATAATTTAAATTATCAAAATTTGATTCAGGTTCAGCAACCTCTCAAAAATATCCACATATATGTAAACAAACACGTTTTATAAAAAAATTCGGATTTTACAACTGCTTTTTAAGGAATTTTAGGAAAAAATCCGCCATTTTGAATACGCCATTTTGAATTTGCCAATTGTAATGTCAGATTCGGGTTCAGCATAATCAAAACTAAAATAAAAACATTTTTTATCAAAATAAAATGTTGAATTCACCCATATTCTTAACATTATTTATACAAAAAAATTGTTATTGTTTAAACAATTAATAAACAATTAGCGGCGAAATTTGTGTGTAGAACTTTTTACTTTAACATATTTATAAACTAACAAAAAAAGTTTTAGAAAAATATAACCTTGTTTGATTTTTTCCGAAACATTGTATCTTCTCGTTCTAATTGCACTCCCCTATACTAGTGGTTACGATACTAAAATTGTGATCGGAAAATCCTAATTCATATCCCAGCCATGCCATTTTTTTTAATAAAATGTTTTGAAGTTATACTTCTTTAGACACGAGGGTGAATTTTTACATTCCCTGGCGCATGCGCACACCGACGCTATCTTATTAGTCGCTCAAACGTTATACGAGATCTTATTGGGTGTTAAAATCATCTGTCAATTCTTCTTCTTCTTCTTCTTTAGCCTGTGTTCGTCCACTGCTGGACATAGGCCTCTTCCATTTGATTCCATCGATTTCTACTCTTGGCAATTCTCATCCACTGCTTGCCCGCGACTTGTTTGATATCATCTGCCCACCTCTTCTGCGGTCTGCCTACTCCTCCCCTGTTCTCTCTTGGTCTCCAGTTTGTTAGTCTCTGTGTCCACTTTTCGGGATTATCTCGGGCAACATGTCCGACCCATTGCCACTTAAGCCTTGCTATACGTTCTGCGACATCAGTAATCTTTGTTATTTCACGAATGTCGATATTTCGAATTTTGTCTCTCAAACTAATCCCTAGCATGGCCCTCTCCATCGCTCTTTGAGTTGTACTGAGCTGCTCTAAGGTTTTCTTTGTAAAGGCCATGGTCTTCAGTCCATATGTAGTTAAAATCTGTCAATTATTGATGGATATTATGGATAAAAAAATGTTGTGTATATTAGTTTTTATTGTTGTGATGGCAGAGAAAAAAGCAAGTTTACAATTATTGTAGTGAGTTTTTAAATAGTTTTTAAAAGCGACAAGTACGTAATAATTGTAAATGTTTCAGTACCCTAATAAAAAATTACATAGGTACCTACCTATTTGGAAAATTTAAAATAAACATACCAAAATAGTATGTAATGCTTTGATTTACATAATTTGATTACCATTAAAATGTCTGTCAATATTCACCTAATATATTGTTTTATTACTCTATGTTTTGGTGTATGTATTTTAACATTTCAATATTCTGCAAAAATCAAACTAATTTGGTTAAATTCAGAACTGTCAAAAGTTTAAACCGTTTAGTTCGTCCATCTTCCCACATAATGCATGTGCCTCCGTGGGTAAAAGTGTAAGATGAATGAATTCCAATACTAACTGCGCCAACATAAGCGGGTTCGAACCCCAAATAGAAACTTTTATTTTTTATTTTTTTTTTATACATTTTATGTTTGTAAGTATATTTAATATATAATTTTTTTTTCAGAAAATAGGTATTTAGTTAAAATGTTTCCGACAATTATTGTTCAGAAATCATTTGTGGCATTTTTCAATGTGTTTGTGTGTGTTTTATTCTTTTATGTTTTTAATTTTTGGTACTGTGTTAATAAATATTTTTGAAAAGAAATAAGTATTAAAATTAGTTTAATATTTAAATAAAATATAAATAATATGTTTAAAGTATATTCATTTCGTTGAAATCATATAATAGAAGTATAACTTCTTACGTGCGTACAAAGTACAGACACATTATTTTTTTTTTTTCGGTGCCGCCCAAAATCCCGACAGGCCAAAATCCCGACATGCAACAATCCCCGCATAAGTAAAAATTCCGACTTTTGTTTAATACTTTTAACACAAAATACTTTTGTTTAGTAACAAAAAATAAAAAACAGATGACCGTAAACAAAAAACAAGAAATAAATGTAATTATATGTTAAAAAGAAACTTATCAAACCTGTCGGGATTCTGGCCTTTCGGGATTTTGGCCTGTCGGGATTCTGGCGTGTCGAGATTTTGGCCGTCGGGATTGTGGCTGTTTTGTATCCATCGAATGTACTTTTTCTTAACGTGCCCTATCAAGTCTCCTTGACATTGACGATTAACATGGCGAAACTGTCTCTGTCTCGAGCTATTCGAAATAGTTTCTCTGCTTTGTTTATACCTGTCCATTTCCTGATATTCTTCAACCAACAGGCCTGCTTTCTACCAATTCCTCTGCGGCCTTCGATTTTAGCCATCATAATAAGTTGAAGAATATTATATCGGTCTCCCCTTACTACATGTCCAAAATAGGCCATCTTTCTACATTTGACATTATTAAGCAGCTCGCGAGTAGCATTTGCTCTCTTAAGGCCACATTTGTCAGCATAGCCGTCCGTGGTATTTTTAATGTACGTCGGTGCAGCCACATTTCAAAGGCCTTCAAACGACTATTGGTGGATATTTTTAATGTTCATGCTTCGAAAGCGTATAATAGGGCTGACCAAATGTAACATTATTTAATCATACGCTTTCGAAGTTGAAGTTGCAAGTTATCATTACAGAAGATTGACACCTCATTTTTAAAAAGTTGTGCGGGCTATCTCTATTCTACATTTTATCTCTTTATTTGGATCTAATTGTTCAGTGATATGGCAACCAAGATATCTAAAACTGGGTACTATTTGAATTATTTGACCATCAACATATAACCGTGAATCATGATGTTGTATTTTGTTTTTGAACAGTTTATGTTTAGGCCAAACTCTCTTCCCACTGTGTTAATGGCATTTAAAAGGCATTACAATTCATTCATGTACACTAGACTTTTTACTATTCGGAATTAATTGAAAGAACATATTATATTATTAGGATGGTTAGCAAATGAACTCGGATTTCTAGATCAAGTTTAGCGGTGTAACCACTAGACCAATTCGGGGATAATGGTTAAGTGGATTATAATTTTGGAGCTCGATAATTTCTAATAGACCAGTAAGGATCTGTTTTTAGGTGGATGTGAGAGGTGGCATTCAGATTTTTGAGGATAATGTTAGGTGATAACTTCGTTAATAATAATTGATTTATGCTCCATCTCAAATATGCCCGGAACAGTAATAAAAAAAATAAAATATTTAAAAATTTCAAAAAATTTTGTTTTTTTTTCTATTTTTTTTGCTTATAATTTAAAAACTGTTCATTTTAGAACAAAGTCCGATAAAAATAAAACAAATATAATTAAATTTTCTATCAGATGCGAATGATTAAAAATGTCTTAATTTATCACCCTTGCTTCAAAATAGCAATAAATATAAAATAAGGAGGCAAAACAAGCCTGTCATTATTCAATAATTTTTCATCACTTAGGTTACACTTGGAACCTTTCTAATTCGCTTAGAAAATTTGTGTAATGTGCTAAAACCGTACACCAAATTTCATTAAAATTGACTTACTAGATTTTGCATAATCATTTTGCAATCTAAACTTTTTTTAAAAAATTAAAATTTTTTAAAATCTTGCACAACAAAAATTAGAACATACAAAGATTTGTCAATTTTTTTACATATAAAGAAGTACTCCACCTATCTAATGCATTTACAGAATTGATATCGGATTATTTAAGTAGCCTCAGCAATGTTTTAAAATTATAAACAATTTTTTGGCTTATAAACAAATTAGTGCTGTGGCCAGGAGGGAGTGCTACGGGCTCCTTTATTTAGAGGGACTTACCCAAGTTTTTTTATGTATTTTGTCCCGTAGAACACAAATTTTTGGGTAACAGTTGATCCGGATGTCGATAAGATTGTTATAAACAAAGAACTTGAGGAATTACATAAAATCGATTTTTCGCAAAATAAAACATTTTTTTGTATTTCTTGGGTAATTCTAAGCAAACAATGTTTTTACAAGTTTTTTCGTGGGATGCATAGTTTTCGAGATAAACGCGGTGGAACTTTCAAAAAATCGAGAAATTGCAATTTTTGAACGCGAATAATGTTTGATTAAAAAATAAAATAGCAATTCTGCTGACAGCATTTGAAAGTTTAAGTCAAATTATACCGGTTTTAATTATTTGCATTGCTAAAAATTAACTTCTTATTATTAAACAAAGCTATTTGTTTATAAGCCAAAAAATTGTTTATAAACTTAAAACACTGCTGGGGCTCCTAAAATAATCCAATTTTAATTCTGTAAAGTGTATTAGATAGGTAGAGCACCTCTTTATATGTAAAAAAATTAGCCAACTTCTAAATTGTCTACTTTTTGTTCAGAAATTTTTTAAAAAATTTGAACTTTTTTAAAAGATTTAGATTGCAAATTTATTATGCAAAATTTATAAGATCGATTTTAATAAAATTTGGTACACGATTTAAGTATGTTACAAATAATTTTCTAAGCGAATTACCAAGGTTCTATGTGCCACCAAACTGGTTAAAAAATATTGAATAGCAACAGACTTATTTTGCCCCCTTATTTTGTATTTATTGCTATATTGCAGAAAAGGTAATACCTTAAGACATTTTTTACCAGTCGTATATCATACAAAATTCAATTATCTTTATTTTATTTCTCTACGACTTTGTTCCAAAACGAATCGTTTTAAAGTTATAAAGCAAAGAAAGCAGAAAAAAAATCGATGTTTTTCGAAATTTTTAAATATTTTAATTTTTTTATTAATGTTCTGGGCATATTTGAGAAGGATTATAAGTCATTATCATTACCGAAGGTGTTACCTAACTTTATCTGCAAAAATCCGAATGCCACCTCTCACATCCAAAAATAGACGTTTTTTCGCAGATCCTGAGTGGTCTATAAACAGTTTAACCGCTTTTGATCAATAAACACGGGTTTCAAAGATACTGACAATAGTATCTAACGCAATCAAAGTCAAATATGATATCTGAAGGTATTATAGGATTTAGTGAGCTTGGTAAAGCGTTTTTTCCCATATGAAATGGGTTTGATCATATTTGTGAGACTTATAACTTAAAAATTCGAATTTACCCAGACATTCGCAAACCTTAGACGCGTCCGAAGTCCTCCTGCAAACGCGTAGTTAGAAATTTTGAGTAATTGCAAAAAACCAAAATTTTCAAAGTTTAATTTTTCAGTTTTTCGGCTATAATGGGTCGTACGTATATCTAATCCTGACCAGTTAGGCACCGTCTAAAAGCTGAAATCCAGCGTTACTGATTCGATCTATTTGCGGTTTTCCCATCTTTTTTTGAACCTGAGATTAATTTACCCAAAAAATATGCCCTAGTGTACTTACCCACTCCTATACCTGAATTAGGGGTGGTCAAGTCATAAACTACACCGGTTCTGAATCAACCCGGTCCTCTCTTGAAACAGAAAAAAATTCAGATCTAGTCCTGAAATAAGAAAGATCATTGATTTATAGAAAAACAGATGATCTGACAACAATGTAAATATCATCAGTTAATCGGCCGGGTCAAAAGATGCATACTGTAGTTAAAATATACTTTTTATTACAATAATTTGTGGCTTCCTCTCATATTATAAACATAATATAAATCTTTGTTTTAAAACTGTAGTCAATCAATACTTTTTAATTTGAGGTGTGAGGTGGATTTATTTTGAGGTTTCCTTGAAAGCTAAACATGAATATGAATTTTTCTGTGGCTATAATGGACCTAGATCCCGCGTACCAACAAAAAGTTGATTATAGTCCTGTCGCCAGGGGGGGTACAACGGCCTCCTGTATTCAGATGGACTTACCCAAGTTTTTTTATGGATTTTGACCTGTAGAACACGAATTTTTTGGGTAACAGTTAATCCGGATGTCGATAAGATTGTTATAAACCAAGAAGTTGAGGAATCACATAACAGCGATTTCTTGCAAAAGAAAACATTTTTGTGTATTTTTTGGGCCATTCTAACCAAAAAATGTTCTTACAAATTTTTTCGTAGGATGCATAGTTTTCGAGATAAACGCGGTTGAACTTTCAAAAAATCGAAAAATTGCAATTTTTGAACCCGAATAACTTTTGATTAAAAAATAAAATAGCAATTCTGCTTACCGCATTTGAAAGTTCAAGTCAAATTATATCGGTTTTAATTATTTGTATTGCTAAAAATTTATTATTTTATTGATAAAACAAAGCTATAAACACCTAGTGCTTGAGTGATGTTTTCAATGATTTCTCATTTAAAATCGAATGAGTAGGTAGAAGAGGTAAAAGTGCAAGCGGGCTATTTCTACGTAGCATGCATTAAAACGCATGTATTAGGCACGGGAAACACTATGTGTTTATAGCTTTTTCAACCAATCAAAAAAAAATTTTTAGCAATGCAAATATTCAAAACAGATAAAATTTGACTTAAACTTTTAAAGGCAGAATTGCCATTTTATTTTTTATTCAAAGGTTATTCGGGTTCAAAAATTGCAATTTTTCGATTTTTTGAAAGTTCAACCGCGTTTATCTCGAAAACTATGCATCCTACGAAAAAACTTGAAGGAACATTTTTTGGTTAGAATGACTCAAAAAATACAAAATATTGTTTTGTTTTGCGAGAAATCGCTGTTATGTAATTCCTCAACTTCTTTGTTTATAACAATCTTATCGACATCCGGATCAACTGTTACCCAAAAAATTCGTATTCTACGGGCCAAAATACATAAAAAAACTTGGGTAAGTCCATCTGAATTAAGAAGGCCGTTGTACCCCCCCTGGCGACAGGACTAATTAATATCAAGCTGAAAATTTGTTAATAGCTTGACGGTGTCTAGCCGACAAACTTTGATGTATGGGAACACTGGAACAGGGAAGTTTTAATTGTGGAAAAGGTTAAAAATTTCGAACATCACACTACGAAAACATTTCATATATTTTGTCGGACAGAACTTCCAATTGATTTATTACTATTTCATTACATTCTCATGCAAAAATCAGACTGGTGTTTATCACCAACTGGGCATTTTAATGAGTGGAACACGAAGAACATTTCAAATGACAGGAATCATGTTGGTTAGTAATAGCAGTCTGATTTTTGCATGAGAGCTTAATGAAAGGGTAACAAATCAATTGGATGTTCTGTCCGACAAAATACATAAGACGTTTTCGTAATCTGACGTTTCAAATTTTTAAACTGTTCCACAATTAATACTTCCCTGTTCCACTGTTCCCGTACATCAAGGTTTGTTCGACTAGACACCGCTAAGCTGTTAACAAATTTTCAGCTTGCTATTAAGGCTATCGGTACATAATTCGCAAATATTTTACGGCTATCCCTACTCTTTCTGTCTTTACACGGCAAATTGCGTGTAGTAAAATTCACACTGGTATGTACCTATATCTAAACATCACTAGAATGTCATTCTACTTGAAAATATCATCATTACCTTTTGAGATGGCTTTTGAATGTTCTTGGATAACTGTTATTTTGTATAATTGCAAATTATTACATAGAATATACATAGAAGTGGTTTTACTTCTTGTTAGAGTTTTTTGCAAATTATTAGTTCAGTTAATAAATGTGATAATTTTTTCACTAACTATGTATTCACTGATTGTAATAATTTATATGTACAATAAAAACTAATACTCAATCGAGAAAATAGGAAAAGTGTTAAAGTGATTTTTTAATAATATATTGTTACTATGGAACGCTTAAAATTCAGAATATCTTTAACAACAAAATACTTGGATCACAGAATATTTTATCCTGATGTATTATCTGCTTGGATCTTCCACAAATAATACACAATAAATAACTTTTTATTAAGTTCACGTCTTAAGTCAATTATTTTTATCAAATACACTATATAGGTATTAATATTATTTAATCAACCACTTAAAATATTCCCGATGCCATGTCAAATATTTAAAATTGTCACTGATTGTCACTGTCTGACTGACAATATGCTGACCATATTATATTCGGCTGAGTGTGTTGTAAGACAAAGATAGATTTGGAAAATATTACCACAGACATTGTGTTAATTTTTTTCGAATCCTGAAAAAACCAATAAATATTTTTGAAAAATTTAAACGCAGAATGAAAGAATAAATTATTACCGAGGGCAGAAAGTCCATTAGAATAAATAAAAAGTTCATTTTGAATGAGATATTTGAAATTAAAAATCACACTCAATTTTCTCTTAGATTTTCACCCCTGTAACTTATTAAAATAAATATCATAGAATTTCTCAGAGACTTTCGGCCCTCGCTAATAACGTAATCTTTCATTCTGCGTTTAAATTTTTTCAAAAATACTTACTAGTTTTCTCAGGATTCGAAAAAAATTAATCCCCATTTGAATAGCAACGCGGAATCCAGGCCTATAATACAAAATTGCTATTTTCTAAAACCTTTTTGACCACACCACCAGCTATGTACATTCATACATTGTGCACTAGAATTTCATTTCCGAATCGTTTCATAACCAGACCATTGTATCACTCCACAAAAATATATAAACTGACAATGACAAAAATAACCGAGATTTCATTTTATATAGTGAATTGAGAGTTTGTCATGTATGTAGGTGTATAATACCAGATAATATCAAATAATTCCTCTACCATATAATATATTCATAACATAATGCATTTAAAAATGAAATAAATGTTAGATAAAATATATAGGTCTGGATCCCGCGTATGAAAAAAAGTTGATTAATAGCAAGATGAAAATTTGTTAAAAGCTTTAGGGTGTCTAGTCGGACAAACTTTGATATATGGAAACACTGGAACAGGGGAAGTTTAAATTGTGGAACAGGTTAAAAATTGGGAACGGTCAGACCACGAAAACGGCACATGTATTTTGTCCGACAGAACAGACTTATACTCTCCGAACAGAGATTAAACTCCCATGCAAAAATCAGACTGCTATTTATCACCAAATAAGCGTTATAATGAGTGGAACATGTATGTAGATTATGTCAAATGACAGGAATTATGACAGGTAATAAATAGCAGTCTGATTTTTGCATGAGATTTTAATCTCTGTTCGGAGAGTTTAAGTCTGTTCTGTCGGATAAAATAAATGTGCCGTTTTCATGGTCTGACCGTTCCAAATTTTTAACCTGTTCCACAATTAAAACTACCCCTGTTACAGTGTTCCCATATATCAAAGTTTATCCGACTAGACACCCTTAAGCTATTATAGCCTATACAAGCCTATAAATTTTCAGCTTGCTATTAATCAACTTTTTTTTCATACGCGGGATCCAGACCTAATATTCTTTAATCGAAATAATATTAAAGTCCGCAATAAAATTAAATATCTTCATGTAAAACGGTAATTTGTGTTATTGTTAATGTTATATTCGTTTATCATATGTTATATTAAAGTCATATTAGTATTTATTCTAAAGGTACAATATGAAAGAAATTCGCAGCTTTGTTACTAGAAAATATGAAAAATGGTTTTCAAAAAATAAGTAAGATTAATATCTAGTTGGGAAAGATACTTGACGGACAAATATGTATAAAAACATCACATAATACCTATGTGATATTTGTATACATATTTTTTTCGTAAAATAACCTGGTGAGGTAATTTTTGGTGGCAAAATATTTCTAAAAATTAAGGATCTTGTACCTTATTTAGGCGAATATTTCGCTCACCCCGAAGAAAAGTGTCACAACTCAAAAAACAACTACTGTTGTCAGGGCAGACAAAAATGCCCAAAAAATTTTAGGTCTTAATTTAAATGTAAGTTTTAAACAATAACTACAAAAATTTGTAAATTAAAAAGGAAGAATATGGATAAGTGAATGCTTTTAATTGTGGACGAAACAAAACGAAAAAAACTATGATATCTGATTTAACAAAGAGAAAAAGATTAACATAATATTGGATAACATATTGTTATCTAAATTATTTAAAAATATGTACTTTATAATATAGAAACTCTATTTCTGTACACTGTTTTAGATGAAAGGGCGGTGTTCGTAGAAGGTATGTCGCAGATTTATTAGTTGTTATTCTTAAGGGGTTTAGGCTCAAAATCTTGGTCCAATGCTATTTAAATGCATTCATTTTTTTAACATCCTGAGAAAACTAATAAGTATTTTTAAAAAATTTAAACACATAATGAAAGATTATATTATTAGCGAGGGCCGAAAGATCCTGAAAACTTGTATAATGTTTATTTTAATAAGCTACAGGGGTGAAAAAAGATAAAATTTAGTGCGATGTTTAATTTCAAATATTTCGTTCGAAAGAAATTTATCTTAATTCTAAGGGACTTTTGGCCCGCGGTAATAATGTTATCTCTCATTACTCGTTTAAATTTTTCACAAATATTTATTGGCTTTCCCAGAATTGGAGCAAAATTTTGCGCCTATCCCCTTAATTAAAATATATTGCGAAACACGTTTTTACGAAAGAGTTAGCGAAAAACAATAGTCTATAGATTGTTCGAGTTTTTAAACGCTTGATGGCTTTTTTGCTCCAGATATAGTGCCGACTAATAAAGTTAGTTCTTCTTGTGGTCAGAGATGCGATGGAGTGTATGAATTAATCAGGATCAGATTTAAAAAAAATTTCACAAAATTTCAACTCAAGTCACTTGTCTAGCGCTTGGCATAAATAGGGTTGCTGATTAACTAAGGTGATTAGGGGTTCATTTCTTTTAGTAAATTTTTTAACTTTAACGTAAAAAAAATATTTAACAACCCAACCTAACAAAGCACCTCTGCGAGTCCAAGTATACAAAGAAAGATTGCCGGATTTTTCTCTACCGCTTAAAGCCGTAATTACCCGATGGAATACTTGGATAAATGCAGCAATATTTTATGAGAATATCTATAATCAAATTGTAGGTTATACTAGTAACGTTCTATTAGATAAGTTCTATAGGCCAAAACCAAAAAATGAAGGTTTCCAAATGCTAAAATAATTATAAAGAATGTTATTCATAAGTAATAATTGAGCACATTATTTGTAATGTATTTCATATACATAAAATCCCAACTTTAGTAATGAAATAAGTGGATCAATGGTAAAAATGGATAAAAGTTTTCGAGACGTCAAATTAAAAGGGGGGGAGTGTGGTTTAATCATTTTGAAATTTTCAACATTTTTAATAATTAAAAAAACTCCTTACTTCATAAATACTTACTGAAAATTTTAGATTGATCAGATCAATATTACCGGAAATACAGCATGTTGAATATCCCTAACTTAGACTCGCATTGCAGCAGCTTCACGCCAGAGAGCTTAAGCGTAGTGAGAAATGTTCAACAGTAACTTTTGTTCCCCTTCTCTTTTGTAAATTACTCCTAATTTCAAAAACATATTCCGGTGTGCATCATTTTACGATTTGATTGGCAAAAAAGAAATTGAAAATAAAAGTTGCCAATACTTTAAACGCGTTTCTCAAAACTGTTTTTTTTTTAGAGGCGGTGTACATTGTATCTCCAGACCTAGTGTTGACCTTGGAAGTGTCAACCGATGCACCTGAAATTTTGCTCAGATTTTCTTTAAACATTTCGTGAGGTAAAGCTTTGGTGATATTTTTTTTGCTTATATTTTGTTTAAAAGTAATAAATATTTTGATTTTAACTCTTTTTTATAAAAAACAAATGTTATTTTCATTTCTGGGCGATACCAAAAACGCAAAAATCATTTTTTTATTTGTAAGTATTTACTGATAACATGATACTATTAACAATAACACTAAAAAATTTTCTTCATGAGAAAATGAAAACATGTAATGTAATGTATTGTAATTAAAACAGGTAATAAAAACATATAATGAGGTCATATTATTACCTTACAGTGTAGTCAAGAATTAGGTCTATGCCCATAGTCACTGTCGTCGGTATCTTCGCTTGCATTGTAAATGATGACTAAGTTAATTGCTTCCATGCGATTATCACCCATCCAACATTCTTCTGTTAACTTTTCACATATCTGCCAACTTTTTCCCAAATTTCAGGAGTAGCAGTATTCAACGTTTCTTGCCATATTACCAAAAGTGCATCGTCACCGTAGCCGTTACATCCAGTAACAGTTATCGTAGTAATTTTGCATATTCCTCAAATATGGGATTGGATTCTCAATAATTGTAAGGAGTCAGTCTTAATGCAGTATGTCCAACATTATGTATAACCTCGTCTACTATGAATGTTTTTGGAAAAGTACATAGCAATAAGTAATAAACTGAAGAAAGCCACTAACCTAAAGAAGGCCACTAATACAGTATTACTCTTTATCTAATACAATTTTTGGAAAATCAGAAATAGACATTAAACCAAACTCAGAGTGCGTAACACCATAGTAAATCCGATAATGACATAAAGGGGGGAAACATGGATTGTGCAAAAGAAACATGAATCAATGATAAACGCGACCCAGATGAAATACATGAGAAGAATAGCTGGAGTTACAAAGTTTGAAAGATTCAGAAATAAAGATATGAGGAGAGAGCTGGAACAAGAACCAATAATGAGGTCGAAAACAAACAATTGAGCTAGTTTGGCCACTTATAACGAATGGAGCAATAGAGACTAATAAGGAAGGTACATAAAGCCAAAATGGGAGACAAAAGAAAAAAGGGAAAGCCAAGGAAGACATGGATGGATGAGATCCAGGATATAGGTGGAACGAGAGACATGAGTATAAGAGATATGTAGAATCTGGCCACTAATAGAAGCGCATGAAAGAAATGGGTAAGAGACGGAACCCGACATCCGACGCCCTGAAGGGTACTAAGTAGTATGAGAAAGAAGAAGAAAACCTCGATTATTTTGTGAACGGTACTAGCGCTTTCACACAAGGCTGTTCTATCTTCTTATATTTTGAAAGTTCTCCAGAGACAACTCTCTCTCTCTCTCTCTCTCTCTCTCTCTCTCTCTCTCTCTCTCTCTCTCTCTCTCTCTCTCTCTCTCTCTCTCTCTCTCTTACATCACAGAGAGGAAGATCTTTGCTTTTAAGATGTCATCTAGGTTTATATTGTGCGACTTCTACTTCACTAGTTACACTTTTTTGTTTTTCAAAACTGACTTGGGTTTTGTCTCACTAATATACAATACGCAACAAACGTTTACGTATGGATTGGACTGGTCACAAAAATTACCTCCGTTAAATTTTTCTGTAGTAAAATAAGCTTGCATATTAAATATTATTATAATATCTGTTAAAGAGTGATCAAGAATTTTATCTATTTTTATTGTTCCTATTTATTAATCTATAATTAATTACTTAAAACAAAAAAATTTCCGTACGTCATCTTCCAGAAATTGCCCTGAAAATATCTCTTTTACATTATCGGCCCATTTACTTTAAATAGGAAGCCCGTTGAATAATGTAATAAGTGAGACCATTCACGTATCTGAATTCCATTGAAGAATAGTGAGGAACAACGGACGGAACAGTTAAATTCAACTCTTGAAGCTGACAATTGCAATGACAATGCAATTTCAAAGAATGGAAAACGATTTTGTTCGTGAAGAGAATCCTGAAGCGAATGGTTACGACAATTTTGCTAATAAAATATTTACGTTTGAAGTTTGTCAATCATACAGTGCACTGGACTAAGTGTTACCACCCACCCCTTATTAACTTATTTATTTTTAGCACATAAGCAAAACGCTCGGACAGGTCGATTTTTTAAAATAATTATAGTATATTATAGCATCAACGTTTCGAACTTTTCGCGATATCTCTTCAAGCGACAGGCATACCTTTGATTTTTTTAAATGGAAAAGTACATCATGTGATACCTCACTTAATAGTTATTTATGATATAAGTGTTAAAAGTACACGTTTAAGGCACGCATGTGAATGTTTGCAGAATGAGCGATAGCCAGTTCTGCAATTCACATGAGTGCCTTAAAAATGTACTTTGTAACACGCATATCATACAATATTTTTTCTACAAACGTAATTACAGAACAATATCTAAAAAACTTTTACTTGAACTTGACTGACCTTCCATTTTTATATTTTTTTGACATTACATCAAAATTGCCTATACGGTCAATACGAACTGCAGTGCCTTAAAAATATTTTAAAGCAGTAGTGCTTTAAAGTAGCATTTTTAACGCTCGTATGGAGTGCTAAAAATTGCATTTTTAACACGGTTGTAAAAAAAGCTTTTTAAATACTAATTACAAAAATGTATACATTTTTGAGAGAGTAGGCGCACAATTTTGGTCGAATTATTTTTTAAGTGCATTCAGTTTTTTCGAATCCTGAGAAAACTAATAAGTATTTTTGAAAAATTTAAACGCAGAATGAAATATTACAGTATTATCGATGGCCGAAAGTCCATGAGAACTTCTATAATGTTTATTTTAATAAGTCACAGGAGTGAAAAAAAGAGAAAATTTAGTGTGATTTTTAATTTCAAATATATCATTCAAAAGCAACTTTTTGTTTATTCTAAGGGACTCTTTGCCTTTGGTAATAATATAATCTTTCATTTTGGGTTTAAAGTTTTCAAAAATACTTATTAGTTTTCTCAGGATTCGAAAAAAATAAATGCGTTTAAAAAGGATTAAAGTAAAATACATTTTTGTAATCTGTATTTTAAAAGCTTTGAAATGAAGTGTCATATGATGCATTTTGCTATTTAAAAAAATCAAAGTTATGCCTGTTACCATAGGCGCCCATACACACGGGCAGGGGGGGGCCGTGGCCCCCCCCTAGCTTTTCGGGAAAGAACAAAAATTAAATTTATATTACATAAACGTATTTTTGTCAAAAAATTATTGGATAATGTTGAGAGATAAATTGGAAACAACATATTTATTAATAAAAGAAATTCACATATTGGGTAATTAATAGTTTAACAGAAAATCTGTGTGTCTGTGACAGGACAGCCGTCTATATGGAATGTGCATAATACACATTTCGCACAGTCACGGTATGCTATTAACGAAAACATTGAAAGAAATTAGAAACGTGGGAACATAATATGTGTATACTGTAATCGACACCCAAAATTACAAATTAAATGAATCATTTATAATACTGCAAAGAAAATCATGTCAGCAAGAAATCCGATCTCTGACCGATAATCACTATGAGCCATTATTTGTCTTTGAGAACTAGCACTATAAAGTGTAAACTCTGTGAAGTGATTAAATTTGTTTTCTATATTAAGTTTTGTGTACACCGAATAACACCACTTCATAAGCACCATTAAGTAATTATATTTTATATTTTAAAATAAATTCATATTGAAAAATAATTTTTAAAATTTATTGAACATACTCAAATTTTAGTTTGTAAAAGTATTTTTTAGTAAGTAGATTATTTTTAAAGTGTACATTATGATGAACAGAACAATTTTATTTAAATGAAAAACAGGTGATCTTGTATGATGAATGAGTGTTATATACAGGGTGTCCCAAAAGTAGCGGAAAGGTCGAATAATTCGCGAAATGAACATCGGATCGAAAAACTAAAAAATATGTGTTAAATATTTCTCAAAAATCTATGCAATGACACTAAACAAGTCCCCCACTCCAACCCCTGGGCGTGGAGCGAGGGCTAACTTTAAAATCTTAAATGGAACCCCTAATTTTTGTTGCAGATTTGGATTTTCCTTGTAAAAATAAGCAAATTTTATTCGAGCCATTTTGCGAATTGTGGATAGATAGCGCTATAATTGGAAAAAAACGATATATCGTGATACCATAGCAAAATTATAGAAACGGTCTAATATCTCGAGAAATATATGTACTTCCAAATGAAAAACTAAAAAACACGTGTTTTATATTTTTCAAAAATCTATAGAATGACACCAAACACGATTTTTCATTCCACACTCTGGAGATGGGGTGGGAGTTAACTTCAAAATCTTAAATAGGAACCCCCGTTTTTTATTGCAGATTGAGTTTCCTCCTCAAAAAATAAGTAACATTTGAATATTGAAATGTTTTGATGTCTCTTACGTAGTTTATTAGGTGTCGATGGTCAACGCACGAATCAGAATTGGCAGCACCACGTCAGAGGAATTCCTCATTGACACCGGGCTTAGACAAGGAGATCCTCTCGCCCCCCTGCTGTTTAACTTCGCACTGGAACATGCAGTAAGAAAAGCTCAGCCACAACTGACAAACGGATTTGCCGCCCAAGGATCAAAAATACTAATGGCCTTTGCGGATGATGTGGACACAATTACACAATCCACCAGAGATGCAAAAGAAGTTTTCACCCTATTCGAGAACGGAGCCAAGGAAGTTGGTCTTAAGGTCAACGAGGACAAGACCAAGTACATGATGGTTACGAAGAACCCAAGACCAAGGGTTAGACAAAACGTAACAATTAATGAACACAACTTTGAAGTCGTCAAATAATCTAAGTAGGTACCTGGGAGCGATCATAACATCTCAAAATAAATATGAAAAGGATGTGGCAGCCAGGATCATTGCAGGAAACAGGGCAAATTACTCATTAAGGACCCTACTTATATCAAAAATACTCTCAATACCAGCAAAAATAAGAGTATATAAGACAATAATTCTTCCCACAATAACGTATGGAAGCGAAACATGGACTCTGAACCAGCGGGAAACGACAAAATTACTGGTACTAGAAAGAAAGATACTGCGGACTATCTATGGGCCTTGCAGAGAAGAGACTACAGGAGAATGGAGAAGAAGACACAGTGATGAACTTCAGACAATATATGGAGATGAAAACATAGTACGCTACATTAAAGCAAACCGAATACGATGGGCGGGTCACGTGCTAAGATCGAGTGTCGAAAGACTTCTGAACGCCACATTCTGGGAAAGGCCCGATGGCAAAAGGTCAGTTGGTCGACCAAGAAAGAGATGGAAAGACGCAGTAGCCAGTGACCTACGCAAAATGGGAGTACAGCAATGGGAAATAGCTGCTCAGGACCGCCAACAATGGAGGGAAATAGTAAACGCGGCCAAGAGTCACATAGAGTTGTAGAGCCAAATTATGATGATGATGATGATGGTCAAACTGAACAGTGAACAATGAGACTTCGCCGTCATAAATTGTAAATTTCCTATAATATTCAATATCGGTCGATAAACAGGCAGAAGTTTATTACAGGCGGCCGAGTTTATTACAGCACTGGCCTCGATAATAAGACAGATTTTGGGCATTTCTATGTACAGGAAGTTGGGGCATTTATTTATTTATGACCATTACAACGCTAAAAACAGGTAAAGACACGTATTTTTCGATTTCAATTTTCCTCGTTATAACCAAATATGCCTCGTTATAGAGCGTTATAGTTCAATAGGAATTTCATGGGACACCTAATGTACCTCGTTATAAGCGAAACCTCGTTATATCCGTGTTCGTTATAGAGAGAGTCTACTGTATATATTGTCATCCAAAATATACAAAATGTAATGTTCAACATCTTCACGTTTGGCCCCCCCCTAAAAATTTTTATATGGGCGCCCTTGCCTGTTACCTGATGAGGGATCACGTAAAGTTCGAAACATTGATGCTATAATATACTACGATTATTTTAAAAATCGACCTGTCCAAGCGTTTTGCGTATGTTTTAAAAATAAATAAGTTAATAAGGGGGGGTAACACTTATTCCAGCGCATTGTATATAAATGGTAGCGGAGCCCAAGCGGGGATTTTTGCAGTTACCCGAGCGCGTCAGATTATTACATGGTGAGGAACCTTGTACCCTGAAAATGTACCGCTACCATATTATTGACTCTTAATGCAGGGGAGTTCGTTAAGGGGTGCCGAAAAAAAATATATCCTTAGAAAAACTCGAAATCGTGAGATTAAGATAAGGTAAGTACATGCAAAACAGTGTATATTTAATAAATCTGACCATTTGAGCGGGGCGTAAGGAAATGGGTGAGCCCCAAAGTTTCACAAGAAAAAAGTGAATATTTCGCGAAATGAATAACAGATCAAAAAACTAAAAAATACGTGCTCAATATTTTTTTAAAAATCTATCGAATGATACCAAAGACAACTTCCCACGGAGAGGGGTGGGGGGTAAATTTAAAAGTTTTAAATGCGAATCCCACGATATTTCCCGAAATGAACAGCAGATCGAAAAGCTTTAAAATCTTAAATGGGAGCTGGGAGCCCCCATTTTTTATTGCAGGTTTGGATTTCTTACGTAAAAATAAGTAGCTTTTATTCGAGACATTTTTTTGAATTATGGATACATGACGCTATAATCTAAAAAAAAAACGATTGTTGGAAGTGGAAAACTAAATTAAAAATGGAAAATTTCTACTAAAATGGAAAACTTTACTTAACATTTTTTGGTTTTTGGACCTACTCTTCACAAACCAATAGGTCCCCATAACGCTCGAGTGACTACCATAATATAAAAAAAAAAAAATAGAAGAAATAAAAAATATATATTTATGTTAGATACTAATGTTTAATAGTACGTTTTTTAATGGTAAAATATTGCAAAAGCTCTAAATTTTAAAGAACCACTTGACATGAAATTTGGCACATACATAGCTAACAAGTCAAAGAAAAAATTATATTGTGCCGATGTGTGCTTTTGCCCTGGGGTGAGTTTCACCCCTTATTGAGAGTCAAAAAATATATGTCCAACATCCGGAAATGGATAAAATAACGAATTTTAAGCAACTTTTGTTCCATAGAGTTTTGTCAGTAGTAAACACTTTTCAAGTTATTTGCGAGTGAATTTGTCCATTTTTCAACAAAGTAACCACGTTTTTAGACGGTTTTTCGCAAATAATTTAAAAAGTAAGTATTTTGTCGAAAAACTCATTCTTTTGGTAAAAAAATCAGGAAAATCACCCCCTAATTAGCATCTCAAATGAACTTAATCTTTACCACTTCACAATTTTCTTTGCTCGTGTAAGTATTTATTGTTTATATGATCTGTAAGTTTGATCGGTTCAAAGTCGTTATTTTTGAAAGAGCTGTAGTTAAAAGTGCTTGAACGACTCACTAATCACGAGCGTGTGCAAATTAACAACATCAAATCTTAACCAATTTTTGTCTTACAAAAAAACAGAAAATCACAAAATATTCAGACAAGCAAAGCCGACTTTCTTTATTTTTTGAGATTTTTAGTATTTCTAAAAATTTTGAAGTTCTTTTGAAAAAAAAATCATTTCTTTCAAAATTAAAATTTTTTGAAATTTTACTTTGAAACTAATTTTTTTCAAACATAAGCACTTTAAGTCGATGAAAGTTTTAATCATATAAACACAACATAAGTAAAGTAACTTGTGAAACGATAACAAGTAATTTTATTTAAGTTGCTAATTCCAGGTGATCTTCCAGATTTTTTTGTCAAAACAAAGGGACTAACTTTATTTTGTGCGTAACTTGCTTACATTTAACGCTAGAACCTTTTTTTATAACAAAAGAAATAAAGCTTTTGTTAAACACTTTAAAAAAGTTTTTTTACAGTGCTTAACATAACATAAACCAATTTTTCATTAGCTATAACTCTGTTTCTACTAGCTAAAGAGGCCTCATGCAAACACCAATTTTTTAATTTTTTACAGGCTAGAATTTTGCTAAGACCATTTTTTCGATAAATAGATACTTTTTGAATTATTTGCAAAAAACGGTCTAAAAACGTGGTTATTTTGTTGAAAAATGAACATATTCACTCGCAAATAACTCTAAAAGTATTGACTTGGTAAAAAAACTCCATAGAACTAAAGTTGCTTAAAATTAGTAATTTTATCCATTTCAGGAACTATTTTGGCCATATATTTTTCACCCCCAAGAGGGGTGAATTTCGTAGTTTTACAGAATTACTACCACTTTAAGAGGGTATTACTCATGTTTGAACAGATTTATTACAATTTTATAGGTGTTTTTTAAAGCTCAAGATGTAATCTTTGAAATGCACTACATTATTTTACTTTAGACATAAACTAAACAACTTCTTTTTGAGAAAATTAATAGATATAAAAAAAAATGTAATACAAAAACCGAAAATTACCAGTAGTCCAGGAACCGAAGCTTTTCACCTCGCAATTTTTACAGAATGGATCGATTTGCTTGAAAATTTTAGAATAAGTAGTGTATAGTCCAAGGATCAAAATATATAATATGATGCTGAAATGCGCTTTTACCATGGGGGTGGTTGCCACCCCATCTCGGTGGATGAATTTTTTTATTATGTTTTGACAAAATCCACGCATTTCAAAATGTTTATTCCACGTGACGTTATTAAAAAAACAATTATAAAAAAATTAGAACAATTTTCAAATGTCATTTTAGAGGAGAGTTAAATTGAAATTTGAATTTATCAATAGATTTATCGAAAATATACATAAAAATAAAAGTAACGAGCTTTTACACAGTTTTATATTCTTTTGGTAACAACCGCGTTTTTGCAATTGAAAATATGTATAGTAACATTTGATCTCATAAATTGTTATTTCAATTGTTATTTCATTGTTAAATTCAATAATCAAATGAAATATCTCATAAATTGTTAAATATTTTTTAACCATTTTTTTTTGCTTAATTCTGGTAATATAGCGCAACTTCTCCTATTAAATAAAATAATTTATGGTGCTTATTTAAAAAGCAAAAAATACTTTTTTGCAAATTTGATTTTTAAATTTTATATATAATAATTTAAATAAATTGGGGGTCAAATTTTATTTGGTGAGTCCTAGGTGAAAGATTTTTCCTTCAGCTTTGTAGAAAAAAACCCTAAAGACCTTCATTAAAATGTAAATTATCTCAGCAGTTAAAAAAGTAAATATTGTGCAAAAATTACCCCTTTAATTATTTAAACAATGATCCCCTTATATGATTTGGATACTTTCTTGAAAATATCTTTTGTACTCACCTAAACTTTGATATAAAATTTGTTCCAACCTGTACGAATTTACATTTTGATTTACATGTATTGTAATCTTATTTTACTAGACTAATATACTATGTCAAAAGAATATTTTTATTATATTTATTTAAATTACTGACTATCCTTTTATATTTTAAAATATTTTTCTGGTATTTACACACAAATAAGTACACGTCGTCACCTTCCTTTACACGTAAACTTTGTTTACATTTACCACACAAAGTGACCTTTTATGCAGCAACTCGTAAAAATCTCCGCGTATTAGCACATTGGCTTAAAAGCTGAAAATAATGTCACTCAAATGTTCACTACTGTGAACTTCTAAGCTCTGTGTAACTCCATATATTACATGCTTCCAAGCCCATAAACGTCTTTCTTAATTATGCATTTATTGCAATTTATGGGATAATGGAAATACGGTGCCTCTAATTATAATCGAAGGAGATGAATAATCGTGGTTTAATGTCTAAATATATTAGGACTATAAACATGGCTTTATGTATTATTTTTTATTTACACCATAAATATCAACATTAGGTACTATAATATTTTTTTATTTAGAATTTGATTCAATCACAAAGGGTTATTATTAGCATTGAACTGTATTTATATCATTGGCAAAACAATGGCCTGAAGACTGGACAAAATCTACAATATCCACAATTCATAAAAAAGGCAGCTTCCATAAATGCGACAATTATAGAGCTATTTCCCTTATATCACATGCCAGTAAAATAATGCTACGTATAATCAACGAGAGACTAAAAACATTCTTTCAAAGAAAAATTCCACAAGAGCAAACTGGATTTACCAAAGGTAGAGGTACTAGAGAACACCTGTTAAATATAAGACAGATAATCGAAAAATCTAGGGAATTCAATATTCCACTGTACATATGCTTTATAGATTATCGTAAGGCGTTCGACAGGGTAAAGTGGAGACAATTATGGCAAATACTAAAAGAAGTGGGCGTACCCCAACACCTTATTTCGCTTATAACTGAACTATACGAACACACTACTGGATCAGTTAAAGTGCTTGACACACTTTCAAACGAATTTCATCCAGAACGGGGTGTCAGACAGGGATGTATACTGTCTCAACCATTATTCAATATATATGGAGAGCATATTATGAGAAGAGCACTTGAAGGATGGGAAAAAGGCATCTCAATAAATGGTCATAAAATAAACAACCTACATTTCGCAGATGACACAGCCCTTCTTGCAAATAGTCAAGCAGAGCTGATTGATCTTATACGACTGGTTGAAAACGAAAGTCAAATATTTGGTCTTCAATTAAACATATCAAAGACAAAGATCATGATATTGGATAGACTACATAACAATAATAGATGTGATCTAGCAAACGTCGCCACAGCAAAAATAACCACAATATAGAAGGACTGTCAAATTTCAAGAGCGTTAAAGATGAGGTTGATCAACTGCTTAATATTCCCAATACTGACTTACGGATGTGAATCTTGAACCCTGAGAAATTCGGAAAGAAGAAAGATAGACGCCACTGAAATGTTCTGTTGGAGACGAATGCTACGAATTCCTTGGACCGACCATAGCACAAATAATTCGATTTTAAGAGAGCTAAAAGTTAGCCAACGGCTCTGTAGTAAAGTCCATCTCCAACAATTAAAATACTTTGGACATGTTATCAGAGCCAACACAGAAAACATGGAAAGACTCATTATACAAGGAAAGGTGGAAGGCCGAAGATCACGAGGAAGATCCCCAACAAGAGGGATCGATCAAATTACGGGAATATGCAAAAGACCTATGCATGAGTAAAAGAAATGTCCAGAGACCGGGATCTTTGGAGACGGACAATACACGACATCACGTCGACCACTACACTCCCTCCGGGGGGTCAGGATTGAAGAGAGAGAGAGTATCTACATCAAATTACGAAGCTAATATTAAATTCGGTTAATCTGTTCTATGAGACGTACAACATTGAGACTCTTAGATGAACTATTTTCACTTAAACACTGTTAGTTCACTATTACACACATAACAGACTGGATGAAGTTCCTTCTTTTATAAAATCATTGGTGATCTTCGTATTTCCAAGTCGCAGTCTGAATATGATTACTTGGTAAAGTAGAGGACGTAGAGTTAGCTATTAAATGTCAGCAAAGGTGTCGTTGCTCTGATCAGTAAAGATGATGACTTTTAAACTTGGGAGTTAGTACTGGATTGGTTTCAGTAAAAAAATTGAGTGCTGGATGGGTTTCAGTAAAAAAATTGAGTAGTCCTTCGATATCTTCCGTATACGTTTCAGCAATGCTGAGAGGATCGGCAGAACCGTGTGCATTATCGAAGAAATCAATTAATTCTTCCTGGGTTAAGTATCCGTTATCAGAATTACCTTGAAAAAAAAAGAGCCAGTGCAATTACTAAGATCTTCTGCTAGATTCTTATTACCTCCAGGTACAGTTTTTGGCTTCTTAGATTTAGGTAGAGATTCTTTAAATGGGTTGTAGGCTACTGCTGTCGGAAGAGTCGTTATTTCTGATACCGTTCATTTGGACGATTGAGAGGATGACGGAGATTGATTTTGACTGAGATTATCAATTTCTACGTTATCTAGCTGGATAAGTCTTTGTGTGGAATTTGAATCTAATGAAGGAATCTTGGTTGTTTCCTCCGATTGTGAACTAGCTGATTGTAGTGGAGATTGTGAAGAATGGATAATTAGTTGGATATCTGTTATATTGGGTGACAATTTGGATACAACTTGGTTGAGAAGTAGGAGGTGCATTTTCAATAAATATTGGTGTGTTTATATTACTTGTGCACGGAGAGGTTAGATAAGCTTCTTGTTTGCAAAAATGTAGCATGCTTGTTTTTTAAAGTACCAAAAATAAATTCGGTAATTAATTTGTTCATGATTGTTTAGGTACTATATCCTCAGGAATTTTTTCCAGATTTTTAGGAGCAGTGTAAATATAACTTCGGAAACTCAAGGTATGCTTAAAAACTAAAGAGTTAGTGGTTTCTATTCTTAGAAAATCCATTGGAGTTATTTGACGAATGCCAATATTTTGCTGTTCGGTCACTATAATACTGTAGAAGAAGAAGGTATGCTTTATTGTCAAAAAATTTTACCAATTTGTGGACAAAGCTTATAAAAAATAAAAAAAATACAATAAAAAACAAAAAATAATAAAAAACTACAAACAAAACAAAAACAGAAACAGACACCAAGTAAATGGCGTGAGTTATACTACTTAATATAATTTTATAGTTATTAAGTACACATTAAAAAATTTAAAATTTTGCAAACAATATGTATACAACGTCAGAGCAAAAAGAAGGCGAACGAGGAAAACGGAAAGGGAAAGTAAATCAAAAGTTCTATGCCGCTGCAAATATGTATAAAAGTACTCGAAAGTAATAATCCTGTATAAAAAGCTCTCTCCAGCAAATAAGCTTTCAAGGCCTTGCGAAAAGCGGGAAATGCTGCAATAGATTTGATGTTAGATGGCAGGTGAGATATTGTTGGGCAGATAATAAAAATTGTCAGTTTTTCGCTTGGTGTGACTAACTTCCTAGCATGGATACGTTCCTGATTGATTAATATTGTTTCATTACCTGTTCCTAAAAATTCAGCAATAGTAAAATAAATGCAAATACGATCATTTACAATCCTGAAAAAGGCGAGAGACTTCAATTTTAGTATTTGGAAGTGAATTGAACAAAATGGCTTATTTTTTGCTTGGGTATTTTTGTTAGATTGGTTCACATAGTAGAATATAATGTGTTCGATGGAGTAGCAATATATTAAGAATTATGAAGTCCAGAAGTTCTTCCCCCCTGGATTTTCTTGCACATTGGGTCTATGTTACCTGATTACGGCCTGGTACTTGGACAGGTTTGTTGGTTAGGTAAAAAAAGATGGTTCAACTTATATTCTGATCCCAAAATTGGATTAGAGACTATGTAATATACTATTTATACCAAATTTAATTTTTTTCTAATAAGTAAAAACAAGGACATTTTGATAAAAACTACGAGCTGATCGGAACATTGTTTACTAGTTACGAAACCAGTTTCGAATCTCCTTGTTGAAATTCTTCTATTCCACGGTCCATCATATTTTTACACTAAGTATATTGGAGAAACCCAAACGGAGCATCCATATATTAGTTTAGATTTCATCTCCTGATCCCCATCCCCACGTACTTGATTTTATTTTTCAATAAACCCCTGATCTACATCACATTGTAAATGTATGTGTCCACTGATCAAAAACTTATGATCTACTGTCTGTAAATTTAAATTTTCATACATAGCTACCAGAAATATGACAGCCAGATATCAATGCTGTTCTGCTGTCCACGTAGAACTAAGTTTAATATAACTTGTGATACTTGAGAGAGCAGACAAATAACTTCTTTGAAGATACAAGTAGCGATTTCTTTTCAGGATTTGTCCTCTGCCAACCGCAGCCTCGTGCTATATGTAGCATTATACATACCCTGTCTCTCTACTCCCATGTACTCAAAATGCTCAAAATGTTATGGTTTAACTCAAATCACCTAGTCCGAAAATGCTTCCTAAGGAAGCTAGGGCTCTTTGAAGATGGTGTCTGATAATAAGTTTTTTTTACACTTTGTGCCAAAATTAACCGCCCACCTTAAAATGTGTCATTTTTGATGTCTTTATAAATGTATGTCCACAAATGCTTTGTTTCCGAGATAGGAGGTATTAATGTTGTTCTGAAGCTATTTTTTTGTGGCATATTTGCAATTAACTAGTTTTAATGGGATTTAAGCCACAATTTTACTAAAAAAATGATTTTATTAACGTTTCGACGCCCAAATCGGGTGTCGTCAAAATACAAAAAATATTAATAAATTAAACAAACATGTTGTTGCTTACTAAATAAAATCTTCAAATAATTTATTTAATCTAAATCATTTATATCGACAATTCATACATATATTATACAAAAGTAGAATACTTTAAAATGATATTGCCAATATTTATGAGTTGCGTTCCTGGGACGACTTTACGGAAATATAGTTCATTCTATTACATGAAATCAACTCCATCTCAAGAATATGCGTCACAAAAAAAATCATTACTATGATTTGACTTTGAAAAGACAATCAAATGCAATGGTGACAGTAAAATTCTCGCGTTATAGATTCCATAGTAAAAATTAAAATAGTGGGAATTATTTTTTTTTTAAACTGACGATTTATTAAAACCAATTTAATGGGTTTTAAGATGTAGTTATTGCACATTTTTTTGGCATACAATTAAACATTTGATATTCACCATTGGCGCGCATACGGGTAATATGACGTAGTGAATGAAGTGCCCTACCACGTGTCGGTTCTTCCACCCGTAGCTGTTAACCAACAAGTGGGTAATTACTTATACCGGCAATCGTTCGGTTATTTTAACAGATCCAGTATCCAATAATAGACCGATCCAGGATCATTTCCCTTACGCTCTATGTTGGTTCTGATGCTGCTGTCTGATAGAGTAGGATATGGAAAGGGAAACTTTGGAAATTAGGTGGGAGAATGGGTTTAGGACATAATTTCTCCCAGGTACCAGGAGATTGGGAGACAATTATGGCTCACGTGGGCAGGGTCGCATCCCTGAAGTAGATCGATTAAAGCACCAATTATCCATAATTCGAACGATAGATTTTTCAGACATATTGTATAAGTGTATGTTTCAGTTTTTTGATCTGATGTTCATTTCGCGAAATATCGCGGGATTCGTATTCTAAATTTTAAATTTACCCCACCCCTCTCCGTAGGAGTCGTGTTTGGTATCATTTGATAGATTTTTGACAAATATTGAGCACGTATTTTTTTGGTTTTTAGATCTATCGTTCATTCGCTTTTTTCTTGTGAAACTTTGTGACTCACCCATCTCCTTATATTACGCCCCGCCCAAATCGTCAGATTTTTGAAATATACACTGTTTTGCATGTACATAACTTGCCTTATCTTAATCTGACAATTTCGAGTTTTTCTAAGGATAGATTTGTTTTCTCCCCCCCCCCTAACATACTCCCCTGTGTTTAGAGTCAATACATGATAGAAGTACATCTACAGGGTACCAGGTTTCTCCCCATATCGAGTTACTGCAAAAATCCCCGCTTGGGCTCGCCTACCCAAATCCCTATATTGGACCATAAAAAAGTTATGTACCTACTTTAACAATTACTCATGTTTTTCATCAATACAGGGTGTTTTTAAATATGTATGGCAAACTTTAAGGGGTAATAGTTTATAGGGGTAATAGGTAAAAGTTGACAACCAGGACACCCAAGATATCAAAATACAGAGAGGAGTCCGTCAGGGTTGCGTGCTGTCTCCACTACTTTTCAATGTCTACAGTGAAGCGGTACTTCAAGAAGCGCTCTCAAATTCAATAGAAGGTATATCTATCAATGGAGAAGTTTTGAACAACTTACGTTTTGCAGACGATACAGTAATAATAACAGATAACAACAATGATTTACAGAACGTAATGCAACGCCTTAATGAACGCTGTCATGAGTACGGACTGAAGATGAATTTAAAGAAAACTAAATGCATGATCATAACTAAATTGGCACACGTAAACATCCAATTAACTATTGAAGATACTGTGATTGAGAGTGTGGATAACTACAAATACTTAGGAACATGGATAACATCAAATGTAGACCAAACCAAAGAAATTAAGACACGTATTGAAATAGCATGTGCATCATTCATTAAACTTAAAAAGTTTCTTTGTTGTCGGGATATAAGGTTAGAACTACGCCTAAGGATGCTTCGATGTTACGTGTTCTCTACTCTTCTTTATGGCTTGGAAGCGTGGACGTTGAAACAAGTCCATTTGAATAAGTTGGCCGCCTTTGAATTTTGGTGTTACAGAAGAATCCTACGAATATCATGGATTCAAAGAATGTCGAACGTGGAAGTAACTAGAAGGATAGGAAATCAACCGGAAATAATACTAACTATCAAAAGACGAAAACTTGAGTACTTGGGACATGTGATGAGAGGGCAAAAATACTCATTATTACAACTTATTATGCAAGGCAAAATCCGAGGAAAGCGAAATGTGGGAAGACGAAGTACATCCTGGCTTAAGAACTTACGGGAATGGTTCGAATGCAGTAGTGCAGAGATATTTAGAGCGGCAGTCAACAGGGTCCGCATTGCCATGATGATTTCCAACCTTCGATAGAAGATGGAACTTAAAGAAGAAGAAGAAGAAGGTGCTTTAATCGGAAAGAAACGATTGTTGTAAATGTAAAATTAAATTAAAAATGGAAAGTCCCCACTAAAATGGAAAACTTTAGAACCTACTCTTCACAACCCAATAGGCTACCAAAGCGCTCGAGTGACTCCACATCTAGCATACTTTCCTCCCCTCCTATAAGCGAATATATCAACAACCAGAATGTTAAGAAAACATAAGGCTATAAGCGGGTTTTACTTTCGGTATTTTATAAATGCTATAATATCTCACAGGGTGATGCGAACTTTGAGAAAACACAATTTGATTCGTACACCAGGTATACACTGAAAATGTATCTTCTTATCAACAATATTATTACAGCGATATTGCTAACAAATAAGGCTCTGACATATTAAAAATATCACTTAAATCTGACAACAGGTTTAGGAAATCCGAGATATCAAAAATGACCCATTGTTAAGGAGGGCGGTTAATTTTGGCACAGAGGGTACCTCCAAACGCTTTTACTTGCTGTACGCTAGAAGAACGAGATCTGGTAGGTCTGTTTATCTTTTAGAACTAAATCGATTCCATAAATAACTGCGAATTTATAGTACCGGACATAGGCGTATATTTTTGGTAGGACAATGGATATTTTATTGTATAACTTTTTGTCTTTAACTTTTGCATTAAGCATTTACGATACTGAAGTATGAAAATGTGCGTTATTCTAGTACTAATAGGTGCAGTTGCTTTAAGTCGGTAGGATATACCGTTTTCTAGAAAATTCGATTTAAAAATTTTTCGTCTTCTGAATTTGAGAAAACGTTCAATAAAAAACTATTTAGAAAAACCGAAACTGGTCCGTTTATTTACCTTGAAGAGAAGAATCGATTTCATCAATCGCGAATTTCTAGTACTGGTCAGATGCATTCATTTTTGGTAGGTCAACGCTTATTATAGCGCATTATTTCTTGTGGCTTTAATTTTTAAGCATTTTTGACACTAGATTAAATTATGAGGTATTCTAGTATTTAAAGTTACTCTTGCTTTAAATCCGAAAATGCACCGTCTATTTTCAAAAACTTTTCTTTATTTTTTTTTTCAACTTTTAAAACGAAAAAATTTCAAATAGTTTTTTCTAGAAAACCGTGTATTCTGACGACTTGAAGTAAGAGTACCTTTTAGTACTGGAATACCTTTCAATTTAATAATCCAGTGTTAAAGAGGCTTAAAAGTTAAAGACAAAAAAGTTATGCCATAAAACACCTTGCCCTACCCAAAAGGTATGACCGGTACTAGAAATTCGCAATTTATGTAATCGATTTATTTCTGAAAGGAAAATAGACGTACCAGTTTTAGTTTTTCTAAATAGAAGCGTTCCAGATGTATTTAAAAAATCTAATTAAAAGACACCATCTTAAAAGATACAACCTGTATAACATGAAATATTTGATATTTTTTCTTATTGCAATTTTATACAGGGTGTCCCTGAAAATAGTGCGTTCCTTCAAGGTATAGGTAGAAGGCACCATGTAGAACAAAAAACTCTTATAACATTTTTTCTAAATGCATTCGTTTGACCAAAAAATTAAAATATATTTTGGTATGCAAATTTAAATCTGACAACTATGTGCGGTACGCAAATTTAAGCATAGACAGTCTCATGTAAATAGATAGAAGGCAGATAGTAAACAGATAGTTTTAAAGAATCCTGTTTAGTGTCAATACCGAAAATGTTTTCGAATCGTGAGTGTATTACCTATTATGTTGTTTATTTATTGCAGATCACTAAATGGAGAGGCATACTATAATTAATTAAATGTTTTGCCGGTATTTCTCGTCGTATGAATGGTGTTTGTGAAAGTGGGTTACTTGGAACATCTATTCGGTATAATAATTATTTTTTAGTCAGTTACAACTTAATTATTTCAGTTCACAAGTAAACAAATTACTGAGACATTATCTGGTGTATTTAAGTTATACTGTAAACTATGTAATTCAGTTAACCCTGCTGTCCTGTTCGGGTCTATTTGACCCAAAAAAAAATTTATTTCTTATTTTACAAATTATCACGCGGCGTAACGATTTGGTGTTCCGTGACTTTATTACCTAATATGAGGTCTTTCAATTGCATATGAGATTAAAAATCAACTGCCTGATTTTTTTAATAAAAGTTAAATTGTTACGTATAGTACGTTCGGGTCAATATGACCCGCGTATTTAAACTGTTAAAAATTACCTCTGTACGTATGTTTAGTTTAGAGCATTCTATATTTTTAACAGTGTTTGTCAGTCGGGCACGTCTATAAATTAATAATAAAAACAGGTTTCTGCAAGCTAGAACTTGAATAAGAATTGTAGTATAGCTACACGATTTTGCAAACATAGTTGCAAACCAAATTTTACATAATATGACCAACATGAGCGGACATCATGTTTTTGGAACGAACTGGAAAGACTTGGATAAAATTGGTTTCCAAGCATTGATCTTTTATTTTTAGCTTAAGCTTTTAAGTCCCATAGTAAATCAACTGAAAGTTTGTGGAATGAAGAAACGGGTTATTGGTACTACTATATTTCGATCAACAATGTCCCTTGAAGTATTTAGAAAAATATCACAAATAATATGTTTTGATAAAAAAACTACTAGACAGGATAGGAGACGCGTGTTTTGATAAACTTGCTGCAATACATGAAATTTGAGAAAAATGGGTAGAAAATAAATATACCCACATTTTTTAACCCTAATGAAAATGTTACCGTCGATGAGCCACTAGTTGCTTTTAGCCTATCCTTTCAAACAGTACATTTCAAGCAAGCCAGCGAAATATGGCACAAAAATTTGGTTTGTATGTACTTATGAACAGTAAAACTTCTTATTAGTTCTTATGCTCTAAAATTGCAGATATATAGAGGAAAGCAGGTGCCGCGCCAGAATGAAATCAGGTAATGCGTGTGGTGTGTGACTTGAGTGGTGATTTTGGTATTACTTTTGATAACTTTTTTACATCGTACAATTTAGGACAATTTCTTCTAAAAAAAAGTACAATGCTGGCGACTATAATAAAAATAAACCTGAGCTTCCAGCAAAAATCGCGAATAAAGGAGTTCGTCTTTTTTGCTTCACACAAGATATCAGTGTTGTTGACAATATTCCTAAAAATAATAAAAATATTGTGCTTACGAGTACTTTGCATCATGGAAAATTTATTAATGTCAGAAATGAAAAAAAGCCCCACACCATTTTAGATTACAGTTCCAATAACGGAGCAGGGTATACTCTAGATCAGCGTGTTAGTACATATACATGTAAGAAAAAGACAAATCTCTGGCTAATGATTGGTTTTTATAATTTGCTGAACATTTCTGCCTACAACGCATTTGTTTTATGGACATCAACAAAGCTCCAATAGAATACCAATAAACAGACAAAACGGCGAATTTTTCTTGAGGAATTGGGAAAAACACTGTTGAAACCAGTTATCGTTTCCAGCAAAAAGATACCAATAACCAAAGGCTCACAATAACTGGCAAAAAGAACACGAGCAGAAACAAATGGACAAGATGGAAATTCTAGTGAACCCTGTATGGATAATTTAACTACGCCTGCTAAACTAGCACGCTGTAAACTTGCTCTAAAAACGATAACAAGACTAATATAATATTATGTTATGTATACATATATCATAAACATATTTATTATAAAACCAATCCTTTTTGTTACTGTCCCAGTTGTAGACTGAATTAAATTTTTGTAGATATTTGTTTTTAGGCTTTTCTGGATAACCAAAGAAAAAAATACATTTTATTTTTTTGATAAGGTTTAATTTACATTAGCAACATAATTTTTGTTTAAGTAACTATAATTTTATGTTTAATTACCCATATTAAAGTTTTGTTTAGCACCATTAGCTTATTTTATTTCGATTAAGGAGCGTAAACCATAGTTGGGTCATATTGACCCGAACAGTACATTTGTGTAGTTGACTCGAACGGGACAGCAGGGTTAAAGCCCTCAGCATTTAACATATTTAAAGCTTACTAAATAGGTACATAATACTAGTTCAGTTAAAATATGTGTTTTTATGTTAAATGATGTGTAATTCGTTTAAAATTATGCAATAGGTATTTCAATACATTTCAAAAGAGAATAATTTTAGTAAAAAAATAGTAAACACTTAAGTACCTACTATTACCGCTATAACTATTAGGTTAGATTATTTTAAATACTGTAAATCACAATCACAAACTAGGTCTTATTATCTGTTATTATTCAGTAGTGTTATTTTTTTTTGGAAACGGTTAACTTTTGAAAAAAATAGTATAGGAATTTTTTGTTCTAAATTGTGTATTCTCTTCATACCTTTAAGGAACGCACTATTTTCCGGGACACCCTGTATTTAAAGTGTGGTAAGAGAAGAACAATTATTTTATTTTTAGAAATGTGCGAGCTGCTTCAATTTTGCATTATAATTTGATATCTTTACTTGAGTCACGTTGGTCTGTATAAACACGTGAAACTAGGTGTACTTTGTATTACAGTAATATATCAGTAAGAGTAAGTTGACTATTGTTCTTTTAAATGAGTTAAATAATAAAATTCGACTTACACTACACTATATTGTCACAAATATATTGTTTTTAACTGCAAATTTTAATAAATATGACTTATACTCTTTTTATTCTGACAAAAGGATCACTAACAGGGTTAAGTTTATATAAATAACTTATTTTGGCAAAATACTAACTTATACTCGTTTTCTCAAGCAACCTAGATTTATTATCTTATTGCGATTAAAGGTTTTTGTTTTCCTGCCTATCCTTGATTTTATCCTGGTAAAATCCTGCTTAATCTGATAACTAAAATAAGTCTAGTGTAAAGAACCTTCTATTTGATAATACTGTATCGCAAACTTTACACATATGAGGCATTAAGTACATAGATCGATAGTTCGTCACGTATTGTTTGTTTCTTGGCTTTTTAAATCTAAGTTCTCTCTCTTACCCTTTCTTCTTGCTTTAATTGAAAGGGTTTGAATTGTAAATTATTATCAGTCCATTTTCGTCAGCTTTAATCATTTTTATAATCTTTATGTTAAAATAACTGCATTCAATAAATTGCTATAATTTAAAATTTGAGTCACAGGTATTTGTATTTTTTCCAGCAGGGTAGGTATCCAGCTTTCTTAAAAAAGAGAGCCAATCAACTAAACTTTTAGACAATAATAATAATCATCATGTAGGTATAAAAACGTAGACAGTACCAAATTATTATTATTTAAGTTTTGTAAATTGTATATAGAAATATTTAATCATTTCATGTTTTATCTATGTACATTATGTACCTAATCGTAAGGGAGCCCAAGCGGGGATTTTTGCAGTTACTCGAGCGCGTCAGATTATTACATGGGGAGAAAAATTGTACCCTGAAAACGTACCTCTACTATATATTGGCTCTTAATGCAGGGGAGTTCGTTAAGGGGGGTCCGAAAAAAAATGTATCCTTAGAAAAAATCGAAATCGTCAGATTAAGATAAGGTATGGTGTTACCATACCACACGGAGGTGGGGTGCGGTGTTACTTTAAAACCTTAAATGGAAGCCCCTATTTTTTTATTGCAGATTTGGATGCCTTACGTAAAAATAAGTAACTTTTATTCGAGACATTTTTTCGAATTATGGATAGATGGAGCTATTATCTAAAAAACGATTGTTGGAAATGGGAAACTAAATTAGAAATGGTTAAGTTCCCACTAAAATGGAAAACTTTACTTAGGTTTTTTTGGTTTTAGGATCTACTCTTCACAACCCAATAGGCCCCCAAAACGCTCGACTGACTGCACATTTAGAATAATTTGCCCTTACCATAATTAATTTATAATAAAATATTGGTAATGGAGAAAAGATTTTTTTTTTTTCTCCCCTTCCTTATACCCTTTCAGGTGTCGGATTTATTTCGGCTACGTATTCAAATTCACCTATTGTAACGGTCACGTTACGAAAGTAGCTCTTTAATAATTATTATTATTATTTTCCCTCGGTCTCTCATTTAAATTCTCGTATAGGACCACTGAGGTGACGTCATACCTCGGTGATGGAACGTACTCCACCTATCGAGCATTATTCGGGTTCTGAGAGAATTTGACGTTTACCTTGGCGGAGAAACGCCTCTCGTTCTTTACTTGACTGTGAGCTGTGGTGTCGAATAGATATACCATATAGAATGGCGGATGATTCCCTCCAACTTATTTTATCACATAAGAAATTTAACGTAAAGTAAAAAGTTACCACCAGGGATTGTCTGGAGTGAGGAGACATGTGGGTGACAACTCCTGTTGGAGTATAAATAGGAACCATTCGGTGAGATCTACTTTTTCATAGTAATTTTTTTTGTATAGCCTTGGTTTTTGTGATGGAACCTTTGAGATATTAGGTTCATTGTTAAATTTCTTAGTCAACTCATTATTTGGATTTTATGTAGATTATTTCGATTATTGAATATTCATTCAAGGAAAATTATATATTAATATATTTTTTGGTTAGACATAACCAAACATATGCAATTCTCAATTAATATTAGAAATAATTATCATTTCTCTGTAGGTTTTAAATTATTCAACATCCAATATTTTATAAATTCAATATATTTTTACAGATATTTCCTCAAATAAATCATTTCAATGTCATTTGTCCATGTATTCACACTCAAAACAGTTCAAGGTTACCTGAGATTGGTTTTTGTTCCAGTTTTAATGGTCGGTTTTTCTATACTATTGCTTCTAAAAAGTTCCTCAATTATTTCTTCTTCCCTTTACTTTTTGCTCATGTTTAAAATGAGAAATAAAACTGGGAATGTTTTTTAGCCATTTGGGAGAAACCCTACCATGAAGTCCTAGACCTTATTTGACCACCTTGGGAAACCACTACAGCCACAGTCAAGTCATCATTGGGTAGTAATTTTGGGAACAAGCTATGGGAGCGTTCCAGCTCAATTTTCGTCTTGGCACCTGGGCCTACAGGAGTCATGGGGCCGCACCATCCTGGTGCATCATTTTCTAGGATGTAACCGCAACCTCGTTTGGGAACATTTAGTGAGGTGTTTTAGTAACTATTGTTTTTTTTTATATTTCAGACTATCTGTTAAATACACTATGTTTTTTTTCCAGATTTAGGTTACCTCTGGTTTTTTTTTTTTTGACATATTTGTATATTAGATTATTTGGTTCCCAAACTTTGTATCTACGGTAACTTCTTGTGCACAGGAATAAGCCTAGAGAAAATTAGGTTTTTAATACTTTATTATTGCTTTGATATTGGTTTATGTAATTCGGGTAAATTTATATTTTAATATTACTAGCTTGTTTCCCAAATATTTTACTGTTATTCGCTTTATTCCGTTTGTTCGGTTAATTTAGGTCATCGTCGGTATTTATCTCAACTTCATTTCTACTTTATTCATTGTATATCTAACTTTGCTTAATTCATTTAGTATTTTCCCTTAGTTAGGCTCATGCCTATTTACATATATTTATTTATATTACTTTTAATATTCATCGGTTTTCCTTTAGTTGTACGTAGCAGGCGTACTATAACCATTTGGTAGAAGACTTATGTAATTTTGTACCCTATATGTTAGTGAAAGGTATTTATACCTGTAATTTTGTAACAGGTAACATTGTTGTTATCTTAGGTTGAACATAACTTTTGCAAACTTTTGTCATGTTAGAGTCACATAATATGAACTTGTTTAACTCAGAGATTGTTAAAAATCTGGTAGTTCATTTTAATAAATGTTTATTTATTTTGTATAACATTTATTTTTATTACTCCTTTATGTTCATTATTACAGGTTTAATATATTTAATATTTGACAGCAGTGTAAGATACCTGGGAAAATGATCGAAGATCATTTTCACGGCGCCCATGATTTGTTAGATTTATTTATTTTGTTCGTCTTTAGCAATTATCTATCTTCATTAAGTTTCAGTACATTATTCTTATTTTATTATTTCATCTTTTAGTCATCATTACTATCTATATAGAGCTACTGTTCTTCGACAGGCATGCAAACGAGCCGTATCCATCCTTGAGTGTCAAGTGGTTTTCTTGCATCTCTTGCTAGCCAACTCTATTCAGTGCCTCTGTCTCTTCCCACTTCTACTTCTATCCCTTCTAATTCCCCTTTCTTCAGTACTACTGCACTTTAGTAGTATTTTTTTTTTATTTTTCCTATTGCGGCTTCTCAACGTAGAAGTCACTTCACCCTTTTCTTTACACTCACCCACTACATCTTCTTTTCAGCCACAACTATTTAGTTACTTAGTTTTTTTTTTCTTACTTCTGTTGGAGTACCTATATCTTTCTTTTTACTTTCACTCCAACAGAAGTTTTCTTATTTTTGTTACACTGGCTCTCTCCCTCTCTCTTCATTTTTATTCCTATAGTTTATTATTTTTTCCTTACTTCTGTTGGAGTATATCTTTCTTTTTACTTTCACTCCAACAGAAGTTCTCTTATTTTTGTTACACTGGCTGCCCAATGCGTGGTGCCGACAAAATAGCCCCGACAAAATAGCCCCGACAAAATAGCCCCGAAAAAAAAGCTCCCTTCAGAATTCATCATGAAATAATTCCTTAAAAATACATTTTTTCGGAAATGGTAATTATTCTCTATTCAGATGTTTATCTTAACCACATTAAATAAAAATTGTCTTTTCAGAGAACTCGAGTCCTGTCTTTCCTGCCTCTTGGAAGTTTGAACATTTAAGTTAAGCGAAAATCAATGTTAATTCATGATATAAGCATTTTTTATGTTTTCGGGCAACAGTAAAATGCATTTTAAATTAAATAAATTACATATATTCTCCCTTTTTGTCAAATAATTTAAATTAAAAAAAAAGTTTTTGGACACCTTGTATAAATAATTATGTAATTGTTTATAAGAGGCTGTTTTAGCCGGGGCTATTTTAGCCTGGGCTATTTTGACCGGGGCTATTTTGTGTGCGATCTATTTTGTCGGGGCTATTTTGTTTGCGGGCTATTTTGTCGAGGCTATTTTGTGTTCGGGCTATTTTGACGGGGCTTTTTTGACGGGGCTGTTTTGACCGGGCTATTTTGACGGGTCACGCTTATAAATATCATAAACTCGTAATAGTACTATCATAGAAAACGTCATAATATTGTTCCCTTTTTCATTTTGCTTCCCGCATATCCAGTAATTCTGCCGAATTTTATATACCGACGGAAGGTCAATTTTCACTGAAAAAAAAAACAATATTTATATATTTGCAAAAATATGAAGAGAATTTGTATTTATTTTTTGTTTAAGATTATTTATCATTTTTTTTACGATGGAAATGAGTTTCTAGGAATCTGCGCTATGAAAATATCATAATGTCATTGATCATGGATCAAGGCCCGTACTAATATAATATATTTATTAAATTGAGATATTGCAATTTTAAAAATTATATAATTGCTCATTTTACCTACGTATGACCAAGGGGGGTAAATTTTTACCCCAAAGTATGTTTTTGCTTAATAAATTCAGAAATATTTTCAATTCTAAACTCATTATTTTTTTATTTGACTAACATAATTCTAGATACCCTCATATTTTTTAATAAAAAAATTCCCTATATTTTACGAAAAAAAATTTAATATTAACCTTTAACTACCCGCGCATCACGTTATAACATAACTACACGAGTGGCGTACTTTATACGCCACAAGAAAATACACTTCAAAACAGCGGATTTGTTTTTTTTTAATACACTTAACTGTTTGTTATAAGTTATAATTCTTATTCGGCATCAGCGAATACTTGGAGTTCCTTTTCAGTAAGCCAATTGGGATATATAACCGGAATCTGATTCTATATCGGAACCGGAAAAAGTATTGTTTATAAAGAAAAATATATTTTGTGCCATAATGGCTAAAAAACAATTGAAAGATGTACTTATATTACTACTTATATTAATATAATCGTTGCCTATATTGTCCACCACCGGAAATAACAAATAATATACTGTAAATTACGATCTTCCCAGAACGCCGATTATAACGTAACTAAAAGCAATTTTAAACCACCTTCCAGTGATAGGTTAGATAGATAAACAAGGTCAAAAATAAAATTTTTAAATATATTTGCAGTAGAATTTTCATATCTGGCGTAAAAAATACGCCAGCGCGTGTAGTTAAAGGTTAAGTAAATACCGTCTATTATGTGGAATTGTTTGTAAGAAACATCCCAATATTAAAAAAATATATGTTTGTTAAACCTGTGGCGACGTAAATTAATATATATTTTAAAATTCCTTTATTTCTATGTTCAGAATGATAATTCTAGGTCTGGACCCGGCGTACCAAAAAAAGTTGATTAATAGCAAGCTGAAAATTTGTTAATAGCTTAGCGGTGTCTAGTCGGACAAACTTTGATGTACGGGAACACTGGAACAAGGGAAGTTTTAATTGTGGAACAGGTAAAAAATTTTGAACGTCAGATGTATTTTGTCGGACAGAACTTCCAATTGATTGGTTATCCTTTCATTAAACTCTCACGCAAATATCAGACTGCTATTACTAACCAACACGATTCCTGTCATTTGACATGTTCTTCGTGTTCCACTCATTAAAATGACCAGTTGGCGATTAACACCAGTCTGATTTTCGCATGAGAGTTTAATGAAAGGGCAACAAATCAATTGGACGTTTTGTCCGACAAAATACGTCTGAGGTTTTCGTAGTATGACGTGCCAAATTTTTAAAATGTTCCACCATTAACCCTTAAACGCCCAAGGGTGGGTAAAAAATGTCCACCTAATGCGTATTCCCTTGTAACATATTTATTACGTGTTTAATTTTTTTTTTAAATTATTTATTGTTAAAAAGACAGCCCATTATCGAATGTTAATTTGGTTCTACCAATATTTTTGAAAATAAAAGCAGCATCTTGAGTTAAATATGGATGGGCATAAAAAGTACACCCTTGGCAAAACTTGTTACTAAAGGTTTCTATATAATTTATCGTTGGTAGGAAGATAATCCATATAATTATCGATGTATAATTACATAATCTACATAATTATCTGCCAGTGAGGAGGCTGAAAGAAAGAATATGGAGAAAATCGACAAATCTGAATTACTGGTATGTTAATTTTGATGTACATTGTAATTTTGTTGTAAGGTTTGTAAATTGTTTATATTAATATTTTAGAAGATGCTGTGTTTATTAAGCATAAGATTCTTAAGTTTAATCCGTTTTCAAAAACTCTCAATAAATATATTAGCTATTTTCGAGGTGGACCTTTTTTACCCACCCTTGGGCGTACATGGAACCTAAAAAAGGTTGGGCGTTTAAGGGTTAAAACTTCCCCTGTTTCACTGTTCCCATATACCAAAGTTTGTCCGACTAGACACCATTAAGCTATTAACAAATTTTCAGCTTGCTCTTAATCAACTTCTTTTTCTTATGCGGGATCCAGACCTATTCCTGTTTTTATTCAGTTTTGAATAAATTATGTTTTACTAATGTTTATTTATCATTTATTGATACAATTCTAACATCAAAATTACGAATACAATATTTTATTTCTTAAAACAACTCACTTTTTTTGTCAATTGTCATTTTTGACTAGGGGTCATTTTTTAACCCCGTTGGTCATCCGTGTAACAAAAAAAGGTTGATCATCGGAAGGTTAAAAGAAAACTTATTGGTAAAATCATTATTATATAATTTAAAAATTCGCCCCCCCCCCATTATTTGCTCAAAGAGAAAATGAATAAACACGCGTGTATTGGCAGATTGAGTTGCTGAAAAAGGCTTCCGAATATGATAGTCCTCCTACACAAGAAGCCGCACCGACTCTAGTAAAATCTGGCGGGTTATATTACCAAGCTAATCCCTAATAGTCCAAATTCAAGAAACGTAAAATTGTAACATAACTTGATAACACAGTTAAGAAATTATAAGTTTTAAAATATTATTTCCAACATTAACGACGATGCGGGTTGTATTTTTTGCACCCTACAGTCACTTTTCCCAAAAAGCATGTAAACGCAGAATTTAAAAAAATGATCAAATGGGTGGAATGCATTCAGCATTGAATTTAGTGCGAATAAAAAAATGGACAAAAATGTAAAAAAAATAAAAAAAGATAGGTAAGAGAAATAAATTCTGAGATGCAACCGCACCCCGCAGCGGCTTACCAGGGTTAAACAAAAAAAAAAACATCAAATTTTTGTCTATTTTGTTAATAAAAAATAAAACATGTTTGTTTAAAAATTCTTTTACACCAATTTGTCTAACAAAAATCCAAAACTGTGCACATTTCTACAGGCGACGTTATATTGAGCTGGTTGTACATTTTGTCGAGTACTGGAATTAATTCTTGCATGCACGTATGTTGCAATCCTTCTGTTAACGCCTTACATAAATCATCAAGTATTTCATTAATTCTATCCTGTAAGAAAAATAAATATTTATTAGTACAGTTGGAACATATTATGCATACTTATTTTTTTATTTTTGGAAAGCCTTTAATAGTTAGGTAGATTAATAGTAATTTACGGACCAATAAATGCGCAAAAAACATCAGATGTAGAAATAAAGAGATAGTCAAAAAACACACCAGCTAAAACATTCGAGTATTTAAGACATAATATATCCTACATAGTATAATGTCCTACATAGTATAACCTTCAACTTTTCTTAATCATAGTCAAAATTTAAAAATCTTTGCATTATTTTACCAGGTTATATTCATTTTAGGTAAGCACTGATGATGATTGGTCAACCAATCGAAAACTAGTTCTGTGATGTAGCCCTTTTTAGGGATTTTAAATATATACCTTTTATAAAGAATTTTATTTTTTTTGTTCTAGAAAAATATTTAGCGAACTTCAAATCACAGGTCATAATATGACCTGTGACACAGGACATAATAATACTTTATAAAAGGTATATTATATTTAAAATCCCTAAAAAAGGGCTACATCACAGAACTAGTTTTCGATTGGTTGACCAAACATCATCAGTTCTTACCTAAAATGAATATAACCTGGTAAAATAATGCAAGGATTTTTAAATTTTCACTACGATTAAGAAAAGTTGTAAGTTATACTCACGTGAAATTTACATGCTAACCACCAAGATATAGTAATACAAAAATATGTGGTTAAAAACCCTTTACAGTAATCCGTCAAGAAAACATCGGTTAAAAATATGAACTTAAGGATGGATGTCTAAAATATTCCATTACTACGCTCCAGGTAACATCTGAGCTATGGTTTGACTTGTTCACATGATAACAGTATGGTAGCAAGTTACAATGAAATGGATGGGGACTCCTGAACGATGGCATGACAGAAGTGACAGTTCCACAGGTAGTTGAAAAATTAGCCTGTCATATAAGAGGACTATGGTGTACAGCTAATTAAATTAAGAAATGATGTAACAACACTCACTCCATTGTGAAAAATAATCATTTAAAATAAAATACTGTCGCATAAGGAGAAGGACAGTCGCAGCTTTCGAGGAGCACGTTGTGGGAGAACCGAGGACAACACAATCCATGAGAAGAAGTAAAGAAGATATAAAAGGCTAGTCAGATTATTTGTGAAAAGAGAGTTGTTTTATATTACATACCATATTTGTTTTTTGTCAACTTAACAGTTTTACAGCATAATTTATTCATTCATAAATTCATAGAAGATATCAGTAATCTATTTAAAAAGTGAAAATTGAATTTTGTTTTTTTTACAATAATAAGAACAGTCTACCAAATCATTTAAATGAATTTAGGTAAAAAAAAGGAAATATTAAAATTAAAGATTTTTTTTATTAGATAAGAAATTTTTACAACAGAATGAAGTTTGGCATACATTTTGAATCTTGTATTTATGGTATGGTATATAAATAAATAATAGTCATAAAATTTATATGATTTTGAGTATATTTATTTCCCCTGTTTTGTGCTGGCTAAGGTAAGTAACTAGAAATACTAGAAGCCACAAACTAAAGGTAATACATTAACCCGGCACCTGCCACGTGGCCTTGCAAGGCGTCAACTGCCACGTGGGGTGCTCACAGCACCCCTTAAAAAATTTCTGTGATCTGCTTGTTTAAAAAACAAAATAATGTGTTGAGTAACACAAGAATATAAAAAAACATGTTTTATTAACTTATTAGCCACTAATATGTTATAAAAGTTAAAAAATAAAATGAAAAAGGTGTTATAAGCAAATTAGCAAGTACCAAGCTATAATAAATGAAATGAAGTAAAATATCTAAAAAAAATAAGGTTTAGTGAGTATAGGGTCTATATTAATAATTGAAATCAGTTATTTCAATAAAAAATGTAAATTTGACCTGTTTATCAAAAATACAAAAAAAATTAAAACTTAAACTGCCAGATGATGACACTCCATTTCGACTTTAGAGCTACAAGTTCAGAATGACACTAAATTACCACTTCAAACGCTAATACATATATGCTATAATATATTATTATAGAAAGCTACTATGACGCACAGCACGGTAACCAAACTTGAAATACCAAATATTTGATAAAAATATGTTATGGGGTGCTGGTAGCACCCCACGTGGCAGGTGCCGGGTTAAAATCAATTAGCCCTGAGAATATTTTTTATTGAAAAGTTTTATTAAATTTTGGTTTTGATTTCGTGAGTAGCAATTAAAATAATTAATTAATTAATCGAACTAATAAGATGCTGACCAATCTCATAACAACGAGAAAATACAGAGCATAATAATATATTTAATGATTTTTAAATATAGGTCATCAACTCTATTGTTGCTTAAGGTATTAAGGATTGCCCAAATTTCTATTGAGTCAAATGCCTTCTCGTAATCTACTGTAGCTATCCAGAGTGTTATGTTTTATTCGTTTGATTTTTCGATCAGTGTTCTTATTATTTGTAAATGGTCTATGGACCATTTACAAGTCTACTATCTATTTTTGGACATAAGCCTCTCCAAACTCCGAACTCTTTCCATCGATCTCTATCCTGGGCAACATACTTCCAATATGTTCCGGCTATTGTTTTTATGTCATCTACCTATCTCCTCTGCGGTCTTCCTCTTGGTCCTTTAGAGACTAGTTGGAGACTTTTGTAAGGTAGCCAGCGTGATCTACAGAGCTCCACTTGAATTTGACAATCTTCATTGCGATATTCTCGACTTTTGTTTTTCATCTTACCCAGTCGTTTCTCTTTTAATGAGACGGTTGTATACGGAGCATTCTTTCTCGTTCCATTGCCATTTCTCTTGTGACTAGTTTATTCATATTGACCTTGGTCAGGATCCAGGTTTGATATCCATATTATGTCATGATAAGAAGGATACACTAGTTGAACAATTGGCTTCTCAAGTATTGAGGTAGTTTGAGGTTGTTAAGTATCCAACTAAGTTTTTCAAATCCTGCCCATGCCAGTCTTGCTCTTCTAGTGATTTCCGCACTTTGGTTCCCATTGTCAAGTTTTAGAATTTGGTCTAGGTAGATATATTCATGGACTTCATTTATTTTGAATATTTCCAAACTTTTCTCTTAACACTTTCGGTGCCCATGACGCACGAGTGTCGTCATGACGGTTTCACCGAGTTTACCGACGACGCACGAGAAACTTCAGTAGTACTTTGTTCAGTGTGGACACCGAGCGTGTTAAGTCGTTTAGTTTATTTACAACATCCTCTTGTGCTGGTAACTAAGTTTCTATTAGTACCCTTTCAGACTAAGCTACTGGTGTCTGACAAGTAGCACTTTGACGCAGCCAAGCATTGTTTTAAATGAACGACTACAAACGAGCCACTTTTGTGTGTCTGGCTGATTTAATGTGTGTTTATGCTTAATAAATTAAGAAATTTACCATTTTATATTTTAGAGTTGACAAACAAACTGATTCATAATATGCTACTTCAATATCCAAAAATAGTGCTGCTAAGTAGTTATTCCTAGTTAAATTATTCTGCACATCTACAACAAGTCATGTTAAAGCGTCTTAAGTTCCAAAACCTCTTTTGTAGTCAAATTGGTTTTCTGGGAGTAAATTCTCTTTCCGTAACCACCAATCTAATCGAATAGCCCAATAAATGACCGTTTTGGAGTGTAATTTCCAGGGGCAACTCCGAATTGCATGAAAATTTGGATTTAGGTTCTACTTACCTTCCACTTCAAAGTTGAATTTGTGCCGTTGGTTGCTTTTACTTGGGGGGTGACATTTACCCCTTCTTGGATGGTGAAAAAGACGTGTTTAAAATAAGGCCGGAAATGAATAAATTGACTTATTTTAAGCACCTTTTGTTCTATAAAGTTTTTTACGTAAGTCAATACTTTTCGAGTTATTCGCGATTTAAAATGTTGATTTTTCGACAAAAAAACTACGTTTTCAGACCGTTTTTCCCAAATAACTCAAAAAGTAAATATTTTATCGAAAAAAATATTTTCAGCAAAAGTGTAGCCTATATAAAAACAAAAAAAATGGTGTACCATTAAAGTCTACAAATTGAGTAGAAGCAAAGTTGTAGCTCACGAAAAATACGTTCTTATTCGTCTAATTCCAAATCGAATAATTCAACGCGAAATAACCGAAGAAAGAAGCGTTTTTCGGGAAAACCTTATTAACATTTTTAAAGTATCGAAGAAAAGCTTATCACTTGTTTTTTACAAAAGTTTTCAACGTCAAAAATAAACGAGTTACACTGAAAAAAAGTTGGCCCCTTTTTTTTGGTAAAAGAAAATCGTGAAAACCTCCATCTATTTAGCACCCTAAATGAAATTGATCGTTTGGCTTTACCATCTATTTTAACTGCATGTGTATTGTTTATATGATCTGTAAGTTTGATTGGTTTGAAGTGTTTATTTTTGAAAACATTTGGTTTTATATTAAAAAAAAAATTCTAAAAATTTTTGAAAAATTTAATTTTTTCAAAATAACTTAAGAAGTATTAGCGATAAGAAAAATCTTAAGGAATAAAAAAATGTAGGTTTTGCTATTATAAATATGCTAGTTTCATTTTGTTCCTCCGTAAGACAAAAATTGGTTAAGATATGGCTGTTCAAAATTTGCATACACTCGTGATTAGTGACCCACTCAAGCTTTCTCAATTATAACCCTTTCAAAAATAAACACTTTAATCCGGTGAGACTGACAGATCACATAAAAAATAGATAGGTAAGTAAATTGTTTGTAAAGCGGTAGCGACTAATTTCATTTAGGGTGCTAAACACGGCGAGATTTTCATGATTTTTTGCAAAAAAAAGAGGGCCAACTTTATTTTGAGCGTAACTCGCTTATATTTAATGCTAAAACTTTTGTTAACAATTAAAACAAAGCTTTTTATAAACACTTTAAAAAAGTTTAAATGGGTTTTTCCCGAAAAGTGCTTAATTTTTCTGTGATTTCACCTTAAAATATTCGATTTGGAATTAGACGAATAAGAACGTATTTTCCATGAGCTACAAATCCGTTTATACTTGATTGATAGACTTTACTGATACACCATTTTTTTGGGTTTTTTATAAGCTACACTTTTGCTAATTATATTTTTTTCGATAAAGTATTTACTTTTTGAGTTATTTGCGAAAAACCGTCTGAAAACATAGTTTCGTTGTCGAAAAATCAACATTTTCAATGGCAAATAACTCTAAAAGTATTGACTTAAGTAAAAAACTCCATAGAACAAAAGTTGCTTAAAATCAGCCAATTTATCCATTTCCGGTCTTATATTGAACGTATGTTTTTTCACCCATAATAAGGGGTGACTGTCACCCCCCAAGTAAAAGCAACCAACGGCAAAATTTCAACTTTGAAGTAGAGGGTAAGTAGAACCTAAATCCAAATTTTCATGCAATTCGGAGTTGCCCCTGAAAATTACACGATATCTCCGAATTTCCCGTTCATTTACTGGGCTATAAATTTTATAAGTCTTTCCAAAGCTTTGAAAACACAAGACAGTAAGGATATTGGTCTGTATGAACACACAATGTTTGGGTCTTCTCCGGGCTTAAGGATAGGAACAACTAAGATGTTTTTGAAAGAATCCATAACTATATTATTTTGGATGATATCATTGAAGGCTTTTAAAAGAAGATTTTTAGCAACATCCGGCAGGTTAGTTAAAATGGGGTATTTTAAATGATCGATTCCAGGAGAAGTATTTATGCGGTATATAAGAGCAAAATCTAATTCAGTTTTAGAAAAACATTTTAACAGGAAGTGATTATTTGAATATTCTGATGATTTAACACAGTAGTATCTGTGTTAGAAGCTAGACCAAAGAAAATGAGAAAAACCATCATCCCAGCGTTAGACTTACGTCAGCTTAAAAGTGAACACCGACGACAAACAGTGCGCGAAGAAATCAACACCGGCCTCAGTGTAGCAGAAAACCAAATCCGCAGAACAGACAACATAGATGAAAAACTGAAGTATATAAACACTATAATAAGAACTACGGGAAAGAAATACCTAACCAAATTTACAAAGAAACATAAGGTGTGGATGACATCAGACATAATAGAACTAATGGATGAAAGACGCAAATTGAAGAATAATTCAGAAAAATGCAGAGAGGTTGATAAAAACATAAAGCAGATAATAAAGAAGGCCAAAGAATCATGGATTAAAGAACAATGTGTAGAAATGGAAGACTATGAAAGAAAGTATGACACATTCAATGTACATAAAAAAGTAAAAGAACTTACAGGAACCCAAAGAAGACATCAAATAAGTTTGCTTAAGGACAAAGACGGAAATGTTATTATAGACTTAACAGAAAAAATTAATAGATGGAGAGAATACATAACAGAATTGTTTGAGGACAACAGAAATAACATTGACAAGGTAAATGGTGAAACGGGACCTGAAATCCTAAAATGTGAAGTAGAAATGGCACTTAGAAAGTCCAAAACTGGAAAGGCAAATGGGCCCGATGAGGTTCCTACTGAATTACTAAAGCTCTTGAATGATGAATCAATAGGTATAATATTGCACGTATTTAACACAGTATACAATACTGGTATTATACCTCAAGAGTGGCTGCTGTCTACATTCGTTACACTGCCAAAGAAATCCAATGCAAAAGAATGTTCAGAACATCGAACAATATCTTTAATGAGCCATCTACTAGAGATATTTCTAAAAATCATTTACAACCGAGTTTACCAAAAGTTAGAGTCAGATATTAGTAATACACAGATGGGGTTCAGAAAAGGACTAGGTACTCGAGAAGCTCTCTTCGGTTTGAATGTTCTTACACAAAGATGCCTAGACGTTAATCAAGAAGTTCATGCATGTTTTATAGATTTTGAAAAAGCGCTTGACACAGTCCGCAACGATAGGCTAAGAGACATTATTGAAAGAAAAGACATAGATAATAAAGATCTGCCAATAATTCTCAACTTATATTGGAATTAAAAAGCTAACATCAAAATAGAAAATGATATATCAAAAGCAATAGAAATACGTAGAGGAGTAAGACAGGGATGCATCTTGTCACCACTGCTATTTAATGTATATGTTACAGTGAAAGCTGAATATTAGTCAAGGTGTACCGTCGCTAGTGATTGTCGACCTTCACTGAAATGACCAGTGAATGTTGATAGTAGAAAATATATATCAGCTTTCACTAGGGAAGGTGAACCTTCACGGAATCAGCCTAGGGAATGTTGAACATCTGGCGGATGTGCACGGCGGGCGAACGACCTTGACCTGTCGTCAATTTAGTTTACATTTTTAATACTTTTATGAAGTTTAACTTGTTTGAACGTATTTAATACCGCATAGTATAATCATTAGTAATTTTACATTTAAGCCTGCAAGTATCTTTTTATTTGCAGATCCCAGTTTAATACTTGTCCAGTAAACATTATAAAAGAAGATGAAATTCCAATGGAAAAGACACTTACTTTACGAACAGTTGCTACTACTCAGTCAACCGGAAGTGGGCAAGGATTTTTTAAGTGCAGTTGTAACAAGAAGTGCCAAACAAAGAAGTGTTACTGCATAAAAAACAATGTTTTATGCAATTCCAAATGCCATAAAGCATTATCATGTTGCAACAAATAATTTTATTATTGTTGACTATAGTATTTTCGTCTCTATTATAGTCTTTAAATTGTAGACTATAGTTTCACGTTTTATTTTGTTCTTATTTGTTCATCTTTCAAATTCTAAATTTACTTTTGTTATAAAAGTATACGTGATTTAAGATTAGTCTTTTATTTCTCTCTAACTTTCCCTAGACTGTTGTAGAGGAGGTTGTCATTCACTATAGGAATTGTCAACCTTCACTAGTGGATGTTGATCTTGTTTGTACGTCTGTGTAACTTTCCCTAGACTGCTGTAGGGGAGGTTGACGTTCACTAAGAATGGTCAACCTTCACTAGTGAAAGTTGATCTTGTTATTTCAGAATTCAACTTTCACTAAGATGCCCAGCGAGAGTCGACCGTGACTAGTAAAGGTTAACCTTCCCTGAAACGTCAACTTTCACTGTAACATATATAGTGAAAGCATCTCTCAGGAATAGTGATGTAACGAATATTCGTATTCGCATTCGCATTCGCATTCGCGAATATCCGCATCTTTTTGCATATTCGCATTCGCGTTCGCATTCGCAAAATTTGTGTGAATGTTTTGCGAATATGAATATCGGAGAAAAAAAATTTGAAAATAACGTTAGATTAATAAAATCAAAATCTATTCTCTTTCTCATCTTTTTTTATTAAAAAAAGGTAACTTAAAGGTATAATCAGATTATCAGGCTTCACGTTGTTTTATTATTTGGTATAGTGTAATAAAGCTTAAGATTCAGATTGATTTACACTAAATATCAATTAACTTCTCATTATAAATTTAGAAAACATTTCAAAAATAGAAACAAATTAAAAAAACTGAACATTCGCATTCGCGAATGTCGGTATTAGATATTCGCATTCGCATTCGTATTCGCGAATGTTCAAAAAACGACATTCGTTACATCACTAGTCAGGAAGCCCTTTTGCAAGCAAATGAAGGAATCATAATTAATGAAGAGGTTGTAAATAATATTCGATACGCAGACGACACTGTACTAGTTGCAAGAACAGTAGAAGAATTACAACGATTACTTACAAACATAAATATGGCTTGCAACAATTATGGCATAAACATTAATATCAAAAAAACCAAGTATATAGTCTTCAGTAAAATCATGACACAACCAGCACATATTAGTATAAACGGCATTCAAATTGAAAAAGCATCAAGTTACAAATACTAGGGAACTTTAATAAACGAAACTGGAGACCAAAACAATTAAATAAAAAGACGTATCGAAACTGCTAGGGTCACCTTCATAAAGATGAGAAAATTCTTCTGCAACAGAGATATAAGCATCCATCTACGATTAAGAATGCTAAAAGGCTACGTATTTAACCCGCTATTATACGGTGTAGAGGCCTGGACTCTCAAACAGACCAACATAAAAAATATTAAAAGTTTCGAGATGTGGTGTTACCGTTTGCTGAAGATAAGTTGTGTTGAAAGAATCACAAATCTTGAAGTAATACGAAGGATAGGAAGAGACCCAGAAATTTTGTTAACGATAAAACGAAGAAAACTCGAGTATTTGGATACGCATTACTTCAGAATATAATGCAAGGAAAAATAGAAGGAAAACGGAATCCAGGCCGTAGAAGAATGTCATGGATGCGGAATTTGAGAGAGTGGTTTGGCTGCACCACTAATGAACTTCTTAGGTCCGCTGTAAACAAAGTCAGGGTAGCCTTGATGATTTCCAATCTCCGATAGGAGTGGCACAAGAAGAAGAAGAAGATTATTTGAATGATGACTATGTGTGTATCGGGTAGGTGAATGTTGAGCCCATGAAGGAGATACTTTATTAAAGAAATCGTCTAATATATTATCATTGAAGGGTTTTATGCTATTATGTGCTTTTCGATTCATTTTGTTGGCCTGTGACCATATTATCTCTTTAGAGGAAGTACTTTTGCTTAAATTCGAACACCATTTGATCCGACTAGCTTTGGCTTTTTGTTTCAGCTGCTTTTTAGTATGGGCAGCAATTTTCTGACATTTTAGATAATTATCAAGGCTTGGAGAAACACCAGTGGAGACACCAATGCCTTAGCCTGAAAGTGTACTTATACGCCCTTAGTACCCTTTCACACCAAGACACTGGTGTGTGACACCGATGTCCACCACCGTGCAGCCAACCATTGTTTTAAATGAACGACTACAGACGAGCCACTTTTGAGTGTTTGACTGACTTTGGTGGCTCATGTTTTGCTGGAATTAAACACCGGTGGCGGACATCGGTATTGATGATTATGAAGTATTTTTGAAAAATTTAAACGCACAATGAAATATTAATGACCGAGAACCGAAAAACCCAGAAAACTTCTATAATAGATATAATATAATATACTCATGGACAAAAATATTGCATATTTTATCTTCAGCCGTTATTATTTGTTTATTTTTTCTCTTTGAAATGTTAAGTATTTTTATTGATTTATTTATTTATCTATTAATTTTATTTATTTATTTATTTGATGTATTTTAATTTATTAGAGATAAATAAATGATTAAACATAGTCTTTATAATTGAATATGCAATAATGTAACAAATTAACAAACATTGCATAGTATGGAAAGTGTGCTTTGGCGACTTGACAATTCTTGTTTTGTTGAATTCCTGCCATCCTGGCAGGATCGCCATATAATAGTATAGTTTGTAGTAATGTGGAGATGAACCTCGCTAGTGGTAGGAATACACTAAGTACTCATAATATATTTATTTGATCACTGCTAAATATATCAGTAACTAGTTGGTGGGCAACGTCTATCTTCTCACTAACTTGATGTCTCAATATTGAATGAATAAAGATTGATTAACGAATGATGAATGATGAATAATCCCGTAATACTTTCTGCGTATGTATAAATATACCTGTGATTGTTATGTTATAATTGTTGACACGATTCGACCATGAAATAATTATATCAAAATAGCTGACTAAGGTGTTCTTGAAACAAGTGCATTATATTGGGAAATCTGTGCCACCTAGTTATTTACAACAACCGGCGATGTTTGTTTTAAGATATTTAGAAATTAAATGAACATGAGTTGCTTTTATTTTGGATGCTGATATAATCCTTCACAACTATCAGTTAGAATATGTCAGTTGGAGAGTTTTATTTTTCGATTCTGCAGTTTTCTTGCTGATATGCCACATTTAAGTGAGGTAGTGTGTGCTAGAATTGTTACTTTAAGAAATAAGGGTTACAGACAAGAAGATATTGCGTGGATAGCGAATATCCATCAGTCGACTGTTTCTCATATAGTAAAGCGATACAATGAGACTTGCGGTACAAAGAGACAAGCGATACAAAGCGATACAAAAAGATGTACAACGCCAAGAGATGACCAATATTTAAGACTTAAATCTTACACTTACAGCTTCTTATCTCAAAAAATGAGTTACTGATCACAAAACAAGTTAATGTAAGTGCCAAAACTGTGACTCGAAGACTTAAAGAGGTTGGTTTGAATCCAAAACGGCCTGCCAGAGTTCCATTTCTGCTGCCACGGCATAAAACTCAAAGGTTGCACTTTTCAGGAGCCCACGTTAACTGGAACGAACATCAATGGAGAAGAGTTCTGTTCACAGGTGAAACGAGGATACAATGATGGAAGCCAGATGGACGTGATCAAGTATACAGAAGGTCTGGGGAACGTTTCGCAGAATGTAATCTTGTACAACATGTTAGTTTTGGTGGCGGTTCCATAATGCTATGGGGTGGCATTAGTTGGGAGAGTCGAACATCTTTGTACATAGGAACATACGGTACTTTGTACATACGGATCATCCTTGAAGAGCATGTTTTTCGTTATGCCGGCTTCATTGGGCATGATAACTTTGTGCTAATGCATGATAATTCCCGTGCACATACCACAGGAACAGTCATACAATATCTTGCGGATGTTGGAGTTGAGGCTCTAAACTGGCCACCAATGAGCCCTGATGCAAATCTAAATATACGGGACATCCTAGAAAGATGTATACGAGCAAGAAATCCAGCTCCAAACTCAATTGCATAATTAATAATTGCTGCACAGGAAGAATGGAATCGACTTTCCCAAGAAACCATCCAAGATATTCTGAGGAGCATACCTAGAAGGATGCAGACAATTATTAGAGCTAGAGGAGGAAATACTAAGTACTAAATTGTTACAATCTTGCCGTAAAAAATTGTTCTATTGTCGTTATTGTTTCTTTTTCTAATTAAATGTTATAAGCAAAATCAGACTATTTCATTAATTTCTCTACAGATTAGTTGTGACTCTGCAATATGCAAGTTACTTGACAATAAAATATACGTAGGGTAGTTCAGCTCAAGTTATTTAGCAATAAAAAGTACAAAAATTTTTAAAAGAAATATTTTTGTCCGTGAGTGTATTTTAATAGGTTATAAGGGTGAAAAAAAAAAATAGAATATATGTATAGTGTGATTTTTAATTTCAAATATCTCATTCAAAAGAAAGATTTCGGCTTTCTAAGGGACTTTCGGCCCTCGGTAATAATGGTAGGGGGCCCAAGTGGGGATTTTTGCAGTTACTCGAGCTTGTCAGATTATCACATGGGGAGAAACTTTGTACCCTGTAAATATATCTTTACCATATATGGCCTTCGTTAAGGGGGGTCCGAAAAGTAAATCTATTCTTAGAAAAAGTTTAAATTAAGTACATGCATGGATTTCCGAGCTCATTTCTACTTCCTATGTTAGTTCATTCTCATCACAATAAAGATAAAAAATTTATGTCGCCATATCTTTAGCAACATAGTTATTCGTGCATATTTGTGTATATTTTATAGTATTACGTTTATGTGATTTTGTATTATTTATTTAATTTTCTTTATGGTAGGGGAGCCAAAGCAGGGATTTTTGCAGTTACTCGAGCGCGTCAGATTATCACATAGGGAGAAACATTGTACCCTGAAAATGTAACCCAACCATATATTAAATCTTAATGCAGGGGAGTTCGTTAAGGGTGGAGGGCGGAAAAGAAAATCTATCCTTAGGAAAACTCGAAATCTCCAGATTAAGATAAGGTAAGTTAGGTACATGCAAAACAGTGTACATTTCAAAAATCTGACGATTCGAACGGGGCATAAGGAAATGAGTTGGGTCACAAAGTTTCACAAGAAGAAAGCGAATATTTCGCGAAGTGAACGTCAGCTCAAAAAACCAAAAAATACGTGCTCAATATTTCTCAAAAATCTATCGACTGATACCAAACACGACCACCCACGGAGAGGGGTCTGGGGTAAATTTAAAATTTTAAATACGAACCACACAATATCTCGCGAAATGAACATCGGGTCGAAAACTGAAAAATACACGTATTCAATATTTTTAAAAAATCCATCGAATGGCACCAAACATGACCACCCACGGAGGTGGGGTGGGGTTATAGGCCTTGGGCCCGCATATACAATTATTATTTATGACCACACCGTTGAAACTTTTTGTACTTGTTATTTGGGTGGAGTCGGACAAATTTTGAGCTTGGCGCATTATGGTAGTGGGGCGTTTGTCTGTCAAGCGGTGACGAAGTTGTCAATTTTATGCAAGAAAAAAATTTATTACCACATTGGTCATTCTATTTTAATCAATGGATTTTATCATATAAACAACGAAAACAATTTTGTCGGACAAAAATATTGGGGCATATGACGCGTCGGACACGCTAAATATGTAGCAAGCAAGCAAGCAATTTGATTTAACCCGACCTGTGGGATTTGTTCACCCTCTCGAAGGAGTACATTCGGGTGTAACAAGTCATTGGGGCGAGGTGTTTTGACCCGAGTTATACAGGGATCACCCCACCTCGCTCCAATGCCCCAGGCCATCCCTTTCCCCCCCATAGCACGCTGATGCGCGATGGAGGCACAACTATCGTAGCCAAATGCTCTTCACAATGGAACCCTGGGTAATAAGATTCCACTGTGGTATCCTAATCGAATGCAAAAAACTAGGCCCAGCGTGATGCGCTCTATGCCTTTATCTTCTTAATAACTTATCCGCGGTACTAAAAATTGCTTGCTTGGGCCCCGAGTCATCGTGCCGAGCCCCACTGAGCCCTGTTGGGCCCTGCTGGGCCCCGCCCGATGACTCGATGCTCTAATTTTTTTGTGTTTTTGGTTTTTTTAATTTTTTTGGGGGCTTTCGCCATTTTTTTATTTTATATGAATTTTTTTGGGGGCTTAAGGCCCTTCTAATTTTCTAATATTTGCTTACCTTGGAGGTGGTCGTGGTACTTGGACTTCGTGGGTAACGCTATCTTCGGCACTTGTTTCGAGCTACGAACACACTACTATCACTTATCACTTTTAGTTTATCCTATAATTTGTTGTTTCGGGCGTCTGTGCTTCCATCGGTGGAACTCGTCGTATCTTAGCGTCTCTCGCAGTATGTAATTTGGGTGATGTTCTAATTCTGCGAATTTGACCCTTGCCTTGTCTGTCATGGTTTCTGTGACTCTCACCTGTTGGAGTTCTCTGAACAGGAATCTTTCAGCTACATATCTTGGGACTCTGACGGCCTCCCTCAAGCTGTTGTTATGGACTGCTTGGATCTTCTTCTTGTGTGTATTACATACGTGTCCCCATGCGAGAGACGCATAAGTTAATACCGGTAGGATTATACTATTTATCAATCTTAACCTTGTTTTGAGTGTTAGTTTACTTTTTCTGCCTGTGAGTCCTCTTAGATTCGCTATTGCTATGTTGGCCTTCTGGACTGTGGCTTCTACGTGTTTTTGGAAGGTTAATCCTTTATCCATAATGACTCCTAGGTATTTGGCTTCGTTTTTCCACTCGATGGGCCTGTTCTGCACCCTCAATTGTTCCTCTGGCTGCTGTCTCCCTTTCTTGTATAGAACCGCTTGTGTTTTCTCTGAATTTATGGCTATCTTCCATTTGATACACCATGCTTCAATTTCTTCTAGTGCAGTTTGTAGGTTGGTCACTGCTATATCTGCGTTTCTATGCTTGGCCGCTATTGCTGTATCGTCGGCGTAGAGGCTCATGAGGGTACCTGGTGTTCTAGGTACATCTGCGGTGTATATCGTGTACAGCAGGGGTGACAAGACCGCTCCCTGTGGTACTCCAGCCTCCGGGATTCCGAGTTCGGACAGGACTTGTCCTATCCGAATCCTGAACCTCCGGCCGCCCAAGTACGACGAGATTAGCCTCGTCATCGCTCCGCTGTACCCGTAATCCCGCATTTTGAATAGGAGCCCCTTGTGCCAGACTCTGTCGAATGCCTTGCTTACATCCAGGAACGCTGCTCCAGTGTACTGCTTATCATTGAAACCGGCTGCTATGTACTCGGTTAGCCTGAGGACTTGTAGTTCGCTGGAGTGCTCTGCTCTAAATCCGAATTGAGCCTCTGGGATGATATTTAGTCGGGTTGTTTCCGCTTGCAGTCTGCTGAGGATGACTCTTTCCACTATCTTGCTGATCGCTGGAAGTAAGCTGATTGGCCTGTAGTTCTGTGGGAATGTGTGATTCTTGCCAGGTTTTGGAATCATGATGACACGGGCCTCTTTCCATCTGTTTGGGAATGTCTTGAATCTTAATATTGCGTTTATTATATTTGTGAAATACACTATAGCTTTTCTGGGCAAATATTTTAGGGCTCTGTTGGTTATTTCGTCGAGGCCAGGCGCTTTTCTCGGTGAACTATTTTTGATATGTTCATTGATTTCTTCCGGTGATGTTGGGGGGATGAAGTCCTCTGGGTCTTCTGGTCCTTCTTCTTGTTCTTCGACTTCTTCCAGGAAGTCGTCGTCTTCATCTTGGTGGAAGTTCAGTCTGCATTCATCTTCGAGTGTAGTCCTCATTGCCTCTGCTTTGTCTTCTATGGTGTATACCATGCCGTATCTTCCATGTAGTGGGGGGATGGGTTTCCTGTCGCTTCTCAACATTTTCTGGAGCTTCCAGACATTTCTCATGTTTGAGTCTTGTTCTTCCATCTCTTGTACAAAGTTGTCCCATTTTTCGCTACGGTGGAGTTTTAGGGCCGTTTGGACCTCCCTATTTAAAGTATTTGCCCAGGATTTATCTACTCTGTTTCTTGTTCTTTTTGCTGTTTTCTTTGCTCTATTTTTTTCCCTTATCAACTCTTGTGTTTCTTGTGGTATGTCTTTGAACCTTCCCATGAATATCTCGACATCTTCCTCTGTTGTGCTGTTTCTAATTGCCTCTTGGATGATATTTTCGAACTCTAGGACTTTTCCTTCTATTTCTTCTGGATTGTTTATTACTGGCACTATGTTTATTCCTTCACTTACTAACCTTTTGTAGTTAGTCCACTTTATTTTCTTTTTTGTTCTTTTTGGCGGGTTTGTCTCTTCCCATGTTCCGATTTCTAATAGGATGGGGTGGTGGTCAGTTGATCCTTCGTCCAGCGTGATTAATTCTGATTGCAGTCCTAGGTTTTTTCAGTCAAATTTATGAAAATAATAAATTTATTACCACATCGGTAATTTTAACGGTATCTATCATAAAACCTTTTTACAATAATGTGGTAACCTTGTCGGACAATTTTCACGGGGCATATGCGCAGTCGGACGCGCCGAAGATGTCAATTTCCTGAAAATTTTTTATTTATTACCACAGATGTCATTTTTATTTTGTACTGTTCTTTTACATGTGTAATGCATATTGGATCACTTGTCGGACAAAAATAATGGGGCGTTTTGGTACAATTAAAAGAAGAAGTAATTTTTATGCATACAGGGTGTTTGGTAAAGAATGGGCCATAGCTTAACCTCAGGTTCCTGAGGTTAAAATAGGCCGATTTAAGCTAACTTACCTTAGTACAAAGTTTATAAGAGCCGAGATACAGGGTGTCAAAGTTAAACTTTTTTTTTATTTATTATTTAATATTTCCTGATAGGTATGAGATAACAACATGAAATTTTATATTTGGGGGTTTCTTGGGTCGAGAAATCTAAATTCCTTACCAAAAATTATGCATTGCCCAGAGGGCGCCACATATGACTTTCAGCACTCATTTATTACGTTCAATTTTTTTTATCCCTCACTCTGTATAATTTTGACATTAAAATTTTTATTTTTCTATTAGTTTTACTTAATAAAGGTATACTTCTTTCATCTTCCTAAACTCAACCGTTTTCGAGATAAACGCATTTTAAATATGCGATACACCATCATTTTTAGCATAATATCATTGAAGTTACACCCGAAAAATAACTTAAAATTTATGAAAATAATAAATTTATTACCACATGGATAATTTTAACGGTATCTACCATAAAACCTTTTTACAATATTGTGGTAACCTTGTCGGACAGTTTTCACGGGGCATATGCGCAGTCGGACCCGCCGAAAATGTCAATTTCCTGAAATTTTTTTATTTATTACCACAGATGTTATTTTTATTTTGTACTGTTTTTTTACATGTGTAATGCATATTGGATCACTTGTCGGACAAAAATAATGGGGCGTTTTGGTACAATTTAAAAAAAATTAATTTTTATACATTTTTGACTTCATATTAAATTACGTATTTTTCGGCTCATATTACCCGTATGCGCGCCAATGGTGAATATTAAATTCTTAACTGTAGTTAAAAAATGTGCAATAACTACCTCTTAAAACCCACCAACTGGTCAACTGGTTTTAAAGCAATAAATAAATCGTCAGTTTGTCAGAAAAACTTCAACACCCCCTATCTCGGAAACGATGCATTTGTGGACATACGTTTTTCTCGTAAAGCAAACTGACTTTATTTTGTCATGCACAATTACTCCTTAAAGTTTGCCATTTAAAAACACACTTTGTCTATGAAAAACATGGCTAGTTATTAAAGTCCTTAACTTTTTTATTATCCAACATAAACGAATGAATGAAAAAACTGAATGTTGAGAAGGAATGAGGCTATAGTTAGGTTTTAATTTTAGTATTTTATAGATGCTAGAATATTCCACGGGGTGATGCGAACTTTGAGAAAAAACATTTTTCCCTTTTTAAATAGAAATTGAATAAAATTTCTGAGATCGGTAACTTTTGAATGGTATATACAATTTTCAAAATTACAATGGGATAAGACAGGGAGATTCTCTGAGTCCTCTGTTGTTCAACCTGATCATGGACGAAATAATAAAAAAAGTAGGAACAAAAAAAGAATACCAAATGGGACAAAAACCACTTAAAATAATCTGCTATGCAGACGACGCAATACTAATCTCTCAAAGTGAAGATGATTTACAACGTATGCTGCACGAATTTAATATAACCGCTAGAAAATTTAACATGTAAATTTCCCTAAAAAAGACTAAATGCATGGTTATAACAGCAGATCTAATAAGGTGTAAATTAGAGCTGGAGGGTCAAATAATAGAACAAGTCGTGGAGTTTAAATATCTAGGCATCACACTATGCAGCTACGGAAAGCTCGAAACAAAAGTGGAAGATCAGGTGAATAAAGCAAACAGAGCCGCAGGTTGCCTGAATGAAACAATATAGAGAAATAAAAACATCAGAAAAGAAGTGAAAGGCAGAATTTACAAAAGAGTCATCAGACCAATAATGACATACGCGGCAGAAACACAACCTGATACAGAAAGGACAAAAAGAATGCTATAGAAACAGCAGAGATGAAAACATTGCGAAAAATCGATGGTAAGACGCTGTGGGATAGAGCTAGAAGTGCAGATATATGAAGGAGATGCAAGGTGGACAACATTAATAACTGGGTGAAACAGAGGTGTAATCAGGATGATCCTAAGGGGGAGTTACGTCTACTTGAAGGTCTCTGGGGGTATGGAATAATAATTGTGTTAAGCGTATAGAGCTCAAAGTACACCCAAAAGGGGGGTTATAACCCCCAAAACCACCCCCTGGTTACGCCTATGGGGTGAAAAGCAGAAGAGTAGAATGGAACGACCACATAAGCCGAATGACAACAAATAGAGTAGTAAGGACGGTCAGAGAAGGTTCCCCAATAGGAAGACGATCAGTGGGAAGACCACGAAAAAGGTGGAATGACAACTTACTGGAGGCACATTGAAAAACAGACAGAGTAATGTCTATATAAAAGGAAGAAGAAGAAGAAGAAGAAGAGAAGAATTTTCAAAATTAAACATGCTTTGGAAAGGTAATGTTCAGTACTAAAGGAAGCTGTAAAGTCGGACTTAAATTTTCTAAATTTTTGGGAGTTTTGGGGACGAGAACGAAAAACAGACTCTAAATGGGACGTAAAATCCACACCCTTGGACCAAAATGGATGGTTGACATATATCTCTTTTCCTATATTTTAAGATTGGATTTGGCCCAATTTTTTCAATTCAGTCACATTTAGAAAATCGAAAATTTCTTGTATAATATAGTGTCGCATGTACGGGAACAGCCGTTCTCTGGGATATAAAAAAATAATAAGCATCAAGGAGACCAAAGCGAACCATAAACAATTTTTCTCGGTTAGATCTACATAGATCAAACTGAAAATTTGTAGAAATACACCTTATAATATTTATAAGAACGTAACGTAGAGAACATTCCTTCTTCTTCTTCTTTCTCATAATCCTTAGTGCCCTTCAGGGCGTCGGATGTCGGGTTCCGCCTTGTAGAGAACATTCTAAAATTTAAAAAAAAATTTCCGAAATTTTCCCTCTTGTCGGAAAATCTTTTTGGAAAATTTTGTGTACAATTCTTTGTCATGCCCTTTTAAGTGTAGTACTTAGCGTGTGTACCAATTTTTAGCTAAATCGATTCAAAACTGACCGAGAAACACTGTTTTAAATTTTTTTTTTGATAATACCTCTTCGTCGATAGCCTAAAAGAATTAAGATTTCTGTTAGTTTGCCCCAACATTTTTGTCAGACAATTATATTTTTTGTTTAAGAATATAATTACTTGTAACCTACTACTTTTGTCGGAAAAATGGTTGTAAAGATAAGGGATGCACGAACCCAGCATAATTTGAAAGTATACTTTACTAATAAAAATAAATTTTTTGTCCGACTGTCGAGTTGCCCCAATATTTTTGTCCGACACTTTGATTTTTTGATTAAGAATATAATTACTTATAACCTACTAATGTTGTCGGAAAAATGGTTTTAAAGGTAAGGGTTGCACGAACCCAGTAAGGTTTAAAAGACAGTTTAATAATAAAAATTAAATTTTTTGTCCGACTTTGGATTTGACCCAATATTTTTGTCGGACACTTAGATTTTTTGATTTGGAATATAACTACTTATAACCTGATACTTGTGTCGGAAATTTTTTTTTATTTCGAGAAAAAAAACTACAGAACGATGTTTGTCGTTGTTCAAGGAGTATGTACACAAATTATCAGATCACAATTTTTCTAAAATTTTCCCTCTTGTCGGAAAATTTTTTAAGAAAATTTTGGGTTCCGATCTACGTCATACCCTTTTAAATGCTTTACTTAGTGTGTGTACCAATTTTCAGCTAAATCGATTCAAAAGTAACCGAGAAACACTGTTTTAAAATTTTTTTTTGATAATACCTCCTCGTCGATAGCCTAAAAGAATTAAGTTTTCTGTTCGTTTGCCAAAACATTTTTGTCAGACAATTATATTTTTTGTTTAAGAATATAATTACTTGTAACCTACTACTTTTGTCGGAAAAATGATTGTAAAGATAAGGGATGCACGAACCCAGCATAATTTGAAAGTATACTTTACTAATAAAAATAAATTTTTTGTCCGACTGTCGAGTTGCCCCAATATTTTTGTCCGACACTTTGATTTTTTGATTAAGAATATAATTACTTATAACCTACTAATGTTGTCGGAAAAATGGTTTTAAAGGTAAGGGTTGCACGAACCCAGTAAGGTTTAAAAGACAGTTTAATAATAAAAATTAAATTTTTTGTCCGACTTTGGATTTGACCCAATATTTTTGTCGGACACTTAGATTTTTTGATTTGGAATATAACTACTTATAACCTGATACTTGTGTCGGAAATTTTTTTTTATTTCGAGAAAAAAAACTACAGAACGATGTTTGTCGTTGTTCAAGGAGTATGTACACAAATTATCAGATCACAATTTTTCTAAAATTTTCCCTCTTGTCGGAAAATTTTTTAAGAAAATTTTGGGTTCCGATCTACGTCATACCCTTTTAAATGCTTTACTTAGTGTGTGTACCAATTTTCAGCTAAATCGATTCAAAAGTAACCGAGAAACACTGTTTTAAAATTTTTTTTTGATAATACCTCCTCGTCGATAGCCTAAAAGAATTAAGTTTTCTGTTCGTTTGCCCCAACATTTTTGTCAGACAATTATATTTTTTGTTTAAGAATATAATTACTTGTAACCTACTACTTTTGTCGGAAAAATGATTGTAAAGATAAGGGATGCACGAACCCAGCATAATTTGAAAGTATACTTTACTAATAAAAATAAATTTTTTGTCCGACTGTCGAGTTGCCCCAATATTTTTGTCCAACACTTTGATTTTTTGATTAAGAATATAATTACTTATAACCTACTAATGTTGTCGGAAAAATGGTTTTAAAGGTAAGGGTTGCACGAACCCAGTAAGGTTTAAAAGACAGTTTAATAATAAAAATTAAATTTTTTGTCCGACTTTGGATTTGACCCAATATTTTTGTCGGACACTTAGATTTTTTGATTTGGAATATAACTACTTATAACCTGATACTTGTGTCGGAAATTTTTTTTTATTTCGAGAAAAAAAACTACAGAACGATGTTTGTCGTTGTTCAAGGAGTATGTACACAAATTATCAGATCACAATTTTTCTAAAATTTTCCCTCTTGTCGGAAAATTTTTTAAGAAAATTTTGGGTTCCGATCTACGTCATACCCTTTTAAATGCTTTACTTAGTGTGTGTACCAATTTTCAGCTAAATCGATTCAAAAGTAACCGAGAAACACTGTTTTAAAATTTTTTTTTGATAATACCTCCTCGTCGATAGCCTAAAAGAATTAAGTTTTCTGTTCGTTTGCCCCAACATTTTTGTCAGACAATTATATTTTTTGTTTAAGAATATAATTACTTGTAACCTGCTACTTTTGTCGGAAAAATGGTTGTAAAGATAAGGGATGCACGAAGCCAGCATAATTTGAAAGTATACTTTACTAATAAAAATAAATTTTTTGTCCGACTGTCGAGTTGCCCCAATATTTTTGTCCGACACTTTGATTTTTTGATTAAGAATATAATTACTTATAACCTACTAATGTTGTCGGAAAAATGGTTTTAAAGTTAAGGGTTGCACGAACCCAGTAAGGTTTAAAAGACTGTTTATTAATAAAAATTAAATTTTTTGTCCGACTTTGGATTTGACCCAATATTTTTGTCGGACACTTAGATTTTTTGATTTGGAATATAACTACTTATAACCTGATACTTGTGTCGGAAATTTTTTTTTATTTCGAGAAAAAAAAACTACAGAACGATGTTTGTCGTTGTTCAAGGAGTATGTACACAAATTATCAGATCACAATTTTTCTAAAATCTTCCCTCTTGTCGGAAAATTTTTTAAGAAAATTTTGGGTTCCGATCTACGTCATACCCTTTTAAATGCTTTACTTAGTGTGTGTACCAATTTTCAGCTAAATCGATTCAAAAGTAACCGAGAAACACTGTTTTAAAATTTTTTTTTGATAATACCTCCTCGTCGATAGCCTAAAAGAATTAAGTTTTCTGTTCGTTTGCCCCAACATTTTTGTCAGACAATTATATTTTTTGTTTAAGAATATAATTACTTGTAACCTGCTACTTTTGTCGGAAAAATGGTTGTAAAGATAAGGGATGCACGAAGCCAGCATAATTTGAAAGTATACTTTACTAATAAAAATAAATTTTTTGTCCGACTGTCGAGTTGCCCCAATATTTTTGTCCGACACTTTGATTTTTTGATTAAGAATATAATTACTTATAACCTACTAATGTTGTCGGAAAAATGGTTTTAAAGGTAAGGGTTGCACGAACCCAGTAAGGTTTAAAAGACAGTTTATTAATAAAAATTAAATTTTTTGTCCGACTTTGGATTTGACCCAATATTTTTGTCGGACACTTAGATTTTTTGATATAGAATATAACTACTTATAACCTGATACTTGTGTCGGAAATTTTTTTTAATTGGAAATAAAAAACTACAGAACGATGTTTGTCGTTGTTCAAGGAGTATGTAAGCAAATATCAGATCACAATTTTTCAAAAATTTTCCCTCTTGTCGGAAAATTTTTTAAGAAAATTTTGGGTACAGCTCTACGTCATACCCTTTTAAATGTTTTACTTAGTGTGTGCCAATTTTGAGCTAAATCGATTCAAAAATAACCGAGAAAACTCTTTTAAAATTTTTTAATATTACTTTCTCGTCGATAGCCTAAATGAATTAAGTTTTCTGTTCGTTTGCCCCAAGATTTTTGTAAAAAAATTACATTTTTTGTTTAAGAATATAATTACTTGTAACTTACTACCTTTGTCGGAAAAATGGTTGTAAAGATAAGGGATACACGAACCCAGCATATTTTAAAAGTATAATTTATCAATAAAAATTAAATTTTTTGTCCGACTTTGGATTTGCCCCAATATTTTTGTCGGACACTTAGATTTTTTGATTTGGAATATAACTACAGTAGGAAAAATGAAAGAATACCCATGAACGAACATATAAAACACACCGTATTTTCCTGTCACCGTGTCAGACAAGAAATTGGCCAGCGCAAGTACATGTAATAATTATTGTTACATGCACTTGCACTGGACAATTTTCTTTGTGGCACGGTGACAGGAAAATACAGCGTGTTTTATATGTTCGTTCATGGGTATTCTTTCATTTTTCCGACTGTACTTACAACCTGATACTTGTGTCGGAAATTTTTTTTTATTTCGAGAAAAAAAACTACAGAACGATGTTTGTCGTTGTTCAAGGAGTATGTACGCAAATATCAGATCACAATTTTTCTAAAATTTTCCCTCTTGTCCGAAATTTTTTTGGGAAAATTTTGGGTACAGCTCTACGTCATACCCTTTTAAATGTTTTACTTAGTGTGTGTACCAATTTTCAGCTAAATCGATTCAAAAATAACCGAAAAAATCTGTTTTAAAATATTTTTGGATAATACCTCCTCGTCCATAGCCTAAAAGAATTAAGTTTCCTGTTCGTTTGCCCCAACATTTTTGTCAGACAATTACATTTTTTGTTTAAGAGTATAATTACTTGTATCCTACTACTTTTGTCGGAAAAATGGTTGTAAAGATAAGGGATGCACGAACCCAGAATAGTTTCAAAGTATAGTTTATTAATAAAAATTAAATTTTTTGTCCGACTTTGGATGTGCCCCACTATTTATGTCGGGCACTTAGATTTTTTGATTTGAAATATAACTATTTATAACCTGATACATGTGCTGAAATTTTTTTTTTAATTCGAGAAAAAAAAATATAGAACGATATTTGTCGTTGTTCAAGGAGTATGTACACAAATTATCAGATCACAATTTTTCTAAAATTTTCCCTCTTGTCGGAAAATTTTTTAAGAAAATTTTGGGTTCCGATCTGCGTCATACCCTTTTAAATGCTTTACTTAGTGTGTGTACCAATTTTCAGCTAAATCGATTCAAAAGTAACCGAGAAACACTGTTTTAAATTTTTTTTTTGATAATACCTCCTCGTCGATAGCCTAAAAGAATTAAGTTTTCTGTTCGTTTGCCCCAACATTTTTGTCAGACAATTACATTTTTTGTTTAAGAATATAATTACTTGTAACCTACTACTTTTGTCGGAAAAATGGTTGTAAAGATAAGGGATGCACGAACCCAGCATAATTTGAAAGTATACTTTACTAATAAAAATTAAATTTTTTGTCCGACTGTCGAGTTGCCCCAATATTTTTGTCCGACGCTTTGATTTTTTGATTAAGAATATAATTACTTATAACCTACTAATGTTGTCGGAAAAATGGTTGTAAATAAAAAAATTTCAGGAAATTGACATCTTCGGCGCGTCCGACTGCGCATATGCCCCGTGAAAATTGTCCGACAAGGTTACCACATTATTGTAAAAAGGTTTTATGATAGATACCGTTAAAATTATCGATGTGGTAATAAATTTATTATTTTCATAAATTTGACATATTTAGCGTGTCCGACGCGTCATATGCCCCAATATTTTTGTCCGACAAAATTGTTTTCGTTGTTTATATGATAAAATCCATTGATTAAAATAGAATGACCAATGTGGTAATAAATTTTTTTCTTGCATAAAATTGACAACTTCGTCACCGCTTGACAGACAAACGCCCCACTACCATAATGCGCCAAGCTCAAAATTTGTCCGACTCCATCCAAATAACAAGTACAAAAAGTTTCAACGGTGTGGTCATAAATAATAATTTTATATGCGGGCCCAAGGCCTATTACATTAAAATCTGAAATGGGAGCCCCCATTTTTATTGCCGATTTGGATTCCTTACGTAAAAATAAGTACATAACTTTTATTTGAGAAATGTTTTCGCAATATGGATAGATGGCGTTGTAGTCGAAAAAAACCACGGTTGGAAATGGAAAATTAAATTAAAAATGGAAAGCCCCCACTAAAATTGAAAACTTATTTTAACTTTTTTTGGTTTTAGGCCCTAATCTTCACAACCCAATAATAGGTCCCCATAACTCTCGAGTAACTGCAAATTTGGCATACTTTCCTCCCTTACTACTTATAATGTAATCTTTTATTCTGCGTTTAAATTTTTCAAAAATACTTATTAGTTTTCTCAGGATTCGAAAAAAATTAATGCATTTAAAACATATTGCAGCGATATTTTGCGCCTATGCCCTTATATTTATAGATTTATCAAAAATGAATAACTATTTTCAATTTAGTTGCAACACGAAACTACAGCTGCATCATTATTCCAGTTCAATCAGAGAGTGCAGCAAGCACCTCTACCGGTTTCGAAACTTATTAGTCTCTCATCAGGAGGCACATATGCTGCTCTCTCTGACCCAACTAGGACAAACCCCGGCGTGCAGTCACGGATTGCAACGAACGAAATGGCAGGGATGCCCTAACGGCAACTGCTATCAAAAAAATAAGTTTTTGATCGAATAGCACATAAAACAACATCAAAAAATGTTATTCTACATCCTACCAGACTGAAAACAATGGGTTTTTTATAGATGTATATTTAGAATTCTGGTATCGTATTGAAATATTTTTAATTGCAAGTGAAATAGTTTGTTTGTTATCTGTTAATTACTAGCTCTACTTATAATGTACCTGGTATGTCATAGTTTTTCTGGGCATATACTAGTTCGCTCCCGCGGTCAGATTTTAATCCTCTAATAAAGAAAAGGGTCAGAGGTAAATTCGCTCCGGCCAAGAAATCAAAATTTCTAATAACACTTCTAAATCAATCACTAACATTTTTCAAAATAGGGACCAAAATAAAGTGAATATTATACTAAATGATCTAATTCAACTGTCTCGTATATAAATATGTAACAAATAATATTTTATATAATTTCTATATAAACCACAAAAATCACAGTATTTCCTACCAATTTTGTCGATATTAATCCTCCTAGAACCTAGTAGATACATATTTAATCCGCTTAACCATAGGAGCGAACTGGTATATAATTAAAAGGGTTTTTTGACCACGGGAGCGAACTAGTGTGCTCCGGTTTTTCTTTTTGGTTTATCACTTAGTCGTCAAACTAATCTTTAACTTTTTTTGTCCCTTGTTTATAAACTATCCTTTTTCGATATTAACAATAAAATTTTAACAAGTTTATGTTTGTTTTGAAGATTGAATTGTGGCTATTCTAAATGGGAAATAAGCCAAAATTTAACTAAAAAAATTTTTGTTTAATTTATTAATATTTTGTATTTAGAAAACTACGTCCGATGTGGACGTCAAAACGTTAATAAAATATTTTTTTAGTTAAATTGTGGCTTATTTCACATTTAGATTAGTTAATAACAAGTTCATGATCATTAATGCTAGGCCTTACCAATCCGCTGGAGGGTTTATTAAAGCTAAAAGCCCGATTATTAAATGCAATTTGCAATAGAGAAACAGGTGAATGTTACATACTCAAAAGGCTTACCAATGGAATTTCTTGTCGCATGGACTCCTGGATTATGTTTGCCAATCCTACGCAACCGTCGCACAAAAAGCTGAAAAAAAGGGAATCAACCATCAATTTTAAGAATACATAACCCTCTTACGAGGTACTAATTATAGAGGGTGATTCATTAAGAATGTCGAATCTCTGAGTTGTAGATTCTGGACTATAGGGTGGTGCGAAAAAAGTCAAGTTGATAATTTCGTGTCGCTATACTGCGGAAAAGTTGCGATTAGAAATACAAGAAAAATAAAACAAAAATTATTCAAATCGGCCTTTATCTTCTGATTCCGCAACGAGCCTAAAAATTATAAAAAAAATAAAATTTTACCTTTTTTCGGAAAATTTTATTTATCCTTCATGTACGTTTTATTTATCGGTTACTGTTTTCATGGATGAGTAATAAAACATATAGATTCACGTATTTAGCGAATATCTTCTGATTCCACAAGGTCCCACAAAAATTTGAAATTTTTTATGATCTTGATAAATTAAAAAACATTAAGATATCCCATTTTTATGTTACATTGTGCAGCTCTTCGGTTATTTAGATATTGTATGATAATATTTAAACATCCCAGAACCAACAACGAGGAGGTGATTGCACTTCTTACTCCACCCACACTCTCCTCTCCAACCAATCAATGATTGTGTGTTTTGTACATAATATAATACTGGTACAACTACTGAGAAACCCCATAAATATAAATATAATCCAGACTTACCTTCCAACTGCGACGGTACACAGAATTGGAAACCATCATTAAACTAGTTCGAAAATCTGAAATAACCATCATTATGGGAGATTTTAACGCTAAAGTTGGGGATGAACCAGTGCCAGGAGTGGCTGGCTAATGGGGACTGGGTAAGATAAATAACAGAGGCGACACATTGGTGGAGTTCTCTCAGCAACATGAATATGTAATTACTAATACCTAGTTTAAACTACTACCAAGAAGATTATATACATGGAAGTCCCCACTGGATAGAGAACATAACATTTTCCGCAATCAAATTGTCAAAAAATCATTCTTGTCAATAAAAGGTACCGCAACTCTTTCAAACGCGTAAAACCTTTCCCTAGTGCTGGCATTGGTTCCGATCATAACCCAGTAGTAGCGGAGATAAAAATCCGATTAAAAATATTTAAACTACCACAAAAGAAAACTATTAGACGCATATCAGAACAACTCAAAGATGCACAAACCAAAAAAAAAACAGAAGAGTAGCTGAACACCAAATTTAAAGAAATTACCAACAACGATGACAGAATATGTACATGATATAGAACAGAACTGGGAGGAAATAAGAAAAGCTCTTGCAACGACCAACTGAAACGATCATAGAACAACGACCACGGAAGCAAAGATGGATGACAGAGGAAATATTAGACTTAATGGATGAAAGAAGAAAATGCAAACAGCACAAAGCAATGTACAAAGCCATAAATAGAACCATTAAACAAAAAAAAACTGCAAAAGAAAAATGGACAACAGAAAAATTTGAAGAGATCGAAGACTTATATAAAAACATGATGACTTCCATCTTTATAAGAAATTCAAGGAATTCACAGGCAGGACATACTCACAAAGACCAAATAATCTAATCAACGCAGAAGGCAAACTGATTTCAAGCTCTGAAGAACAAATAAACATGTGGAAAAACTATATAAAGGAACTCTTCTATGACATCAGAGAACCTCTTACATTAAATAAATTAAACGACGAAGGTCCTCCAATACTGAAATCCGAACTGGAATATGATCTGTAAGAAAAGATGAAATACCAGCTGAGCTATTGAAGTTAATTAACGAGGAAAACTTACACCTTCTTCTTGCACTATTTAATAATATTTACAGTACAGCAACGATCCCTAAAAGATGGCTTATATCCGTCTTAATACCACTGCCCAAAAAAAAAGAACGCCAAATTATGCCGGGACATCCGCCTTATATGTCTACTTAATAACATTCTGAAGTTTTTTTTACGAATTATACAGAACAGAATATATATAGAAGATGTAACGAGGTCACCGGTCAAGAAAAATTTGGCTTCAGGAAAGGTATGGGGACGGGACACGAGAAGAAATATTCTGTCTTTAAACTCTGGCACAAAGGTGCAAAGATCAACAAGCAGACCTTTTTATCTGTTTTATACATTTTGAAAAAGCGTTCGACCTGGTGCAGCACAGGACTTTGATAGAGAGATTAAACGACATTGGAGTCGACAAAAGAGATTATAAAATTATAGAAGCTATTTATTGGAATCAGAAAGGAACCATAAAGAAAAATGGTAACACGTCAAGGCCAATTGAAATACAACGAGGTGTCAGACAGCGTTGTGTGCTATCACCGATACTGTTTAACGTCTACTCTGAGGTAATTTTTGCAAACGCTTTGTCGCACTATTCAGAAGGAATCAGGATAAACGGGCAAAGAGCAAATAACATTCGCTATGCAGATGACACGGTATTAATCACTGATTCGGACCATAGTCTTTAGATACTGCTAAATAGGGTTAATGAGAGTTGTGAAAAAATTGGGATGAAGATTAATAGTGCGAAAACCAAAGTTATGAAAATATCAAAGAACAAAAAATTACCCCTTCCAATTTATGTGAACCACCAACAGCTTGATTACTACGTAAAGCAATACAAATATCTTGGTTGCTAGTTCAACAATCAACTTGATTATAAACAAGAAGTAAGAGCGAGAATAGAGGTAGTCGACAAGGGTTTATCAAAATGAAAAGCTTGTTTTGTAACAGTAGCATTAATATCAGCCTTAGATGTCGTTTTCTGCATTGCTATGTGTGGTCAAAACTTTTGTATGGAACGTAGGCCTATATACTCAACATAACACTGATGAACAAGTTAGAAGTCTTTGAACTCTGGCTTTATAGAAGAATCTTGAAAATACCTTGGACAACTCACACCACCAACGAAGATGTTCTGAGGAGGATACAGATAGGGAGCTGCTAAAAATCATCAGAAAAAGTCAGAAAAGTTAGCAACATGGGACACATAATGAGAAACGAAAATTACCGCCTCGCGCAACTGATCATCCAGGGTAAAATTGAAGGGAAACGTGGTCCCGGTAGGCTCCAGATTTCATGACTTAGAAATATCAGAGACTGGACCGGTCTTGATTCAACATCTTTGTTTAGAGCCGCATTGGACGGAGACAGATTTGCAGTGTAGTCGCTAACCTTCACTAAAGAAGAAAGCACCACAAGAAGAAGTACATTATTTACATAGTTCATTTCTTTTTCATCTGGTTTTGTCCCTCTTTTAAACGCCAACTTTGAATTTTGATTTGGTGGTAAAAGCTGACAACAATACCTTGAATTAAGTGTTGCCCTAATGGATTCATTTCTTGATTTAGGCCCACATATATTAGACGATGTCATGATGTATGACAGGGATAGTTTTGTACATTCCAGTCTTACATGTTACCTGATGTAATGCAGGAACTTATATATCTTCATTTAAAACTCTTCGAAGAAGGGGCGGAGAAGATAGTTTTGCAGCATTTCAATCCATGATTTCAGTGTAGTCCTGTGCTTCAAAATTTTAAGTAGGAGGGATGAAATTTCTAATATGTTTGCCCTTGGTTTTAGTTTTCCGGCTTTTAACACTCTCCTTAGCCCTAGTTCTCTAATGTGTTTCCTTTCTCAATACTAATTGAAATTTTGAAGCATAGGACTAAACTGAAATAATATACTGGAATGTTACAAAACCATCTTCTCCACCACTTCTAAGTTTCAAATCAAGGTATAAGTTCTTGCATTACGTCGGGGACATGCCAGACTGGAATGTACAAATCTATCCCTGACACACGCAAGCTGATGAGTGGTGTTTAAAGTTTGTCACGGAATCATCGTCTAATGTATGTGGGCCCCAAACAGGAGATGGATTCATCAGGGCCACACTTAAATCAAGGCCCATGCTTGCAGATTTTGCCAACAAATCAGGCAATGGCTAAGTATAAGGAAATATCAAACTTTTTTTTCAAAAATGTTGTCAAAAATGTCTAAATTCCTGACCGATTTTCGGAAAACTATTTTTTTTTATTATTCAACCGTGCAAACTGAAAATAAATTTTATTATAGCGATCAATAAAACGTACATGAGAATAAATAAAAATTTCCGAAAAAAAGTAAAATTTATGCGGGATCGAGAGATAAAGTTCGATTTGAATAATTTTTGTTTTGTTTTTCTTGTAATTATTAATCGCAACTTTTCCGCACTATAGCGACCCGGAATTATCAACTTGACTTTTTTCTTTTCCCACCATCCTATTCTAGACATCAAGATATTAAGATGCAACCCAAATCACTCAAATAAAGTGTGGCTCCTTAATGAGTTACAGGGTGTTTTATTTAAAAATGTAATAACAATATTTACTCTATACCTTAGACCAGCGATACTCAACCTTTTTCTTTCCTGGGCCACATAGTAGCTATTGCCACAGCTTGCGGGCCACAATCAAGATGAAGTAGTATACAGGGTGTTTCATTGGGAAACGGAAATACTTGAATGGTGAATAGAGGTAAATGAGGCGGTTCTAGACAGACTAAATTTATTGCTCCATCGACTTTTTAATCTCTTTGGGTCTTTGATCTCTTTCTGGGCCCATAACTTTAGAACCACCTTGTATATTTTTTTGATATTTGGTACACATAGGTCACATTTAGAACCCAAAGAAAAATCCAGATCCGGATTAAAAAAATTATAAATCCATTGAGACCTTGAAACAACATCCTGTATATTGAAATTTTCAAAACCCGTTTGCACATTTGAAAAGAGCTTTAATCGAGCTTCCATTTTTTGCGCAGACAATTCAATGACTTTAATTTTGAAATGATGTCAAAATTTTGAAGAACTCAAACTTTCAAAAGAAAAATTTCGATATAATTTCAAAATTAATGTCATTAAATTGTCTGCGCAAAAAATTGAAGCGAGCAATTAAACTTAGTGTTTGTGCTCGTTTCAAATGTGCAGACGAATTTTGAAAATTTTAATATACAGGGTGTTGTTTCAAGGTCAGAATAATTTAAAAATTTTTTTTTGTTAATCCGGATCTGAATTTTTCTTGTAATTACTAAATGGGTCGTTGCAATGTAGTAAATAAGTATTGATTATTTTTAAAATGAGTATATACCTTGCTTTTTACTAAGTTTTTAAAAATTTAAATTTAATTGAAAATTAAAGTCATTATATTGTTTTCTCAATGTCTTTGTCACTCCCAAACAAGCCTCAAACACATCGGCACACTATCAAAGAATTTGAAAAAACACGTGAACTTTGACAAAAAATTTGATCACAGGCCACTTTAGTTAGCCTTCGGGCCGCATAAAAAACGCTAGAGGGCCGCATGCGGCCCGCGGGCCGCAGGTTGAGTATCACTGCCTTAGACCATTAGATGTATTATTGTCATGTAGAAAATGTAAGTATTGTACACCCTACTAAATCATGATAAACAAACGTTTCTGTCTACTACCAGAAGCGTATGACAGGGAACAGTGAATGGTTGACACTTCTACGGAAATTCTACGCCACAGGCGAAATTGCTTTGTTAGCGTAATATTTCGTTTCTCCAATATTTTATATGTAAATACTATACTCTTCATTCGTAACGATAAATTCATTTTTTTTTCGAGATAATTGTAAATAAAAATAAGGCGCACATTGCAATAATCAAAATAGCTGTGCCGTTTCATATTCAATCTCTAAAACTAATGATTTCATGGTGTCGAATGAAGAGTATATTATTTACATAAAAATTATTGGAGAATCTAAATAGTGCACTAAGATAGCAATTCCGTTAGTGGCGTAGAATTTGGGAAGGGTCAACCATTCACGAAACCCTGTCGTACGCCTCTGTTAGTAGCAAGAAACGTTTGGTAATCATAATTTTTTAGCTTTTATTGGGTATGCGGAATCCAGCATTATGAGCCTTTAATAATTTGATAATGTAAGTGTACACAAGTATTTTTTGCTATCTTTTGAATAATATTATTTATAATTCATCTAATCAAGTAACATTTTGGAGGCGAATGTTGTCATCAGATAAAATTTTCAATCAAAACAATATGCAGTGACTTTTAAGTCTTATCGGTATCCTGTTAATTATAAACCATTATCAGCTCAACAAAATTTTATAAACAATTTTTTATTTTTATTCACTGTTACTTACTCATTCTGTTGGGTGCTAAAGGTTAGACCTAGAAATAAAATTATTGGTTTAGTATGGACGAAAATTATGTTCACCACTTTATTTATAGGCTATATAGGTAGTTGAAAGGAACTACAACGTTACCGGGATTTTATTATCTCATATGGTCAATGAATCCCCAAATTTGAAAAATCCGTGGAGTGCTACCATTTAAATAGGTGCGTTTTGAGAAAGGGGTGAATTAGTCCCTGGGCACAGGGTGAATTGGGGTGAGTTCTATGCACTTTTGGTACAAACACGTATACAGGAAAATTGTGCCGGGTTAAATTTACTATCAAAATGTCATCTTCTATTTTACAAAAATATATTCAAAAGCAAAGCAATAAAAAACAGGAAAGAAAGCAATTTTGTTTTTTGCCCCATAAATGTTTTCCGCAGTGATATAGGTATAGGAATTGCCACAGTGAAAAATAAATTCCATCCTTCTTCCTTAAAATGAAGTTTGGCAAAAGTCCCTGTGATTTATAGTTGCCGAAATAGGGTTTTTCAAATTTCGCGCTCACAGCATTTTTGGGCCATTTTTCCCATTATTTCTCAATTATTGTTCTGTAACTTCTTTCTACGCATTTCTAGGTATATGCAACGGTACATTACATTAATAGTACAATACATTCAGTAGAAAGAGAAGTCAGTTACCTTTAAAATGGTCTATAGTACAAGGTTGTGAGGCTCTTTTTAAGCAAGTTATTCTTTTTTGAGGTTTTATACTTTTAATTATTTTTGATATTTTTAATAATAATTTTTTAAATTTCTTACTATGACTTTTTCTTTATAATTTAGGTATATACATTGAGGAATAGAAAAAGCTTATTTTCTTTACTTTAAAATAGTGTATTGCAAAAAATTCAAGGACTATTTTTAAACAAAATATCCGTAGGATATCCAAGGGCATCCGTAATTTGAAAAAAAAAATATTTTTTTTATTTTTTTTTCATTTGAAGAATATAATTGCGTATTATGACATAATTTTTAATTCCAAATAACTTTTCTTAATAACACTTTTCGATATTGTGAAATATAACGGTACTTTACTCTTGACCAAAATTCATATTTTTTAACATACCTCGTACACTAATGATAAAATTTTATATCTGACTATTGCATCATAGGTTTTAGACTATGCAGAGCATTTGATAAAGGATATTTTTTTTTTCGTAAAGTTTATAATAAAAAAATTTTCAATATGCTTCTATTGCATGTGTATTTGTCACATTTTGAAAAAACATATCTTGTTTAAAAATAGTTCTAGAATTTTTTAAAACACAACATTTTTAAATAAAGAAAATAAACTTTCTTTTTCATTGTACCACGTGTCCCAATAAGAATGGCTCTCGGCCATATCTCAGGAACCGTTTATACTACAGTTTTGGGAAAAAAAATTTTATAACAAAAGTTGCTCCGAGAAAATCCTGGAAATTATTTTCGTAGTTGTAAGTCCACCGCTAGAGGGCGTAATTGAATATCAAAAATTAAAAAATCGAAAGTTTACAAAATTTGCATAATGAATGGTCACTGGAAATCCAATCATCGTATTCTTCATACAATTCTGTGCATATTTTATTTCACAAGTTTAAGTCTACCAGTGCAAATAAGAGGTGGGTGTGAGTGGGAACCTTGTTATGAAAAAAGCGCTGTAAGTCCGGTTCTGCTTAATCGATTTTATAAACTTGGTCTTGTTGAAAACAGCTCTTTTTCTTCAATGTAATAGTTATAATTTGGAAACAGCCTATTACGTAATATGCCGGCTAAAAGGCGCTATTTATTGTTTTTTAGAAATCTAGTTTTTTTGGAAAATATTAAATACAAGTATGTATGTTTTTCCCTGTATTACAAAATTAGACTAAATTAGCAACAGAATACCGAAAACCGCCTGTCGTTACCTTTTTTCTATCTCGAGATATCTTAAGAAACGTGTAAATTTTAAAAATAACTGTTGCTGTCATATAAGTGGAAATATATAGAAGCACATAGTGTGCTATGAAAAAAAAAACAAAGGAACATTGTCCAGATGTCACCGTATATAATGAATCAAAACAACAATAAGACAAATAACACTATAAAATATAACAAAAAAAGAGTATGTGTACTTTGTACGCGAGTAAGAAGTTATACTTCTACTAGTATGATTTTAACGAAATAAATATATTTTAAACAGTTTAATTTTATTTTTGTTTAAATATTACACTAATTTTAATACTTAAAATAATACCAAAAAAATAGCGTTAATATGTAAATTTTTATGAATTGTTGCCTCCGCGCATTTGCTTTTCTCTCTATGAATTTTTATTTCATTATATTTTAATATCAATCCTATTTTCAACTAAGATAAATACATAACTGTTATTGTCACCGGTAAACTAAGTTAAGGAAGTCAAAGTGGAAACAAGTAGTGTGCTATGGAAAAATAGAACTTCTAATACAGTAGTAGAAATATTAACTTCAAAAAGTCATCATGTGTCAAATTATGTGTCAAATCGGTAAAACATAAAAATTTGTTCATTGATGGTTTGTTGCGGTTTGTTTCTATTAAAATTTATATAAAATTTATACAGAGGGAAATTCAAAATGATTCTTACAAACTAAGAAGCATTTGACATGATAGCCAATATATGCAATGAAATATCCCCAAAGATGTCACCGTAGAGTAGTAGTAGTAGTAGTGATGTAGTAGAGTTTTTCATATTTTGTTTTGATTTATTATATACGGTGACATCTGGAAAATGTTTCTTTGTTTTTTTTTCCAAAGCACACTACTTGCTTCTATATATTTCCACTTATATGACAGCAACAGTTATGTTTAAAATTTACACGTTTCTTAAGATATCTCGAGATAGAAAAAAGGTATAGACATGAAGTTTTCGGTATTCTGTTGCTAATTTGGTCTAATTTTGTAATACAGGAAAAAAATACATACTTGTATTTAATATTTTCCAAAGAAAACTAGATTTCTAAAAAGAAAATGAATATCGCCTCCTAACCGGCATATTACGTAATAGGCTGTTTCCAAATCATAACTATTATATTGACGAAAAAGAGCTGTTTTCAACAAGACCAAGTTTGCAAAAATCGATTAAGCAGAACCGGACTTACAGCGATTTTTTCATAACAATGTTCCCACTCACCCCCACCTCTTATTTGCACAGGTAGACTTAAACTTGTGAAATACAATATGCGCAGAATTTTATGAAGAATACGATAATCGGATTTCCAGTGTCCTTTCATTAGGCAAATTTTGTAAAATTTCGATTTTTTAATTTTTGATATTTAATTACGCCCTCTAGCGGTGGACTTACAATTATGAAAATAATTTCCAGGCTTTTCTCGAGGCAAATTTTGTTATAAAATTTTTTTTCCCAAAGCTGTACTATAAACGGTTCCTGAGATATGGCCGAGCGCCATTCTTATTGGGACACCCGGTACAATGTATGTATATACCTAAATCTACAATAAAAAAAGTTATAATGAGAAGTTTAAAAATAATCGTAAAATATATCAAATATCATTAAAAGTTTAAAATTTTAACAACCATATCTTGCTTAAAAATACCATTTTAAAGGTAAATGACTTTCTTTCCTATTAAATGTAACATTGCATGTAGGTACCTACAGCTACGTAGAAAAAGTTACAGAATAATGTTTGAGAAGTAACAAGGAAAATCGACCAAAATCGCTGTGAGTAACGAACTTTGAAAAATTATATTATATTGGAAACTCTAAATTATAGAGACTTCTGCCAAATGTCGTTTTAAAGAAGAAGGATGGACGTTTTTTATTGTTAAGCAGTGCCTGTACCTATATGCCCATGGGACAAAGTTATGGGGCAAAAAACAATATTGCTACCTTTCGTGTTTTTTCTTGCTTCTTTTGAATATCTTTTTGTAAAAAAAATATTTTTGACTTTAAAATGTTGTTTTCTGGAACAATATTCCTGTGGACGCGTTTGTACCAAAAGTGCATGGAACTTACCCTAATTCGCCCTGTGTCTAGGGACTAATTCACCCCTTTCTCAAAAATGCACCCCTTTTTCATATTTAGAGGTCCATTGACTATATGAAACAATAAAACCCGGTAACGTTGTAGTTCATTTCTAAAATACATAATCAATAGCCTATTAGTAGAAATATCCTACGATTTTAGTTTAAAATACAGGGTGTAACAAAAATACAGGTCATAAATTTAATCACATATTCTAGAGCCAAAAATAATTCGATGGAACTTAACTTACCTTAGTACAAATGTGCACATAAAAAAAGTTACAGCCCTTTTAAGTTACAAAACGAAAATCGATTTTTCGAAAGTATCGAAAACGATTGGAGATTTTATATTAAAAATGAACATGTGGCATTCTTATGGCAGTAGCATCTTAAGAACAAATTATAGTGAAATTTGGACACCCCATAAAAATTTTATGGGGGTTTTGTTCCTTTAAACCCCCCCCCCCCCCAATTTTTGTGTACATTCCAATTAAATTATTATTGTAGTATCATTAGTTAAAAACAGTGTTTTTAAAACTTTTTTGCCTCTTAGTACTTTTTCGAAAAATCGTTAAGTACGATTATGAAGAGTTAGTAATAATATGAACATTTATTTGTGATTTGCATTTTTAGGGATATTTTGAACCATATTAAAAAGAAGTCACATCTCGATAAAAGGCGCCTTTTCGAAAAAATACTGAGGCAAAAAAGTTTTAAAAACACTGTGTTTAACTAATTGTACCACAGTAATACTTTAATTGGAACGTAAACAAACATTTGGGGGGGTTTAAAAGAACAAAACCCCCATAAAAATTTTACGTAAACATATTGAAAAATATGCCTCAACTCAATAAAACTGCCTTATCGAAAAAATACTAGGAGACAAAAAAGTTTTAATAATGTTTAATTTAACTAATGGTACCACAATAATAATTTAATTGAGACGTACACAAAAGTTTGGGGGGTCTAGTGGAACAAAATCCCCATAAAATTTTTATGGGTGCACAAATTTCACTATAATTTTTCTTTAAGATGGTCCTGTCATAAGAATGCCACATGTCTATTTTCAATAAAAAATCTACAATAGTTTTCGATATATTCGAAAAAATCGATTTTCATTTTGTAACTTCAAAGGGCTGTAACTTTTTTATGTGCACATTTGTACTAAGGTAAGTTAAGTTCCATCGAATTATTTTTGGTCCCAGAACATGCGATTTTATTTATGACCTGTATTTTTGTTACACCCTGTATTTTATACCGATGTGCCGTTTTGAGTTCCACTTCAGAAACTCCCAATATAAAATATGTTAATACATATAAAATGGCTTTTAACAAACGAAAATATTTTTCCGTTGAAGAAAAAAGTTTTATAATACAACGTTTAACAGCTGGCGAGTCAAATGCAAAGATTGCACAGGAAATCGGTGTAAATCATTTCACAATATCGACCATTAAGGAAAATAAACACAAGATAGAACCTTTATAGACTAGCAGCCGGTATAGGTGAAATTTTCTAATCATTTTAGGTACGATAAGACCCTATATCTCAAATAGTAGAACATAAAAAAAACGTATGAACACTGTGCCACTTTTTAGAGGGACATGCGTCGACAGTGGCGCATCAAACTTTCGACTTATGGACGGGATAAATAAATTACAAGGTACCCTCCCTTAATTCCAGAATTCAATTTTTTTCAATTGTAAGTTCTATGTAATCATAAAATAAGACTCCGCGTAATTTTTCGTCTGACGAAAATATTCTACAAAATATTTTCTTCAACAGCCAAGATATCGACTATAATACAAATGACTGCCTGGAAAATAATTGTACCAATACGAGAGTTAATGAATCTCTAAAAGCTGTAGACGTGGTGAATACATATGTTTGTGCATTCTAATTTTAATTATAATAATAATGACAATATGAAAAGTAATGTCTCGTTTGCGTAATGCAGTTCGTACTTGTTATTATAAAAATCAAAAATAATCAAAAATTATAGACTTTTTCCACTAGATATTTCATTTGTGTTTACATACAATAATATGTATGTACATAATATGTATTTCGCAAATTATATGTAAAACTACGTTTGCTGAATATTTAAACTAAAATTACACCTCTTCCCACTAATGTGAAATGAATAAATATTTTGATTTAAATGTCTATTGGTCTGTGATGTGCGTAATCAATAATATGAAAATACATACATACATACATTTTGTATGTACATATGAATGTAGTAAAAAACAAAAATTAAAATTACCAATCCCTTAAGAACTACTTCCGGTCAGTACAACGTAATATCACCGTTCACTTTTGGCCGTTGATATTACCGTTTTTTTTTACAATATTTTAGCACTATATAAAAGAGTCAACATGAATATATTCACAGATTAGGCCTGGATCTCGCGTGCCAAAAAAAAGTTTATTATTAGCAAGCTGAAAATTTGTATATCTCGTAACGGTCTCTAGTCGGACAAACTTTGATGTATGGGAACATTGAAACAGCCCAGTAAATGACCGTTTTGGAGTATAATTTTCAGGGGAAACTCCGAATTGCATGAAAATTTGAATTTAGGTTCTACTTACCCGCCACTTCAAAGTTGAATTTGTGTCGTTGGTTGTTTTTACTTTGGGGTGACAGTCATTTCTTCTCGGGGGTGGAAAAAGATAAGTTCAACAATAATATAAGCAAATTTCGTTCTATACGCTGTGAGCTCGTACGTAGAGGGGATATTTACAAATTCGCGAACGCCAGTAGTGACAAGTTTGTAAACGTTTACCGGAAATTTGACATAAATGTCAAAGTGATTAATTTAAAATTAAAATTAAAAACATTAATTATAAACAATATTAGTTGGTCAAAGCTGTGGTATATATTTTTCCCTTAAATATACATACTTACGTTTTAAATACTGAATTTAAGTTTTTTTAATGTTCCTTAATATCTAATTATAAATAATCTATTATAATCTTAGCGCCATCAACACGATTATTGTCAAAGTATCCGAAGTAAGAAATTGATATTTTATCAATAGAACGTCAAAATGATTAGAAAAATCTTAAAAAAATCGATTACAATTTAATTACTTTTTTGCGTTGTAAATATTAAGCGATAGCAATTAAATAATAAATTTAAAAATTACCGGTGAAAGTTGAATTAGTAACCGCTAGGAGCGACACCAGCGAAGCTCAGAGCGTATAGAGTTTTTTTATGTAGGTCAATTATATTATAGGTATATTTCGAGTGATTTGCGATTGAAAATGTTTATTTTTCGACAAAAAAAAACTACGTTTTTAGACGGTTTTTCGCAAATAACTTTTGATATTTGCGAATTTAACTAATTTAACCAAGTCTATAAGCCGAGTAATAGCAAAGTTGCAGTTTACAAAAAATACGTTCCAATTCATCTAATTACAAATCGAATATTTCAACGTAAAATCACCAAAAAATTAAGCAATTTTCGGGAAAAATTTATTAACATTTTTTAAAGAGTTTAAAAAACGTTTGTTTTTATTTTTTACAAAAGCTTCTGTCATCAACAGTAAACGAGATACGCTGAAAAAAATGTTGGTCCCTTTTTTGGTAAAAAAAATTGTGAAAATCATCCTCAATTTAGCACCCTAAATAAAATTAATTGTTACCGCTTTGACGTTTTCTAAATGGGTGTATGCTTATATTACCTGTAAGTTTAACCGGTTTAAAGTGTTTATTTTTGGTTTTATAGTAAAATAATTGGTTTTATAGTAAAAAATAATTTACAAAATTTTGGAAAAATTCTCTTGTCTTAATAGTCCTGTCGCCAGGGGGGGTACAACGGCCTTCTTAATTCAGATGGACTTACCCAAGTTTTTTTTATGTATTTTGACCCGTAGAACACGAATTTTTTGGGTAACAGTTGATCCGGATGTCGATAAGATTGTTATAAACAAAGAAGTTGAGGAATTACATAACAGCGATTTCTCGCAAAACAAAACATTTTTTTGTATTTTTTGGGTCATTCTAACCAAAAAATGTTCCTACAAGTTTTTTCGTAGGATGCATAGTTTTCGAGATAAACGCGGTTGAACTTTCAAAAAATGGAAAAATTGCAATTTTTGAACCCGAATAACGTTTGAATAAAAAATAAAATAGCAATTCTGCTTACCGCCTTTAAAAGTTTAAGTCAAATTATATCTGTTTTGAATATTTGCATTGCTAAAAATTTATTTTTTGATTGTTAAAAAAAGCTATAAACACATACTGTTTCCCGTGCCTAATACATGCGTTTTAATGCATGCTACTTAGAAATAGCCCCGCTTGCACTTTTACCTCCTCTACGTACTCGTTCGATTTTAAATGAGAAATCATTGAAACATCACTCAAGCACTAGGTGTTTATAGCTTTGTTTTAACAATAAAATAATACATTTTTGGCAATACAAATAATTAAAACCGATATAATTTGACTTGAACTTTCAAATGCGGTAAGCAGGATTGCTATTTTATTTTTCAATCAAAAGTTTTTCGGGTTCAAAAATTCCAATTTTTCGATTTTTTGAAAGTTCAACCGCGTATATCTCGAAAACTATGCATCCTACGAAAAAATTTGTAGGAACATTTTTCGGTTAAAATGGACCAAAAAATACAAAAAAATGTTTTGTTTTGCGAGAAATCGCTGTTATGTGATTCCTCAACTTCTTGGTTTATAACAATCTTATCGACATCCGGATCAACTGTTACCCAAAAAATTCGTGTTCTACAGGTCAAAATACATAAAAAAAACTTGGGTAAGTCCATCTGAATACAGGAGGCCGTTGTACCCCCCCTGGCGACAGGACTATAAAATATATTAAAAAGTATTAGTGATACGAAAAATCTCAGAATAAAAAAATGTAGGCTTGACTGCAATAAATATGATAGTTTCATTTTGATTTTCTGTAAGATAAAAATTGGTTAAGATATGGCTGTTCAAAGTTTGCATACACGTTTAAGCCTTTTCAACAATAATCCTTTCAAAAATAAACGCTTTAAACCGGTGAAGCTAACAGATCATGATATAAAAAGTATATAGGTAAAGTAAATTGTTTGTAGAGCGGTAACGATTCATTTCATTTGAGGGGCTAAACACGGGGAGATTTTCATTGTTTTTTTTTGTACCAAAAAAGGGGCTTTAGTTTGAGCGTAACTCGCTTACTTTTAAAGCTAGAAACTTTTATAAACAATTAAAATATAGTTATTTATGAAACAGTTCGTGAAGTATGCTATTTGCGAACGCACGCGATTTTTAGGCCACGAGCGACAACGGAGCGAGTGCTATACATCGCGTAAGTTCGCAAAAAGTACTTCACGCACCGTTTCATACAATATTTTATCTACGATAAACAAATAAAAAAACTGTAACTCTTCGTCACTGGAATTCATTTCTATTCTACAATTTTTAGAACTTTGACATTTAAAAATCCTGACTAATTTCAAACCACAAAACTGTCAAAAATTTTGTTGTAAGTCATTGCTCATATTGTCATCTCCATGACAACGGGAAAGTTAAGGATATTTGATTATATGAAAATGTGCTAAATCCCATTGAAAATGTGTGAAAAAGTAAATCACATTTAAAATACTCCCGCTTCGCGTCGTTCGGCAAACTGCAGTTGCGTGCGGAAAAGTATGACTTTCTGCACTTGTTAGGAAAATGACTAAAAATTTAAAGGCGGAATGAAAAATTACGTTCTAACCGAGGGCCGAAAGACCCTGAAATCTTGTGTAATATTTATATAAGCTACAGGGGTGAAAAACTAAGAGAAAATGTGGTGTAATTTTTAATTTCAAATATCTCGTTCAAAGAAACTTTTTATTTATTGCGAAGATAATAATTTAGTCTTTCATTCTGCTTTTAAATTTTTTTTTAAATATTTATCAGTTTTTTCAGGATTTGAAAAAAATTAACTCCATGTCCGTGGTGATATTTTCCAAATCGAACATTCGCTTTCTTTGTCATACAACGCACTGAGTCAAATACAATATGATGACAAGATAGTGACAATTTTAAATATTTGACATGGCATCGGGAATATTTTGAGTTGATTAAATAATATTGATAGTGTATTTGATAAATAATTGATTTAAGACGTGAACTTAATAAAAAGTGAATTGCTTGTTATTTATGGACGATCCAAGAAGAAAATTTACTAGGATATATTCTGTGATCAAAGTATATTTTTGTTAAAGATGTTCAAAATTGTAAGCTTTCTATAGTAACAATATATTATTAAAAAATCACTTTAACACTTTTTCTCTTTTCTCGATTGAATTTTTGTTGTACAGTATATAAATTATTAAGATCACTGAGTGCATAATTAGTAAAAAAAATCATATTTATTAACTGAATTAATAATTTGCAATTATACAATTAACAGTTATCCAAGAACCTTCAAAAGCCATATCTTTAAAGTTAATGATGACATTGTCAAGTAGTAATATTTACATATCCATACCAGTGAGAATTTTACTACACGTAATTTGCCGTGTAAAGACAGCATAGCCATAAAAATAGGGATAGCCGTAAAATATTTGCGTATTATGTACCGATGGCCTTAAAGTCTAAGGCTTGAAAAAGCTCTTAGCATTTGAAACAAAACTAACCAAATTAGACAATCTAGAATCTTCAATTTTTAATTCTTTTCAACACGCTGAATATCCTTTTCCAGATGCACTAGATGTCATCATGCATAGTAGAATGCGCAAAGCCATGTCCATATTCGGACACGGCTTTTTTACACATTTTTTACCAAAAAAGTTTTTTTTTACAAGACGCTGCGGCCCCCTTTTGCTTGCGGCCTTAGGCCGCGGCCTAGTCGGCCTAGTGGTAAATCCGGCACTGCCTAACACTAGATCTTAGTCAGAGAGTTACTTTTTTTCGGAAACTGTAGAAATTCTGTCATGTTTATCTAGAAGTTGCAATAAGCACAAGTTGTAATGAGGATATTTGGACCTATTATTAAATCAAAGTAAAAGCGTTGTAAAAGGTTGGAGGCATAGAGGAGGAAGGGAGAGAGAGAAAAGGAAGCAGAGAATTTTGACTTAAGCTAATATTGCTTTAGGGTAATAACAAGAAGAGGACGCAATAAAAAGGTGAATAATGAGGAAAAAATTCTAAAAATCACAGAATAATAAAATAATCTAACAATACTACTTACCGACGCATAGTAAAATAGCGATCACAATGGAAGTCTTCATGTTTGCAATTTATATTGTAAACTGATGTGAATTGACGGTATGGCTTTATATAACAAAAAATTGGACCACTTGTATACAAAAATTATATCCAACTGATATTCGACCCTATTTGTCCAGACTTTCCTCGAATAGAATTTCTTGATAACCTTGATTTCAAGTGATAACCTTGAATAACATATTGTAACAAAATTAATAATAATAAATAGTATATGTATTAATTAGACAAAGATACAGGAACGCAATAATATCTGCAAATACCTATCCAAGTGCCGCGAAGGAACCAGATCACAACCCAACAGTGACCCATATTAATCTCAAAATTAAAGTATTAAAACAAAGAACAACTACTGAAGAACTCGATACAAGTAAATTCAGGTACCTACTCATAAGACAACTCCTGTCAGATGAAATCAAAAACCGATTAATGAATGTTGGAACAAATTCTGCAAAATACTGATACGGATACAAAATGGATATTAATATTAGACCAGGGCTCATCTGTAAAAATATTTGTACATTTGGATGTTGACAGGTGACTCATATTTTTTAGCAGAAATTGCTTGAAAATAACTTATATAATAATATTTTAGTTGTTGTTCTGAAGCTATTTCCTTGTGGCATTTTTATAATTAAGTATTTTCTATGGGAAATAAGCCACAATTTTACTAAAAAATGAATTTATTAACGTTTCGAAGCCCAAATCGGGTTTCGTTGTCAAAATACAAAACACTATTAAAATAAACAAAAATGTTGTCGCTAAGTAAAAAAATTCTTCTAATAATTTATTTAATCCAACTCATTTATATTGGCAATTCAGACGTATATTATACATTTTAAAGTAGAAGACTTTAAAATGATATCGCCAATATTTATGAGTTGCATTCCTGGGACGACTTTACTAAAAGATAGTTCATTCGATTACATGAAATCAATCCCAACTCATGAAAATCCGTCGCAAAAAAAATCATAGCATGTGATCTGTCTTTAAAAAGAAAACCAAATGCAATGATGACAGTAAAATTCTCGCGTTAGAGATTCCATAGTAAATCACGAGGGAAAACCCAGGAAAAAAACCTCGTGATACTATCCCGACATCGTAAGTATTTGGTCTTACATTTAATTTACCTTCAAAAAACTAATACCAAATTCTGACTTTAATATGTTTAAATTATAAATAATATTAATAATACATAGATATACAATAAGTAATACTAAAATATAAAATGTGTACTAACTCGATATGTTATTGACTTACTAATCGTGGTATTTTCTTTCTATTGACTTCCTCTTTCAATATGGGTAACCACATCCTACTGCATTCTACCGAGTAATTTGCGACACAATTGGTTTCATTTAGCATAATTAGAGCCGCTTCTTTGATTTTTCTCTTTTTCTATCTGATTCTTTCAGGAATATACTTGAATCTCTCCACTGAACTCTATGTTCATTATCCCATGCGTGTTGATATATTTGAGATCTATCAAATTCTCTATTTTTAATATAAGACTGATGTTCACTTATTCTAATGTTTAATGGTCTTGATGTTTCACCTATTTTGTTCAAATTTTTTGTTCTTTCTTGTTCATTGTTAGGTTTAGTTTTAGATAGAATAGATCCCAATGTGTTTGTTGTTTTGAATGTTGTTGAAATGTTGAATTTATTTCCTATTGTTTTAAGTTTCTCGGATAGTCCTTTTATATATGGTATTATTATTTTCCTCGTATTAGTTCTTGTGAATGTTGTAGGATCCCGTTCTAAGTTGTTCTGTTCCATTCGATCCAATCTTGTCAATTCCTTATTTATAGACGATAAAGGATAATCATTTTTTAATAAAATAGACGTTAACAATTGTTTTTCTTCTAAAAATGAATTTTCTAAAAAATATTTTAGTTATCCTCCCACTCAAAAAGGTCCGGAACATTGTTTAAATAATCAGAATGTCAAAAAATTAAGGAAAATTCGATTATTTTCTTAATTTTTTGATTATAACTTTCAGTTTAGTTCAGCAACTAAAAGTATTCATTTCCCAAAAAAGTTACACCGATTTAAAGGTTACGTAATTAACTTATGTACAATATGAGTTTGGTTAAAAATTTTAAAAATTGCCACCCTTGTTGCAAAATAGCAGTAATTGCGAAAAAACCATAAAAAAACAAGTATTCGCTATTTACATTTTTCAACCATTTATGCTACACTTAGAACCTTCATCTTTTACCCAGAGAAACTTTATGATAAAATAAAACAATACTGTAAATTTCATTAAGATCTGTTTAATAGATTTTACAAAATAAATTTTGCAATTCAGCTTTCGCAAAAAAATTCATTTTTTCAAAATGTTGCAAGACTGAAAATAAACCAGGCAGCATATTGAATTTTTTTTACATATAGAGGAATACTGTTCCTTTCATTTGAAATTTGCAAAATTAAAATCGGTTTACCACCACGGCGTCAGGAATTTTTTAAATAAACATTAATTTTTGTTGCTACGCGCAGGACAGCGAATACGTTTGCTCTGATTGGGCATTTCAATGAACTTGGATAATGATTGATAAATTTTAATTTTTAGTAAATTTCGGTATAAATAAATAAATTTGTTTATTGCAAAATAAAACCACATACTCTGTCCCAGTGCCGGATAAAGGGGCGGGCGAGCCGGTCAACCGCCCGAGGCGCCGAATTTTGAGGGGCGCGAAATTTTGAGGGATGCTGATATAAAAATAAAATATTTTTTACATTATTTTTTATAACTTTGAGTATTATTCCTAACACATGATTGAAAAATAATTTTAATAATAAGAAAACTATTGCTAGCTATAATCAGAATCAATAACTCAAAAAAGAATAATATACAAAAACAAAAATTTTCTAATCAATGTAATGCAACCTAAGAATTTTTATCGCCCATGCAATATTAATGCAGACTAAAAATGTTTTTTACGATCTAAAAACTTTGTTCAATTTTTAGAAGGACATTTTTGTCACGTACCTATGGTAACAATGTAATACATACATTTAAAAATTTTTACAAAGATCAAATTTATGAATAGTCAGGGATATTGTAATACTGGCGCGCGTGTGCCCGTGGGTGTGTAATAATTAAAGTGAAATAAAACAAAGATTTGTTAGATATTGAGAATTTGTGGTATTGTGGTATATTTTAGTATTATTAATTAGGTATTTTTTTTTATTTTTACGTTATATAAATTTCGGTAAGTAGGTATTGACGTCAAAAAATATATAAAATTTATGGTAGGAAACATAATATTAAATTGTACATTGTCAGGAGGTAAACAGAATTTTTAACAAAAGTGATTTTTTAAAATTATTATTCTCATCCGTGTTAGTAAATAAAGTTGCATATTCTTTCATTTAAAAGTGATTTATTTCTTCTTTTGACAATTGTTTCTGCCCTGTCCTTTGAAATAACACTTTTTTAGCAAAAACTTTCTTTGTTCAGATATTATTTTAACTTAAATAATACAAGTTTATTATTTTTAAACATATGCAATGGTTTAAACAATATTTCACAAACCATAATCAAAGTAGTTTGATTTTTGTGGAATTAAAATATTAAAATACAACAAAATATAGAGTAAGAAAATAATATATTAGATAAATATTGGAAGAAATTTTGGTGGAAATCAACTTTCACGGTGTGAAACGAACACTGCTGTCCTGCGCGTAGCACCAAAAATTAATGTTTATTTAAAAAATAATGTGTGTGTACTTTGTAACCACGTAAGAAATTATACTTCTATTATATAATTTCAACGAAATAAATATACTTAACAGTTACACTACAAAAAATTAACAATAATTACCAAAAATTAACCAAAACTTAGCAATGCCAAATATTAAAAAAAAAAGAAAAAAGGAGGAATCGTCCGGGATTTGAACCCGCAATCTCGCGATTTCTCGATCTCTGGTCCAATGCTCTTCCAACCAGGGCCATCAAGGCGCATGTTACTGACGTTTCAGATATACATAATTACACATCACGGTGACAAGTGAAATATAAATATAGATGTTTTATTATTTTACGCCCAAGGAAGACAAATCCAAAGACATAAAATTATAATAAATAATACATTTACTAAAAACACTAATATATTATTTTAATGGCTTATTTGCGCTGATACATAATTTGAAAGATTATCAACTAAACGTCATACTGTCTGTGTGCGCATGCGCGCAGATTTATGAAAAATTTTACTCTCAATCTCGCCTAAAGAAGTATAATTTCAAAAAATTCCTGACGCCGTGATAGTTAACCGATTTTAATTTTGCAAATTGAAAATGAAAGGTGCAGTATTTTTCTATACGGTAAAAAATTTAAACTGCTATTTGCTTTATTTTCAGTCCTGCAACATTTTGAAAAAATGAATTTTTTTTTGCGAAAGCTGGATTGAAAAATTTATTTTGTAAAATTTGTTAAACAGATCTTAATGAAATTTACAGTACTGTTTTATTTTATCATAAAGTTTTTTTGGGTAAAATATGAAGGTCCTAAATGTAGCATAAATGGTTGAAAAACGTAATATGCGAATACTTGTTTTCTTTTATGTTTTTTTCGCAATTATTGCTATTTTGCAACAAGGCCGACTATTTTTAAAATTTTTAACCAATCCTGTATTGTAAAAAATTTAATTATGCAACTTTTAAGTCCGTACAACTTTTCTCGCAAGTGAACACTTTTAAAGTTATAATCAAAAAATGAAGAAAAAATCGAATTTTTCCTTTATTTTTTGACATTTTGATATGTTCCGGACCTTTTTGATTGGGAGGATAACTCAATTATTATAATATGAGTTACTTCCAAGCAATTTCTGCAAAAAAAATATGAGTTGCCTCTCAACGTCCATCTCAAAACAGATGCGCCCTGGAAACAGAAATAACTATAAACAGAAATATATAAAAGTCAAAAAGAATTTCTAGCACCAACCATACAAAAAGGAGCAATGGGTGATGGAGGACGTCAACATAAAAACAAAGATAATCAGTTGTATAAAAAAACAGATAAACAAATAAATTACCGAAATAAGCAGGCGAAAGAATAATGGTTAAACGAGCAATGAGCAGAAATAGAAGAATACCAGAAAAAACGTGATACTTTTATCATACATCAAAAATTAAAGAATTAAGTCACAACAATAGAACAAGATGAAAATGGGAAACTTATAATGAATACTAACGACCAATTCAAGAGACGGAGAGATTACATCAATAAACTGATCAAAGACAATAGAACAGAGCAGATGGGAATATAAGTAGAAGAGGATATGGTTACAAAGGTATTAAAAGAAATTAAAATAGCAATAAAAAACAGCAAAAATGGTAAAGTAGTAAATCCAGAACCAATTCTAGCAGAAATTTAAAATGCATAAATGATAAAACCTTACACCATTTAGTTGGTCAGCCCAATAGGTAAATTTGTTTGATTCAAATTGAGAGAGTCACCAGATGTTCCCACAATTTCTGCCAGGGTCGCAACGTCAAAATGCATAGACACCAAGTTGGATACGATCCTATTCATAACACCCCAAACTCACATACATATTAAGAAAAATAAATATTATATAGAATAGTTTATTTAGAAATTGAATTAACCCATTAACCGCCAAGCAAAGAAATACTGCAATAATATGTAATATATTTGATTAACTAGAGTAAAATAAACTTAAACATTCGTAAAAAAAATTTTTTACACTTTGATAATGGCAGGTGTCACAACAACAAAATGGTTCGTTTTCGAACCTTTGGCGGAAATGAGATATAAAAATTGAAATACACAATTTTATTTGTTGTGAAAAGTCTCAAAACATTTAGAGTGTAAATGGACCTGGAAGTTTTCATAAACAAAAATAATATGGTTAGAACATTGCCTACACCTTCTTCAGCTTCTTTGTCAAAAATGAAGTCGAACGGCCCTCTATCCTTTTAGAAATTATTTTAGATATTTGAAGTTTACACTTTCCAATCCTGTATCTTGCACTGTGCCAGTTGCATAAATTCGACGAATCGACATATTGTCTACTGTCTACAACACTACACATCCTCCCTTATGGAGCCCCCCCCCCTCCCCCACCCTAGATTATAACAAAACTGAATACCAGAATACCCGTCTTTCTAAAGGTACGTACCCACTATGTTCGTAATATTGGACCACCGAGGCACTGCCGCACGGTCTTTGGCGCACTGTTGCACGGTCCGGGAGCGCCAACCATCCACTATGTTCACGAACCTCTTGCACTCCGCGCACCCTGCAACTGCTCCAATCGATACGGTATGCGTTCCTCTACATATAAACCGACACCAATTGGAACGCCGAGACGGAGCGCGCACTGTTGCACGGTCCGGGAGTGCCTACCATTCACTATGTTTACAAACCTCTTGCGCTCCGCGCTCCCTGCAACTGCTCCCATCTACATGCATGCGCTCCTCTACATATAAACCGCCACCTATTGGACCGTTGAGGCGGAGCGCACACTGTTGCATCGTCCGAGAGCGCCAACCATCCACTATGTTCACGAACTTCTTGCGCTCCGCGCTCCCTGCAACTGCTCCAATCGATACGGTATGCGCTCCCTTACATATAAACCGCCCCAGATTGGAGCGCCAAGGCAGAGTGCGCAAAATTGCACAGCCCGGGAGCGCCAAACGTGTCCACTATGTGGAGCAGTTGCAGGAGCTCGGAGTGAAAGCATAGTGGATACGTGTTTTTACACATAATAAAGAAATATCCCAACAAATTACTGCCTGTGCATCACCTTGAACTTATTCCTGATCAGACAGGATTATTATGTCGACTTCCGCCAATGGTTCGTTATCGAACCATTATTTTCAAACACGAGATTTGATGACTCAGAAATTATTTTTTTTGTATTTTTATAACAATTGGTGTACAAATAGGTTAAAAAAATAATGTTTTAATTTATTTGACCACAAAAGTGTTATGCCGATAAAATTACTACAGTAAAAATAAAGTTGCGTCGAAGGATTGAAAATGTCGGACATTTAGAAAATATTTTTGTGATGAAAGCATGAGTTTGGAAATTAAACAAAATTAAATTTAGTTACACTTATATCTTCTGGTTGCTTAAAAAATACAAAGATTTAAAAAAAAATAACGAATTGCCAAAAAAAAAATTCTACAAAAAAATGGTGCGTTTTCGCACCTTTGGCGCTAAATGGGTTAATGATGTCATGCTATTATACATTATATATATATTGTATAATATGTATAATATGATGTATAATAGCATGACATCAATAATTCAAATTCCAAATATATTCTTTCATATTATATTTATTTTTCTTAATATGTATGCGAGTTGGGGTGTTATGAATAGGATCGTATCCAACTTGGTGTCTATACATTTTGACGTTGCGACCCTGACAGAAATTGTGGGGACATAATCTGGTGACTGTCTCAATTTTAATCAAAAAATTTTCCTATTGGGCTGACCAACTATCCCTATAAACAATGCTTACACATTAAAGTAGACTTAGTTAACACAGTGTACAAAACAGGACATATACCCAAACAATAATAATTACTGAAACAATTTTTGAATAAACAATCAAAACGTCAAACTTAGTTTTTTGCTCATAACTTAAAAACTTGTTTATTTAGAGATTTGACGTCTACACATAACTTTTTTTAGAAAAAAAAAGATACATTGAATGAAATAGGCTAAATAAAAGTAGGGTAATAAATAAAAAAGTTATTACAAAACGGACGACAAAATCGCTGTTTGAATTATTGTTAATAACAATTTTATTGTTTATTAAAATTTGTTTAAATGTACCAAAACTTGAGGGTATAATTGTGTTTAAATGGTGTGCAAAAAATGTTCTAGATATGTTATATAGTTTTTGCTAAATTGATTTTGTTTATAATTTTTTTTGAAAAACGAGCTAATTTCTAAGGCTGGTCCAGTTAATTTGGCTGAATGGATCTCAATACTCAGGAGCTTTTTTCCTTCCTTAAGGTATATACTAATAGCCTATTAACAAAAAGTAAAAACAATTACATTAATGTACACAAAATTATTTTTGTGTACAATGAAGTTTTTGATGGTGGTGGAAGGGGGTGGTGGATAAAATTACGTTGAGACTTTTTTGTTAGTTACATAGAATTAAAAAATTAAACAAAATTAATTCTGTTAGTGAGGGAGGGTACCTTTTAATTTATTTATCCCGTCCATAAGTGGAAAGTTCGATGCGCCACTGTCGACGCATGTGCCATTAAAAAGTGACGGCACAGTGTTCATACGTTTTCTTTTAGGTTCTATTATTTAAGTTATAGACTCTTATCGTGCCTAAAATGATTTGCAAATTTCACCTATACCGGCTGTTATTGTAGTAGCGCGCGAATTAATTCTCATTCGGCTATGCCCACTATTATTTACTCTAGTTGGAACGCAAAATTCTCTTTGTTTATAACACTCCTGTTTAAACAATTTGTAATCTTTTTTTCTTGCTAAAAATTTTGTTAAAAACATTGACTGTTCTTATAAAAGACTGGGTAATTTCCGCTCTTAAAGTTGCTAATTAAAGTAACAGTGATTTTTTAAAAAAGGTGCCATCTCAGTCCCCAAGGGCCGTAGAACCTTTATTTTTTTTGAAAATTTTGTATTTTAACCAGCTTTCTGTATTTTTTACTGCCATTTAGTTTGATCTAATTTTTACGGAGTTATTGTAATTGTAAATATACTAACAACAATGTTGGATAAATTGGCCAAATATTTTTAAGAGAAATATATTTTCAAACATTTACAGCATTTATGATACAGCTGAGTGAATGTCATATTTTCATTCAAACGCACCATATTACGCCAATTACAAGCTTTCTCCCTCATGTGTTAAAACTGGAAAAATACCGACGTCATGAGAAATTTTTTCGTTTTTAAATAAACTGTGAAGAATTTGAAGGAAAATAAAAAGACCGAAATACAATGGAGATAAGTAGATAGAAGCAAATTGATTTCATTTAATTTCAACGACCGAAGGTATTGCACGATGAATAAAAATAACGAGACTAATTATATGCCTACACAGAATTTTGGAGACACTTGAGATTTAAGTAAAATTTAATAAAAACCTTTAATTTATATTGATATACGAAATACATAAAATATGAAAACAGCAAAGGCAAATAAAGAGTGAAAAGTTAGGGAACTTAAAATATTATTGACAAAGAAGTGAAACGGGGCAATAACCTTTTTTTTATTTTATAATGGCTTTGGCTTAGCCAATTAGACAGACTATTTGTTTTTTGTATGGTATTACAATAACAATTAATTTAATCATCTAAGCCTACTTATAATCTAAATTTACAGTTTGTTATAATATTCATGAATAACCTTGTATTATTTTTTTACCGTGACATAAAATGATTAAAGAAACAACACTTTTAACATAATATAAAAAAAAGTAAAAATACAAAATCACATAAGCGTAATACTATAAAATATACACAAATATGCACCAATAGCTATGTTGCTAAACATATGGCGACATAAAAAATGTTTTACTTTTATTGTGTTAAGAATGGACTAACATAGGAAGTAGAAATGAACTCGGAAATCCTCAAGGTGGTAGTTTAAAGATTAAACACTTTACTTTTTAATTGTAGTTTCCTCTACTATGCAAATAACAGTAATTTTATTATTCGATAATGAGGATAACCTACAGAGTATGCCACAGACATGTAACACAGCAGTGCGAACAATTACGGTATTAACATGCTAACTCCATCTTCCTCCTATTCGGCTTCTTTTTCTTTCTAGCATTCTATCGTCCAGTCTTATACATAGGCCTCTCCCAACGCATTCCATCGATCTCTCTCCTGAGCAACATTTTCCAATTTGTTGATATGAAGAGCTAAGACCAAATCCCTGCTAGTGGAAAGGGATCCAAGAAGATGCAAAATAGTAATTGACGATGATATAATTGAACAAATTTCAGAAAAATATTTGGGAGCCGAAATGTCTTTAAAGAGTGCGTAGAAAACCACACAAAGAAAGGGGCTTAACTACTACAATAAAGGGAATAAAAATAAAATGGAAAATGGAAATAGATTCGTCGTCCGTCCACGACAGCTTACAGCTTAAAGGTCCGCGCTCATTTGTCCGGACTATATCACAAAAGGAATTGACAACAAATTAGTTACAGCAACATCCAGCCTAGACATGTCTTAGGATCACACTCCAGTCCTTATGAACATCTACTTCGATATAACTGAGAATCCAAATCCACCGGCTCTGTACAATAAAAAGACCAATTGGGATAATTTTCAAGAAGTAATAGATGAAGCAGTAAATTTAAAAATACCAATGAAAACACCTGCAGATATTGAATGGGCGATAACTAACCTCATAAAAAACATACAGAAAGCTTCATGGGCAGCAACTCCAAACTACAAACAGTCAACAAGAAAAGAATCCGGCCCTCCAACTGTAATAGAAAAAATTTTAGAGAAAATAAGGCTAAGAAGAAATTGGCAACAAAACAGAACAGTGAGCAGTAAAAATAAATTTAATAAAGCAGCAAGGGAACTAAAAAAAATAATACTTGAAGTAAAAAATGATTCTATACAAAGATACTTAGAAGAGCTTACACCAACAGAAGCCGGTGGCTTCTGGTGACTACTTACTGTGAAAAGCCACAAGGAAACTAAAAAGTCCTCAGACACCAATACCACCAATAAGAAAAAACAATGGCAAATGGGCAAGAAATAACATGGAGAAGGCAGATACCTTTGGCGGCTATCTCTCACAAGTCTTTTAACCAAACAGCTTGGAATGAACACCTGAAGAATTGAAGGACATAAATAGAGTACTAAATGAACCTTACCAAATGGAACTGCCCATACCGAAATTTAAGTACAATGAAGTCAAGGATGTAATAATGAAAGAAATTAATCCTAAAAAACTCCTGGTTATGATTTGATAACGGGTAGGATACTACAAAAATTAACAAAGAAAGGAATGACATCAATATTACAAATTTTTAATGCAATAATAAAATTAAATTATTTTCCGCAACAACTGAAAATGGCAGTTATAATTTTGATCCCAAAACCAGTAAAAAACTAGAGGAATTAACATCATATTGGCCAATAAGTTTACTGCCTGTGCTTTTAAAAGTGCTGGAAAAATTAATAATGAAACGCATCAAGCCAATAGTAGATAGCAAAAATCTCATATGAGTTTGGGTTTAGACAAGAACATGGAACCATAGAGCAAGTCCATAGATTAGTCAAACATATCAGCAACGACTTTGAAAATAAGCGATATTGCTCAGCAGCGTTTCTTGACATAAGACAAGCGTTCGATAAAGTCTGGCACAAACGTCTACTCTATAAACTAAAAAACCTATTGCCTCATCCGTATTATGAACTTCTAAAGTCTAACTTATCTGACAGATTTTTTTCAGTTAAATACCATTCAGAATATTGAGAATTATACCAAATAAAATCAGGAGTACCGCAAGGAAGCGTGTTAGGACCAATGCTGTACCAGCTTTTTACTGCAGATCTACCAACTTCAAGAACTACAATAACAGCAACATTCGCAGATGACACTGCAATACTCGCCTCACATCATGATCCAGTAACTGCCTCAAGAATCTTACAAGCCAGCCTTAATAATATCCAAGCATTGTTAAAAAATGGAAAATTCGAGTTAATGAGACCAAATCAATCCATGTTACCTTTACACTAAGAAGAGGTATATGTCCAGCAGTGTTATTAAATAATCAAATGATTACTCAGAGAAACGAAGTAAAATATTTAGGTTTACATATTGACAGAAGATTAACATGGAGAACACATATATTTACAAAACGAAAACAATTGGGTCTCAAAGACAACTTTACTGACTTATTGGCAGGAAATTACAATTAAATCTCACAAATAAGGAATTCGTATAGAATTCAATTATAGGGTTCTACTACAGCAATTCAAACCTAGAAGTCATACAAGCATTCCAGAACAAAGTTCTTCGAATTATAACCAATGCTCCGTGGTATGTTTCTAACAACATAATAGAAAGAGACCTCCAAGTTCAATCCATAAAAACTGAAGTCACAAAGTACAGGGAAAAATACAAAAACAAAACTAGTGCTCAGTCTAATGACTTAGTGCGCGAACTGTTTAATGTCAACGATGAAGTGCGCCGACTAAAGCGTTTTAAGCCTACAGATTTAATTAACAGATTTAAATAAAATTATTTAACATATACCATTACATTATTAACTTTGTTTGTTAATTATATGATAAAGGAAGCCTCTCACTGGAGAGAATTCCTACATGTGATTTTTTCTTCTAATAATTATTGTCATAAAATCTACTTATTGTTATGAGTAATAACAGATTGTAAATTAAATGGAGCTAAATAAAAAAAAAACTTGTCCGGACCAGCACAAAAGGGAACGGACAACGACCATTGGCAATGTAGTACCTTCGTGTATTTAAATAACTCAGCGCATGTTTTACAGAAATGGACCAAACGATTCACATCGAAACGCGCCGAAATTGGACGAGGGTAGTCCAAGGGTTGCATATACTAGATATAAATAATAAATTTATTGAAACATTTTTTCTTGGTAAAAGGTATATTTATAAAACCCTGGTATAAACCCTTAAAAGGGCCACAAATATCACAACAAAACGTTTCCACTCTCTAAAAAGATCATCATCAGTGTTTCAAACCTAACATGCTGAGCCACCCAAAAATACAAATAGTCCATGTGGTAAGACCGCTCACGTCTGAAAAAATTTCTGATTCGGTTTCTTTGCGGATTTCTATTCAAAAATGTTCCCTTTAAACAAATCTGAAGGGTGCCGAAATAGCGAACGATGGGAGAATCTACAATATACATTATACATACTTATCTAGATCCTCCTCTTCAGTCGTTTCCTCATTGCTGAGTGTCGTGATTCCCTATAATACGAGCAACTATCTCTTTCCATCGGCTTCTGTCCTGAGCTTCCCTCATGGATTCAGAGAATGTTTTTCCACTGGCTTTCTGCACTTGATCCGTCCATCGAGTAGGTGAGCGACCTCTACTTCTGCGTCCTTCAGCGCTTCCCGAAATTATAAGTCTCTTAAGATTATCATCACTTCTTCTTGCAATATGGCCGAAACATTTTAAGACGGTGGAGAGCAAATAGAGGAAAGTCGAGTCTGAATATTATGCTCTTGGAGGATTGAGTGATTTGTTCTGTGTTTCGTCCATGAGATCCGAAGCATTCTTCTCCAGCACCACATTTCAAAGGCGTCAATCCTTTTTCTGTCGTCCGATTTCATTGTTAATATTTCGGATCCGTAATAAAATATATTAAAACTGCAATCGCGTGCGAAAATGTATGTTTTTCCGCGCTTGTTAGGAAAATAACTATTACAGAACAAATGTACAGGGTGTAACAAAAATACAGGTCATAAATTTAATCACATATTTTGGGAGCAAAAATAATTCAATTGAACCTAACTTACCTTAGTACAAATATGCACTTAAAAAAAGTTACTGCCCTTTGAAGTTACAAAATGAAAATCAATTTTTTCCAATATATCGAAAACTATTAGAGATTTTTTATTGAAAATGGACGTATGGTATTCTTATGGCAGTAGTATCTTAAGAAAAAATTATAGTTAAATTTGGACACCCCATAAAAATTTTATGGGGGTTTGGTTCCTTTAAACCCCCCAAAGTTTTGTGTACGTTCCAATTTAATTAATATTGTAGTACCATTAGTTAAACACAATGTTTTAAAAAAATTTTTGCCTCTCAGTACTTTTTCGAAAAATCAGTTTATATCGAGATATTTTGAATATTTTTCAAATCCACCACATATTATTTGTATATGGTTAAGTACGATTATGGAGACTTGGTAATAATGAACATTTATTTTTGATTTACATTTTTAGGTATATTTTGAACCATATTAAAAAAGGATCCACATCTCGATAAAAGATGCCTTATCAAAAAAATACAAAGAGGCAAAAAAGTTTTAAAAACACTGTGTTTAACTAATGGTATCGCAGCAATAGTTTAATTGGAACGTACACAAACATTTGGGGGGTTTAAAGGAACAAAACCCCAATAAAATTTTTATGTAAACATATTAAAAAAGAAGTTGCAACTCGATAAAAACCGCCTTATCGAAAAAATACTAGGAGACAAAAAAGTTTTAAAAATATGTAGTTCAACTAATGGTACCACAAAAATAATTTAATTGGAACGTACACAAAAGTTTGGGGGGGTTTAATGGAACAAAACCCCCATAAAAATTTTATGGGTTGTCCAAATTTCACTATAATTTTTTATTAATATACTACTGCCATAATAATACCACATGTCCATTTTAAATAAAAAATCTCTAATAGTTTTCGATATATTGGAAAAAATCGATTATCATTTTGTAACTTCAAAGGGCTGTAACTTTTTTATGTGCATATTTGTACTAAGGTAAGTTAGGTTCAATCGAATTATTTTTGGTCCCAGAATATGTGATTAAATTTACGACCTGTATTTTTGTTGCACCCTGTATATTTAATTGTTTATAATTTAAAAATATAAACTTTAGCAATTTTTTACATCATTCCTCATGACTATATAATCTTCTTGTAAAATTTTCGCTTTGCTTATAACATAATGGTTTACATGATTTTTATAAAGTATAAACTACATATTTAGCAATAACCAAACAAAAAAATTTAATAGTCGAGGGAATAAAACTGAAGAAATGGCAAAACCTCGCAATTTTTTCGTCCAACATCGATTTGTACAAAAATTTGGGGTTAGGCTCAATACACCCTCTAGTTCATTGTCTATATTGAGCCGTTGTACGCTTTTGGTTTTTTAAGGGTGAAAACTACCCCTAATTGTAAAAAATTATAAAAGAACATTTTAAACTTTAATATTGTCAATATTTGGTTCTTATTAGTTACATAATGATTGTTTTATGCTTTAAGATATACTATTATAATATTTCAACCCTTAAAACCACCCTTGTTGGAGCTCTGTATAAAAAATGTACTTATCCTAAACGAATAAATTCGGCTTGCATCGATTTACATAAAAATTTGGGATTAGGATCATCTCACCCTGTACTTCATATTCTATCTATATCATGCTTAAAGGGGTTGATTATTTTTAGGGGTGTAAAGTACCCGTTATTGACAAAAATTATATAAAAACATTTAAACTTTAATATGGGTAAAATTTGGTTTTGACTGGTTAAATAATGATTGTTTTATGCTTTAGGATATAATATCATAATATTTCGAGCTTTAAAAACCAGCCTTAATAACATTAAGTCTGGTTATCACTTTACATTTTTATAAGTACATAATTGAATAGATCTATACAGAAAAAAAGTAGAATTAAAGAATTAGTACGTTGTTTAAAGGTAAAATATTGCAAAACCTCTAAATTTTAAAGAACCGCTTGGATGGACATCAAATTTGGCATACATACACATAGCTACTAAGTCAAAGAAAAAAGTGATATTGATCCGATGTGTGCTTTTGCCCTTTGGGTGAGTTTCACCACCTATTGGGGGTGAAAAATTATTCTTCGAAATAAGTCCGGAAATGGATAAAATGACTAATTCTAAGCAACTTTTGTTCTATAATGTTTTTTCACCAAGTTAATAGTTTTTGAGTTTGATATGCGAGTGAATATGTTAATTTTTCTACAAAATAACCACGTTTTCAGACGGTTTTTCGCAAATAACTCAAAAAGTAAGTAATGGGTCAAAAAAAATTCTTATCAAAAACATAGCACGTAAAAAAGTGACAAACATGGTGTATATATTAGGTCACTATACCTAGTAGAAGCAGAGTTATGGCTAATGAAAAATATGTTCATATTCGTCAAATTCCAAAACGAAAATTTTAATGTGCCGTAATAAAAAAACGAAGCACTTTTTTGGGGAAAACTGAGTTTATCTTTTTTAAAGTGTTTAAAAAATGCTAATTTTTGTTCTTTAAAAAAATTTTTACCATCAAAAGTAAACAAGCTACGCTTAAAACAAAGTTGGTCCCTTTTTTTGGTAAGAAATATGTATTGACCATATGATCTGTTAGGTTTATCGGTTCAAAGTCCTTATTTTTGAAACAGCTGTAGTTAAAAGGGCTTGAGTGAGTCACTTATCACGAGTGTATGCAAATTTAAAAACACCAAATCTTAACCAATTTTTGTCTTACAGAAAAACAAAAAAATAAAAAATATTCAGAAAAGTAAAGCCGACTTTTTTTTTATTGTTTAAGATTTTTGGTATCTCTAACAATTTTTAAGGTATTTTGAAAAATAGCATTTTCCAAAATTAAGTTTTTTAAAATTTTACGTTAAAATCAAATTTTTTAAAAAACTAGCACTTTGAATCGATGTAACGATTAATTTCATTTAAGTTGCAAATTGGGGGGGTGATATTTCTGATTTTTTTGCCAAAACAAAAGACACAACTTTATTTTGAGTGCAAGTTGCTTACATTTGTACATTTGATGCTGGAGATTTTTTTATAAAAACAGAAAAAAAGCTTTTTTACACACTTTAAAAAGGTTATAATGTGTTTTCCCCAAGAATGCCTCATTATTTGGATATTTCACATTGAATTATTCCATTTGCAATTTTTGGAATATGTACCTATTTTTCATTAGCTATAACTCTGCTTTTGCTAGGTATAGAGACCTAATATATACACCGTGCTTTTCACTTTTTTATAGGCTATAGTTTTGCTAGGAACATTTTTTTCGACAAAATGCTTAAGTTTTGAGTTATTTGCGAAAAACCGTCTAAAAACGTGGTTGTTTTGTTGAAAAATGAACATATTCACTTGCAAATAACTCGAAAAGTATTGATTTGTTGAAAATACTCCATAGAACAAAAGTTGCTTAAAATTATTCAGTTTGCAAACCAACAAAATTTTACTCTTGTCTCCACTAATTATGATTATACTAATTTTAGGCTTAGAACACTGATGATGCACTCTTTAGAGAGAAAACGTTCTGTTTTTTAATTTGGCCCTTTCTAGGGGTTTTTAAATAAATATAACTCTTAAACAGGAGATCTTTTTCTTCAATTTTTGAAATTATGTAAGTTTCGAGATAAAGCCGATTTTATTTATTGCCGTGCTAATATCGGTGAAATAAAGCACATGTTTTAAGAAAAATTAACATTTGATTATGTTTTTGCATGCATTTTAGCTATTGCATTAACCAAAAATAAAAATTAAAATAAAATAATATTAATGATAAAAAAATTAGGAATATCAAAATTACAACACTTTTGAACGAGAAAATTGTTAATCACTACACATTTACTATAAGAATTTCAAAGTTACAACACTTTTGCACGGAGAAAATTGTTAATCACTATACATTTACTATTAGTCCTCTTATCCTACATCATCTTGTGTCAAAATATTTTCATAAAAACTATGATGACCTTCTCAGAGTGTGTGGCCGCCTGTTACAAGCAAGTCGGTTTGAAAGTGCTCTCTCGGAAAAATTGTGAATTTGGGTATGTACACTTTATATTTAAACTGAAGAACTGTCAACCATATACCAATAGATACAAAGAAGAGTTTGAGAAGAAAGATTTCAAAAATATCATTGTATTCTTCTAATAAAAGGAAAAGTTCAAAATTAGTAAAGTATTCCTTAAAATTAAAGTAAAAGTTTTTAGTATAACCAATTTTAATACATTAACTTTTTGCATTTTAAGTAACGTTTTTGTTCAAAACAGTAATTACGGTCTGCTAAAATAAAGGTGACCATACACTAAAATCTACCGAAGAAAAAATATGGAACAGAAAATTGATGCGATCCTTGAAAAACTACTAAAGTTAGACCTACTGGAAAAACAAAACATGAGAACGGAAGACAAAATCGACACAATCACTAAAGAATTGGCAGAACTAACAGAAGAAAATACAGAGTTAAAAGAAAAGAGTCAAGAACTTCAAACAATATTGCAAATTCAAGAAAGAAGGGTAGAAGTATTAGAAAGAGAAGTAAGAAAAAAGAATCTGATCATCCAAGGAATAGAAGAGATCGAAAATGAAGACGAAACGCAAATCAAGCATAAGATTTCAGAAATTTCAAGAAAATTGCAAGTAGAACTAAATACAGATCAGGATATTATAGAGATACGAAGACTTGGTATCAAAACTGTTAATAAGAAAAGACCGATCCTCATAGAATTCAAAAATTGGAGTAAAAAAAACGAGGTCCTTAAAGAAACAAAGAAATTAAAAGGTACAGACATATTCATAAATGAAGACTATCCAAAACACATACAAATTCAAAGAAATGAACTTCGCAAATATCAAAAAGAAGCAAGAGAGAAAGGTCAAAATGCAGGTATCCGTTATAACAAATTGCTTCTAAATGGCGAATTATTCACTTTGAGTCAATTGCAAACCTTATCACAAGAAAATGAAGCTATAGTAATAGAAGACCAGAAGACGAATAGAGCTAGAAAATATGGTGATAGATCCCTCTCGGAGGAAGAGTTATCAATGGGCTCTACTACAGAAAGATCAACGAAAATAACGAAAACAGCGTACTCAAAAAACAAGTAACTAAAGCAAGTTGGACGGAGACAAAGAAAAAAGAAAATAGTACGAAAACAGCAATGGAAGAAGACACTACCGAAAACCGAAGAGAGAAAGAAATACTCACTGTCGGTGCGGACGCCTGCAGCGTACTTAATAGTAACAGTAATGTTAAGGTGATTAATTATTATTATGGCGACGGCGTCCGCATTGAGGGTGAAAATAGTAATAATTATAGGTACAATAAGAGAAATGATGATTTTTTTATGAGAACATTTGATAATTTTGATTTTGTTTTTAATAGTGACGTAGACTTTAATTTTAAGAATAGGGGTAAAGATAACAGAATTGTAAAGATAGGTCAGAAAAACGAGCAAACTGCAATAATAAACCAAGACATAACTCCTCATACTTGTAATGTTAGGGAAAGTCAGGGCAATAATAGAGCAAGGAGTATTGGAAAAGACCGTCATCATAGGTTGACCGCTGGGGGCACATCGGGGGATTTTCCCAGCTCTAGTCAAATTAACGCAAAAAATCAAAATACAAGTAATGCTGAAATAAAAAGTGGCCTCGATGGCGACATAGAGACTGAATGTACGGAAGAGACTGGAAAACAGGATAAAACAAACAAAAAGGTGAATAAGTACAACAGGAAAAAGAAAAATAAGAAAAGTGGAAAAATTTTAATTGGAACTTGGAATATAAGAACATTAGGAGAAATAGGAGAACTAGAAAACCTTATTGAACAAATAAAAATCTACAAAATAGATATTTTAGCGTTGCACGAAATGAGATGGAAGAACGAAGATATCTGGGAATATGGAAAATATCTAATATGTCATGGTAATTCAAAAGGTGGACAAGGTGGGATGGGCTTCATAATAAGTGAAAGATACAAACATGCGGTAAAAAGCTTTACTAATATAAACGAAAGGATAGCTATTCTGAAAATGAAAGGCAAGTTCTTTGATATTAATTTCATTAATGTGCACGCACCTACAGAGGACAAAGAAGCAGAAGAAAAAGAAAATTTCTATGCCAGATTAGACCAAGAAGTGTCAAATATAAACAATTATAGCGTTAAAATACTTTTAGGAGATTTAAACGCAAAAATAGGAAGAGAGGAATTATATCAGGGAACAATAGGTGCACATAGCCTGCACGAAATAAGTAATGACAACGGGCAAAGAATCATAGATTTTGCAACAGACAAAAAAATGGTGATAAGCAGTACAAAATTTCCACATAAAAATATTCACAAAGAAACATGGGTTTCTCCCGATATGAAAACAAGAAACCAGATCGACCACGTCTTAATAGGAGCAAGACATGCTTCAGACATTTCAGATGTGAGAAGTCATAGAGGGGCAAACAGCAGCTCCGATCACCACCTTGTGCTAATTAAATATAAACAAAAAATTACCGCCAAAGAAACAGAAGAAGGTGAAAAAAAGATCAAATACGCCTCAGATATATTGGCCTCTAATGAGGAAAACAGAGCAAGATATGAAACGAAAATAGAGAACATAATTGAACAGTATGATCAAGTAAATGAAAATCAGGTCAGAAATATCGAAGATAAATGGAGGGTCTTAAAAGAAGCAGTGATAACAGCTGCAAAAGAAGTAGTGGGGGAAAGCAAAGAACCTAGCCAAAAAAGATGGTACGACAAAGACTGCCAGAGACTAATGGAACAAAAAAACCAAGCTAGGCTTAAAATGCTGAACAACAGTACGGAAGAAACCAAAGAGGAATATACTACAAGAAGACGACAATTAAAAAAACATCTAAGATTTAAAAAGAGGAAACACAATAAAGATAAGATTGAAAGGCTAGAAGAATATGAACAAAAACGTGAAATAAAACTATTTTATAAGGAAATAAATCTTGAAAAAAAAAGGTTTCCAACCAAGAACAAAATTATGCAAAGATAAAAATGGGGACTTAATAGCAGACGAAAAGGGAGTGCTAAAACGGTGGAGAGAACATTTTAATGAACTGTTGAATAAACCAAATCAACGTTACGAAACAGAAGAGCTAAGATTAGTAGGAGAGATTGAAGTAGACCAATATGCACCAACAGAAGCAGAAATAAAAGAGGTAATAAAAAAAATGAAAAATAACAAAGCCCCAGGATGCGACACAATAACTGTAGAAATGTTAAAATATGGAGGCCATAGAATACAGAGTGAAATATCAAAGTTAATACTAGAAATATGGACCACAGAAATAATGCCGGAACAATGGAAAATTGCAGTGATATGCCCTATACATAAGAAGGGAGATAAGTTAGATTGCAATAATCACCGAGGAATATCACTACTAAATGTTGGATACAAAATATTTAGCAAAATATTGGAATTAAGACTAAATAATATAATGGAACAAACAACAGGGGATTATCAAGGAGGTTTCAGGAAAGGCAGGTCAACTATTGACCAAATATTTACAGTAAGGCAAACGCTGGAAAAATTCTACAAGCGGAATACCGAACTACATCATCTATTTGTAGATTTCAAACAAGCGTATGACTCAATAATTAGAAAGGAATTATATAGCGCAATGCAAGAGTTAAATGTACCAAAAAAACTAATCAGATTAGTAAAACTATGCCTAACCAACACCAAAGCAAAAGTAAGGATCCAAAATCAACTGTCCGATGAATTTAACATTAATGAAGGTCTAACACAAAGGGATGCACTGTCAACAACACTTTTTAATCTTGCGTTGGAACAAGTAATCAGGAAAACTCCTATAGATAGGGATGGTACAATATTTACAAAGAATCAGATCGTTGCCTACGCAGATGATATAGACATAATCAGCTGGACATTAAAAGACCTAGAACAAATTTATACATATTTTAAAGAAGCGGCACAGAATATGGGTCTAGAAGTTAATGTCTCAAAGACAAAGTACATGATAACAACTCGGGAAAAAGTACAAACGAAAGGCAACATATCTCTGAGCGGGCAAATATTTGAAAGAGTGGACCGTTTCAAATATTTAGGATCAACAATAACAGAAGGAAATAAAAACAGTGATGAGGTAACAGTAAGAATTTCGCTTGGAAACAAATGCTTCTACAGCCTACAAAATATCATAAAGTCAAAATCAGTATCGATTAATTCAAAAGTAAAAATATACACAACAATAATGAGACCTGTAGTAATATATGCATCAGAAACATGGGCCTTGACTAGTGAACAAGAGGAACAACTTCTTAGATGGGAAAGAAAAATCTTAAGGAAAATATATGGACCTATACAGGAGAATGGCGTATAAGAATGAACCACGAAATAAACAGAGTGTTTAACAGACCTACTATCACAAAAGAAATACGAAATAAACGACTAAGTTGGTTAGGACACGTAGAAAGGATGGATGATAAGAGAAATACAAAAAAAGTACTTAGAAAACAATTAAATGGGAAAAGACCGAGAGGTAGGCCTAGAAAAAGATGGATTGATGGTATTAACCAGGATTTGAAAGACCTAGGAATACGAGAATGGGAAAAACAAGCAAAGGAAAGAAAAACATGGGCAGCTATAGTCAAACAAGCAGAGCACACATAACGCCGAAAAGACCTCCTCAAAAAAAGAAACAAGATAGTAATATTTTAGATAAATATCGTTTAGAACTTTTGAGGAGTTATGCGTGTGGCTGGCCTCCACACCATGTAAAACTTTAGAGCCTAGAAACCCCAACGGGCGACCATGGCCCTCCATGGGCTGTCAGCGGTCACCGATGATGATGATGATGATGATGATGACCTTCTGGTATCATATTCGAATGGCACAAGTATACCAAATCTTCTTCCTTTTTGGCCATTTGAATTTTATTTTCTTATCAAAGCCATTGCAATATTACGTGCAAATCTGTTATAACTCTGTTACGTTAGAGTTACAACAGTTTTGCACGGAACTTATTTCAAAAACGCAAAATAGTTTAACTGTTGTAGCAGAGCTATTCAGTTCGTTGAGCATTTAAAAGTTACTACAGTTTTACAGTTACTACATGATTACTTCATTTTCATTTTTGGCTTACAACAGTTTTGCACTGACGGTGCGACCATTGTCCGTTATCTTTCTGTACGCTTTATAAATTTGTAAAAAGCTCAGGTAATAGAGAGTCACCGAGGATTTTGTATTCCGACGTATAGAGAATTTTCTAAAACATTGTTACTACTTAAAACGTTACTCATAAGCAAGTTAAAATGTTTTACCTCAATCATCGTTAAATTTTCTGATGCTTTACCAGAACTCTTTGTCTCTTTTTTATACGCTCAGTCGCTTACACTCTCTTTAGGTCGACACTGCTCTTTTCGTCACTATTTTACACTTAAATTAAGTAGAATGCATAATGTAAAGCTGTTTAACTACGTTACCGCTCCCATTAACACTTCGAGCAATGCTCTTCATCACTGCGCTTTTTTCCGATATTCTGATCGTTAATTGCACGTTTTTGACCCATTTCCTAAATCTACATTTAATTGGAGTTTCCTATAAAGGAAGAAAGGTTGCTCCAATTTAGATGCAAATGCAGGTTATCTTAAAAATAATGACAGGTGTTTTAACGACCGACGGTAGGTGATAATAGTTAGTATTTTTGAAAGAAAAGTATAATATGTCTTTTGATAATAATGAATACACACATCAAAATGGTCTAGGGACAAGAAATGAAAATCGTTTACTTTCAAAAAGCAATATTTTTCTGTTGAAATAGAATTTGTTTATTGGACATATCTCACTATAGTCTAAGATCCGATATAAGGTCGAACTGCACCGATCTGTTTAATGGAAAAAATTATTTTATATGTAAATTAGTATGTTAAACATTATAAAAAACAAGGGGTGCCTGATATAATCCTGTTCTGACTATAATTAATTAATAATTCAAAAATGATTTTTTTTTATAAATTTGACTGACGTGTTTAACAAAAAAAATTAACACTCTCGGTAAGTGCAAAGCCTATAGGATATGTATAAATAGGGGTGCCTGTAAAAAGCCTGTTCTAAATGGGGGTTGCCTAATTTTTAAAATTTTACAGCGTCTACTTATGGATAATTGAACGTGTGTAAAACTTTGTTATTACTAATTTTACGAAAAAAAGTTATTCTTTATAAAAAGGTCTGCATGATGATTCAACTATGAGTAAATCCTATGATTCAACCATCAGATATTAAATTTTGTCAATCTTATACGAGTTATGTCAAAAAATGTTAATTTCGGTCAATAGTGACTTCGACCTTTCGAAAATTGTTATTATGAAACGGTATTAATAATCAAAAAATATGTATTAGTGCGCAATTATATCATTATAATTAAAAAAAAATGCAAATTTTTCTGAAATTAGATTCTAAACTTCATTTTTATTTCTTACAAGTAGGATAACTCTTTTATTATCAATTTTGCGAAAAAAAGCAATTGTTCATAAAGAGCTTTGAATTGTCTAAAACCTAAGGTGCAGCCATCATCAATTTTATAAATTTTATACGGGGTATGTCAAAAAATATGAATTTCGCCCGGGAAAAAAATATTCAGCATTAAAAGTATGTTGCAATATAGAATTATATCCTTAAAATTGGAATATTCTGAAATATAAAAGTATGAAACAACTCTTGAGCGAAATTCATTGGCAAAAAAGGAAAATCACTGGCAAAAGCTCGCAATATATGTAGGTACTTATATAATTACAAGTACTATGAAATATCCAATAATTTGGAAATATATTTACATTAGATTAATTAAAAAAACTGTAAACATTAAATATTGAAATATATTATAATATATTTTTCAATACAAATCCTAAAATCGGTCAGGAATTTAGACATTTTTGACAACTTTTTTGAAAGGAACGTTCGATATTTCCATTATATTTAGCTGTTGCCTGGAAACGAAAAATATCTGTATGGAAATCTTATTTCCTTACAGGAATTTGCTGTAAGGAACAGTATACTAGGCGAGGGCCGCAAATCAAGCGAGGGAGAAATATGTAATTTTCTCATGTGTTGTACACTGTACTTTTTCTATGGATTCGGTTTTGTCAAGAGTTCAAACTTCAACAGTTAATAGTTTATGTGCTTTTAGGTATATTATATGCAAAAATTGAAATAAAATCATGTAATTTCCGACTTACTGTAGCCTTCTTTCTTTAATTGTAAGTTCAACTTCCTTCTCTTTACCTATTCTTCTCAGTACTTCATGGTCCGTAAATCTATCTACCCAGGAAACCCTCAGAATTCTTCTATAGGCCCACATTTAAAAGGCGTTAAGTCGTCTTATTGTCTACACATTTAACGTCCATGGTCCATAACTTATGGTTTTGAATAATAAAATTCTTGTACTGAATAAAATATCTTTAAAATAATTATTTTTTATTTTTTAATTTGAAATTTTTGACAGCTGATATTGTTCATTTATATTTACATCCTTGAAAAAGATAAACGTTTCAAGTAACTATGGGTTGCTTTCTGGTTGCAATTTATAACGATATTTAAATGCTTTATTTATAATGAATAATATATGAGCGCACTTATAACCGGCAAAATAACGCAAAAGATGGAAAACATATTAAGTTGTAAGATAAAAAGAGATGAACCTAGTGGAGTTGTTAAATTTAGCGATAGTAACTTATAGATTGACATTATATTGATTGTTTCCCACCTTTAGACGTATCGGACGAGTTTGAGAAATGCCACTGTCACAGTGACAGTTTTAGTTGACATACTCTTCTGATACGTCTAAAGGTGGGAAAAAATCGATATAATGTCAATCTATAAGTAACTATCGCTAAATTTAACAACTCTACTAGTTTTGTTCCCTTTTATCTCACAATTTAATATGTTTTTCATCTTTTGCGCTATTTTGCCGGTTATTAGTACGCTCATCACTGTATACATATATTGCGAGTTTTTGGCAGCGATTTTCCCAAGTTTGCCGATTTTGCCAATGAATTTCGCTTAAGAGATTTTTTATACCTTTATATATTTCAGAATATTTCAAATTATAAGGATATTCTTCTATATTGCAACATACATTTAATACTGAATAACTTTTCTCTGGATCAAAATTCAAAATTTTTTTATATACCTTGTATAAAGTATGTAAAATTGATGATGGCTGTACCTTAGGTTTTAGACAATTCAAAGCTATTTATGAACAATTGCTTTTTTTCGCAAAATTGATAATAAAAGAGTTAGTTATCCTATTCGTAAGAAATAAAAATGAAGTTTAGAATCCAATTTCAGAAAAATTTGCAAATTTTTTTTTTAGTTATAATGATGTAATTCCGCACTATAACATATTTTTTGATTATTAATACCGTTTTATAATAACAATTTTCGAAACTTCGAAGTCACTCTTGGCCGAAATTAACGTTTTTTGACATAACTCGTATAAGATTGACAAAATTTGACATCTGATGGTTGAATCATAGGATTTATATCATGCGGAACTTTTTATAAAGAACAAATTTTTTTCGTAAAATTAGTAATAACAAAGTTTTACACATGTTCAATTATCCATAAGTAGACGCTGTAAAATTTTAAAAATTAGGCAACCTCCATTTAGAACAGGCTTTTTACAGGCACCCCTATTTTTACATATCCTATAGGCTTTGCACTTACCGATAGTGTTAATTTTTTTGTTAAACACGTCAGTCAAATTTATAAAAAAAATCATTTTTTAATTATTAATTAATTATAGTCAGAACAGGATTATATCAGGCACCCCTTGTTTTTTATCATGTTGAACATACTAATTTACATATACAATAATTTTTTTCCATTAAACAGATCGGTGCAGTTCGACCTTATATCGTATCCTCTACTACTAAAATAATTTATTATTAGCCTAATAAAATTTAAAAAAAATTAAAATGTAATTTCGTACACGTTAGAACAAATTTTATATCAAAGTTTAGGTGAATAGAAAAGATATTTTAAAGAAAGTATCCAAATCATACAAGGGGATCATTGTTTAAATAATTAAAAAGGGGTTATTTTTGCACAATATTTACTTTTTTCACTGCTGCCGTAATTCACGCTTTTATAAATACGATTTTTTTCTGCAGAGTTGAAGAATAAAGGTTTCACTTAAGACTTATTAGATTAAATTTGACCTCGTATTTTTTTGAATAACTTTATAATATAATATATTGTATTATAAAACTTAAACAAACGAACCCGCAGAAACCTTTTGGGAAATGGCTCTCTGTCAAATGCTCTGAAACTTTGGGTTCTGGTAGTCCTTGATGTGTAGAACAAAAGTCTCAATGGGTGCGTAGCTCAAAAAATCATGGTTTTAAGATATAAACCTCTGAAGGTATAGGTACATCTGTTTTGAGATGGACGTTGAGAGGTGACTCGAATTTTTTTGCAGAAGTTGTTTAAAAATAATTCAAATAATAATATTTGAGTTATCCCCTACACAAAATGGTCCGGAACATTGTTTAAATAATCAATATGTCAAAATATGAAGGAAAAATTCGATTTTTTTATTGATTTTTTGAATATAACTTTAAAACTGTTCATTTCTGAGAAAAGTTGCACTGACATAAAAGTTGCGTAATTAAATTTACTATAATATAGAGTTAGTTAAAAATTTAAAAAATAGCCACCCTTGTTGCAAAATAGCAATACTTGCGAAAAAAACCATACAAAAACAAATATTTGCATTTTACGTTTTTCAACCATTTATGCTACACTTAGGGCCTTTCATATTTTACCCAGAAAAACTTTATGATATAGTAAAATAACACTGTAAATTTCATTAAAATCAACTTACTCTCTGCTTTATTTTCAGTCCTGCAACATTTTTAAAAAACGAATTTTTTTTGCGAAAGCTGGATTGCAAAATTTATTTTGCAAAATCTATTGAACCAATCTTAATTAAATTTACAATGTTGTTTTACTGTATCATAAAGTTTTTCTGGGTGAAATATAAAGGTCCTAAGTGTAGCATAAATGGTTGAAAAGACGTAAAATGCGAATACTTGTTTTTGTATAGTTTTTCCGCAATGATTGCTATTTTGAAACAAGGGTGACTATTTTTTAAATTTTTAACCAATTTTATATTGTAGGAAATTTAATTGTGAAACTTTTATATCAGTACAACTTTTCTCGGAAATGAATACCTTTAATGTTATAATCAAAAAACGAAGAAAAAAATCGAACTTTTCCTTCATTTTTTGATATTTTGATTATTTAAACAATGTTCCGGACCTTTTTCCAGAGGGAGGATAGCTCAAATATTATTATTTGAGTTATTTTCAAGCAATTTCTGCAAAAAAATTTGAGTCACCTCTCAACGTCCAAATGTACTAATATTTTTACAGATCCGCCCTGGTCTATAAATTCATTTTCTCGAGAATGGGCGACTCTGGTGATAAATTATGAATCAGGTCGATTTTTATTTTTTAAATTAAAAATGTTAGCATATATACCATACTAGTAACGTCACCCATCTGGGCGTGATGACGCAATCGATGATTTGTTTAAATAAGAATAGGGGTCGTGTGAGAGCTCATTTGAAAGGTTATACAGTTCTCTATTCACTAATATAAACATTAACATAATAATTATTTATGCAGGTGCCCAAAAATTTTTTTGAATTAAATTAATTGAGACAAAAAGTAGAATGTATATAATATATAATTTATTTATTTCGAAATACATTTTACTGCTGTAAGAAAATAGGAAAAAATGTTAATTTAAAAAAAAAACATTGCTTTTCGCTTAAATTAAATGCTCAAACTGCTAAAAGGCAGGTGGGTGGCATTGAATTTAAGCGAAAAACAATATTCATTTATCAAGTAAACATTTTTTACTGTTTTCGGAAAACAGCAAAATATATTTCGAATTAAATAAATACATTCTTCTTTTTGTCTCCATTAATTTAATTAAAAAAATTTTTGGGCATCCTGTATAAATATTTATGTTAATGTTCATATTAGTAAATAGAGAATTGAATAACTTTTCAAATGAGCTATCACACGACCCCTATACTTTTTTAAGAAAATCATCGATTGCGTCATCACGCCCAGATGGATGACGTCACTAGTATGATATATCCTCCAAAAAATTATAATTTCAAAATAAAAATCGACCTGATTCGTAATTTACCTCCAGAGTCGCCCATTCTCGAGAAAATGAATTTATTCCAACTGAAACGTCCTCACTGTACCTATAACTTCAGAGGCTTATATCTTAAAATCATGAGTTTTTGGAGCTACGCGCCCATTAAGTCTTTTCTTCTACACATCAAGGACTACCAGAACCCAAAGTTTCAGAGCATTTGACAGAGAGCCATTTCCCATAAGGTCTCTTCGGGGTCCTTTGCAAAAAAATATTATTTGCCTTTTTAATAAGCACTGTAAAATATTTTATTTTATAGTCAAAGTTGCGCTATATTACGAGTATAAAGCAAAAAAAAATGTCGAAAAATTTTTAATAATTATTTATGAGATATTGAATTTGTTTATTAAATGTTACCATATTTTCAATTGCAAAAGCGCGGTTGTTTCCAAATGAATATACACCTGTATTTAGGGTCCCATTTTTTATTGGTATGTATTATTCGATAAATGAATTAATAAATTAAAATTTCAAATAAACTCCCCTATAAACTGGCATCTGAAAATAATAGTCCTAATTTGTTTATAACTTGTTTTTTTTAATATAAAATCTCGTCGTAAGGATTAAACATTTTGAAATGCCATTTCGATTATCAAGTATCTGGAAATTTTTCTTGTCGTTTTTTTTTCTTGTTTTTTTTTTTAATTTATATTACTACGGATCCTTTAAGGCTCATTCAGTTTATGTTTTTGTTGATCTAAAAAGAAAAAATTTTTGAAGGTTGTCTATTTAACTTATATGTATATTTATTACAATTTTTGGTGCAAGTGTAGTTAGAATTTGTTGTTTTTGTGGTTTTAACAAAGCTAATATGCAAAGATATTATCTTGATGGTAAAACACAGCTACGAGCTATTGGTATGATGTAGGGTGGTATACCAAACGTATAGTAGGACGGTTATGGCAGAGTTTTCAAGAAACTTGTGTTGTAAGGGAAAGACACAGCGCTCCAACAAAAACAACACAATCGGTAAATGACAGGTTTGTTCGCCTTCAGGCATTAAGGAACCTCAATGTTACTGCTAAGCCGCTAAGAAGTGAGCATAAAAACATTCACGGCATTAATGTGTTTAATCAAACTGTCAGGAATAGGTTACATGAGGGTAATTTTTACGCTAAATGTCCCATTAGAGTTCCAGTATTATCCCATGGGAAATGCACAAGGAGATTAGAATGGGCCGAGCAACATCAAATTTAGCAAGCACGAGAATGGCTAAAAATTATTTTCGGCAATTAGTTCAGGTTTGATTTACGACCCGATTCACCAAGATCAAGGGTATAGCTTGCCGCTTGCAAACCATTCAAGAAGTTGACATATATGAAGGACAAATTTTGATGGTTTGGGCTGGAGATTCAATAGGTTTTGGATCTGATCTCATTCATACTGAAGGATTTTTAGCAACATACGAATATCGAGATTATATTCTTGAAGCGATTGTTCGTCCACATGCTGCACAATTCGAAGAAAATTTTGTGCTGATGCACGATAACGCACGTCCTCATATTGTAAAAATCGTGAGAATTTTTTTAGAGCAGTGCAATATTAAGATATTGCCCTTGCCTGCTCAATATCCTGACTTCGTGTACATCCTGTGTTCATTTGGCGAAATATTCGACCGTTCCGCTACTTTTGGAACACCCTATATATTACTTTATATTACTATGAAGAAATATTTCCCATTAGTCCGTTCTTTAACGGTAAAATATTGCAAAACCTCTAAATTTTAAAGAACCGCTTGGATTGACATAAAATTTGGCATACACATAGCTAATAAGTCAAAGAACAAAAGTGATATTGTGCCGATATGTGCTTCTGCCCCGGGGGTGGTTTCCCCCCCCCCCTCCCTTGGGGGTAAAAACATATTCGTCCAAAGTAAGTCCGGAAATGGATAAACTGACTGATTCTAAGTAACTTTTGTTCTATAGAGTTTTTTCACTAAGTCAATATTTTTCGAGTTATTTGCTAGTGAATATGTTAATTTTTTCAACAAAATAACCACGCTTTTAGACGGTTTTTTGCAAATAACTCAAATAGTCTGTATTTTGTCGAAGAAAGATTCGTAGCAAAAATATAGCCTGTAAAATAGTTAAAAAAATGGTGTATATAATTACGTCTGTATATCTAGTAGAAGCAGAGTTATAGCTAATTAAAAATAGGTTCATATTCGTAAAATTTAAAATGGAATATTTTAACGTGAAATAACCAAAAATGAAGCACATTTCGGGGAAAACGTATTACAACTTATTTAAAGTGTTTAAAAAAAGCGTCATTTTTGTTTCATAAAAAAAATTTCTAGCATCAAAAGTAAACAAGTTACACTCAAAATAAAGTTAGTCCCTTTTTTTTTTGGTAAAAAAATCGGGAAAATCACCCCCTAATGTGTATCTCAAATGAACTTAATCGTTACGACTTCACAAGTTTCTTGAGTCGCGCATGTATTGTTTATATGATCTGTAAGTTTCATCGGTTCAAAGTCCTTATTTTTGAAAGGACTGTAGTTAAAAGGGGTTGAACGAGTCACTGATCACGAATGTATGCAAATTTAGAGACACCAAATCTTAATCAATTTTTGTATAACAGAAAAATAAAAATACATGATATTCGGAAAAGCAATGTTGACTTTTTTTTGTTTTTCGAGATTTTTGGTATCTCTAACAATTTTTAAATTATTTTGAAAAAAAAATGTTTTTCAAAATTAAAATTTTTAAAAATTTCACTTTAAAACCCGATTTTTTCAAAAATAAGCACTTTGAATCGATGAAACTTACAGATTATATTTATAAACACAACATAAGTAAAATAATTTATGAAGCGGTAACGATTTATTTTATTTAAGTTGCTAATTAGACGGTGGTCCCCCGATTTTTTTTTTGCCAAAACAAAAGGGACCAACTTTATTTTGAGCGTAACTTGCTTAAATTTAATGATAAAAACTTTTTATAAAAACAGAAATAAAGCTCTTTTCAAACACTTTAATAAAATTATAATGGATTCTCCCCAAAAAGCGCTTAATTTTTTGGATATTTCACTTCAAAATATTCTATTTGAAATTTGGTGAATATGAATCAATTTTTCATTGGCTATATATAACGGGCTTTCATCTGGCTTTACGAGGTCCAGAGACCTAACGCGTACACCATTTTTTTGACTTTTTACAGGCCATATTTTTGCTAAGAACGTTTTTTTCGACAAAATACTTACTTTTTGAGTTATTTGCAAAAACCGTCTACAAATGTAGTTATTTTGTTGAAAAATGAACATATTCACTCGCAAATAACTCGAAAAGTGTTGACTTGGCGAAAAAGTTCTATAGAACAATAGTTACTTAAAATTAGTCAGTTTATCCATTTCCGGACTTATTTTGGACTTATATTTTTTCACCTCCAAGAGGGGGTGAAAGTCACCCCCAGGGAAAAAGCACACATCGGCACAATATCACTTTTTTTCTTTGACATGTAACCTATGCGTATGCCAAATTTCATGTCAATCCAAGCGGTTCTTTAAAATTTAGAGCAAAAACCGTGAAAGAATGTACTACATGTAAATAACATAATGATAATATCACAAAGAAAAATCAATAATGTATTAACGTTGCAATGTTTTTTGTTATCGTATATCCATTTAGATTTAGTTCTGTTGGCATTTATAGTGGATTTTTAATTTACAATCAGAATATCTAATGAATTACATCCTATAACCATGGCAATAAAATGTTTATTATGTATAAAATTTATACTGCAATAAATTTTACTTCAATATCATTTATGCTCATAATAACTAATAACTGGAATCTAGAATTAAATTTTTGTAGAAAGTGCAGCTATATTAAAAAAAAATACATCAAACACATTAATATTCAATCTTTTCCGTGGTTTTCAGTTATTTCACAAAAAATTATTTTATATAAACTATTCTAAATTTTTCATTTCAAGAATTATTAATTTAGGAAATTGAAATTTTCCTTACAATGTATCAAGTTTATTTGGTGGTTCTTTTGTCAATTATATTTGGCATATTTCTTTATATTTATTATTATTTTGTATTTACAACAACTGCTTCTCTCATTAGCAAAAATTGCTCTTCATGACAATTTCTTAAGGTAGTGTTGCGTCTTATCACCGCTATCATTTACTTCTTATTCGGAGTTTATATTCAAAGAAGCATTAAACGACGTCCAAGTTGGAATCAAGATTAAAGCGTCGTTTAAACACAACGATAAGTCACAGCAACTAGTTGTGATGACAAGTTGAAACGCTGTTTAGACGCTGCGATTCAATGCGATACCACCTTCAACCCAACTCCAACTTTGATAAGTTGTGCGATGCACCGTTCACACACAATGATAAGTTGCAACAACTCGATTGACCTTGATAAGCTGTTTGATTTATCGCTGTGTTTAAACGACCCTTAAGGGAACCAGCATAGACAACATCAGGTACGCCGGTGATACCGTCCTAATAGCAAGCAACCCACAAGAACTACAAAATATAATAAAGGCGATAGTTGGTCATCGAAATGTTTCGTTTACACTTAAACGTTTTAAAAACTAAAATTTTAGTATTCTCAAAGACATCAGTAAATGTATATTTTTGTATGCCAATGGACAAAATTATAGAGCAGGTAACGTCCATAAAATATTTGGGGGCAAATGTCACATGGAGCCATTGTTACCCAAAAAAAGAAATCCTATCAAGAATCGAAAAAGCGAGGAAAACATTTTTTACAAGCTCAGACCTTAGTCTGGAACTCAGAATCCGAATGATTAAATGTTATGTGTTTTTTCTCTTGCTATATAGTTGTGAAAGTTGGACAATAGACTCTGAAACAGAAAAGAGAATATATGTATATATTATGCATTTGAGATGTGTATATGCAGACGGATGTTGAGAATTCCATGGGTACAAAAAGTTTCTAACAATGGGGTACTTCGGCGCATCATGAACAAAAACAAAAAGAATCACTAAGAATAATCCAAGAAAGACAACTACCTTGGGCCATGTGTTTGGAGGGGAAAAGATATGAACTACTTCAAATCATATTTACTCCAGGGTAACAAGCTAGAAATAGACCATGTTCGGGACACTCAAAGATCCAGGTAGCTGACTGCTTTTTTAGTTATTGTATACGAATTTATAAAATACTAAAATGAAAACCCAACTATAGCCTCAAGTTTTCTTAATATTCTGTTTTTTGATTTATTCATTTAAGTTGGATAATAAAAAAGTTAGGTACTTTAACAACTAGACATGTTCTTCATCAATACACGGTGTGTCTAAATAAGTGTGACAAACTTTAAGGGGTAATTCTGCATGAAAAAATAATGACAGTGGGCTTTATAAACGTATGTCCGCAAATGTTTCTTTTCCGAGATACGGGATGTTAAATTTTCTCTTACAAACTGACGATTTATTTTAGTGCTTTAAAACAAGTTGAGATATGCCAATGAAATTTGGTGGGTTTTAAGACGTAGTTATTGCACATTTTTTGACATACAATTAAGAATTTAATATTCACCATTAGCGCGCGTACGTGTAATATGACCAATCATATTACCCTTATGCACGCTAATGGTGAATATAAAATTCTAAATTTTATGTAAAACAATGCGCAATGCCTATCTCTTAGAACCTACCAAGTTTCATTTGCATGTCTCTAATGGTTTTAAAGCAATAAATAAATCGTCAGTTTGTAAGAAAAATTCAACATCCCGTATCACGGAAACGAAACATTTGCGGATATACGTTTGTGTAAAGCCAACTGTCATTATTTTTTCATGCAGATTTACCCCTTACAGTTTGTCACACTTATTTAGACACACCGTGTATCGATGAAGAATATGTCTAGTTGTTAAAGTACCTAACTTTTTTATTATTCAACATAAACGAATGAATAAAAAAACAGAATGTTAAGAAAATCTGAGGCTATAGTTGGGTTTTAATTTCAGTATTTTATAAATGCGAGAATAATCCACAGGGTAATGCGAACTTTGAGCAAAAAACACAGTTTGATTGGTACACCCGGTATACAATGAAGATTTACCTGATTTGCAACAATAATACTACAATGGTATTGCTTAAGAATAAGGCTATAACATGTTCAAAAAAATCACTTAAATCGGCCAACAGCTTTAGGAAATATGAGACATCAAAAATACCAAATTTTTAAGTGGGCCGTTTTCTATTCACGTAAATTTAGTCAAAAATCCTAATGCCAAATTTCTGAAATTTTGTAGTTTAAAAATATTTAGAATAACTTTAAAAATATTGTCCGTAGAAAAAATCATTTTACATATTAGAAAAGCTGATATTTTTGACACGAATTTTTAAAAATGTAGTTCAATTGGTGACTAGTCGTGGTAAGTGAAGGGGGAGCTGGGAGCCGACAAATGCACGAGTTCAAAAACTAAAAAAGCAACTTAAAACTAATATCCTTTTCTATATCTCGGTATCTACTGAATATATTTTGATCGTTCTTTTTTTAATTTGCATGTAATTTTTCTGTACATTACAAATATGCAATTTGTCTAGACATTTATTAATTAATAAATAGTCAAATTTGTTTAAACAATTTTTGAAAAAATATTTTTTTCGCAAAAATCCATGATTTTAATCATAATATTTATATTAATCATAGAAAAAGTTAAGCTATATTTTAATAAAAAAATTATCTTCAATAAATAATTATCTAATCAAAATCATTTATTTATTAAAGTGTACTTTAACTTTTTCTGTGATCATTAATGATACCGTGATTAAAAAAATTGATTTTTGCAAAAAAAAATATTTTTTCAAGAATTGTTTAAACAAATTAGACTTTTTATTAATTAATAAATTTATAGACAAATTGCATATTTGTAATGTACGAAAAAATTACATACCAATTAAAAACAGGAAGATCAAAATCCATTGAGTTCATCCGGAGATACAGCAAATTATATTCGTTTGAAATTGATTTTTCGGTATTTTAACTGACTGGATTTGTAGGTCCCCCCTAGTAATCGTTTCCACTGCATTTTTGCAAAATAGTAGAAGATGCTGTGAAGGTATAATATTTGTGCAATTTTTTTTAAGAAAAAATACAAATCCCATTCTTTAAATTGGCACTAATTATATTCCTTAATTATTATAAACAAATTGGCTGTGAATTAAAAAATAAAACATATGGCTAACTTTGTCCCAAATGAGTCCAGGCTAAATTTTTTTATTTGAAAATTCGTGTTAAAATACTATTTTTTCGAATATATAAAAATATTGTTTCTACGGACATTTTAAAAGTTATTCTAAATGTTTATAAACTACAAAATTTTAAAAATTTGGCATTAGGATTTTTTACTATGTTAATTTTTTTTATCTTTTTTTAATAACTTTTGATACTATAACTCTTCTACTTTCATTTGGCATACTCAGACTTGCTCTATCTTTATTTTTTTCTGTCTTATCTATAGTAGTAATGTGAGTTTTTGAATATAAATTCATAAGGGTTCTAAAAAATAATAAAGCTTTATCAAAAAACACAATATTTTAAAATGGAGTTCATTAAGAATTTAAAATACCTCTCAGAAGATTCCATAAACTTTTGTCGTCCTTAGAAATTTACACCAAAAGTTACGTCAAGCAGTAAACACTAATTTTCCTTAACGAAACAAAAGTTTATTTAACATTAACCCTTTAAGTCGAGAATAATTTAATTTCTATGTAATTATGAAATTCTGTTTAACTTTGTAGATAAGTCGAATACAAAGAAGAGTTTAAGAGAGTTGCATATCATAATTAGATTAGATATAGAAGTTTTAATAAAATGTGTCACTAGAAGTTACAAAAGTTTACCAGCTTTATTAGAGAGTTAATTCTATCAAACAAAAAATTAAATTTTAAATAAACTTGCAATTGTACATTGCACCTTTCAATTGCAGTACCTGACAAAATATAAATTATAAATAAATTTTCATATTATCACAAGAACTATAATAATAATTTTACTTACACATTTACAAAAATATGTAATAATTTTTACTAATGTTCAACATATCTTGATGAAAAGTGGCTATCGAAAAACTACTTAGAGACAAAAAAGTTTTAGAAACATTGTGTTTAACTAATTAGTCCTGTCGCCAGTAGGGGTACAACGGCCTCCTTAATTCAGGTGGACTTACCCAAGTTTTCTTTATGTATTTTGACCCGTAGAACACGAATTTGTTGGGTAACAGTCGATCCGGGTGTCGATAAGATTGTTATAAACAAAGAACTTGAGGAATCACATAACAGCGATTTTTTGCAAAAGAAAATATTTTTTTTGTATTTTTCGGGTCATTCTAAGCAAAAAATGTTTTTACAAGTTTTTTCGTAGGATGCATAGTTTTCGACATAAACGCGGTTGAAATTTCAATAACTCGAAAAATTGCAATTTTTGAACCCGAATAACTTTTGATTCAAAAATAAAATAGCAATGCTGCTTACCGCATTTGAAAGTTCAAGTCAAATTCTATCGGTTTTGATTATTTTCATTTCTAAAAATTAATTTTTTTATTGTTAAACAAAGCTATAAACACATAGTGATTGAATGATATTTTCAATGCATTTCTAATTTGAAATCGAACGAGTAGGCGCGCATACAGAATTTCTACGTAGATTAGGTACATTAAAACGCATGCATTGGGTACGGGAAACACTATGTGTTTATAGCTTTGTTTAACAAATAAAAACTTAATTTTTAGCAATGCAAATAATTAAAACCGATAGAATTTGACTTGAACTTTCAAATGCAGTAAGCAGAATTGCTATTTTATTTTTTAATCAAAAGTTATTCCGGTTCAAAAATTGCACTTTTTCGAATTTTTGAAAGTTCAACCGCGTTTATCTAGAAAACTATGCATCCTACGAAAAAACTTGTATGACCATTTTTTGCCTAGAATGACCCAAAAAATACAAAAAATGTTTTGTTTTGCGAAAAATCGCTGTTATGTGATTCCTCAAGTTCTTTGTTTATAACAATCTTATCGACATCCGGATCGACTGTTACCCAAAAAATTCTTGTTCTACGGGTCAAAATACATAGAAAAAACTTGGGTAAGTCCATCTGAATTAAGGAGGCCGTTGTACCCCCCCTGGCGACAGGACTAAATAGAACCACGGTAATAATTTAATTGGAACGAACACAAATTTGGGGCGGGGGGGGGGGGGTTTAATGGAACAAAACCCCATAAAATGTTTATTGGGTGCACAAATTTCACTGTTATTTTTTTTCATTTCACTGTTTCTGCCGTAAGAATATCTTTTTTATAAGTTATATATTTTTATATAGTTATATAGTTTATATTTTTTTTTAAAGAAAAATGAATTTTGATGTTATGTACACGCGACCTACGGGTCTATACAAATAATAGATATGTTTTGTAAATACCTGAGCTACACCTGCAAATTTTTTGAATTTTTTTTAATGTTTTAAGAAATAATTTAAGAAAAAATTATGTTTTTGTGTAGGATGAGGTAGGGCGATAAAATTGCGCTGTATTATGTTGTTAATTACATAAAACACGTTAATGAAATGAAAAAATATTCAGATATTTTCATTTTCAAAAATAAAATTACACCAACAATAACAAGACAAAGCCCTTAATAACCATGAAAACATTTTTTTGGGGGTTTGAATATATTTCGATCAGTTGTTGAATATCCATATAATAGAAAAATAAAAAGGCTGACGCAGTCGTTTAATTCTAAAAATGCGGCTATGTTTGTTATCTATGTTTCCAAGACGGATCAATTTTAAGGGTTTTTAGCCATATATTTTTATAATATTGTACTTTGGTAGTTAGCATGTTAGATCACGTAAGCACTGATGATGATCGGTCATCCGATTGAAAACTAGTTCTGTGATGTAAGTATGTTTTAGGGATTTTTAAAAATATACCTTTTATAAAGGATTTTTATCGTGTTTTTAAATTTTGGTTATTTCCATTGAGTGTCAATTAGTCCAGAAAGCCATTGCGCATTCGCTAGAAAAAATAGTATGCAAATTTAACCCTTTTATCGCCTTTTTAACAAATGTGTTTGTTGCCATATTCAAAATTGAGTCAAAAATTTTTAAAAGGTTTTTTATTGTTTTATTGTTAAAATTATTTTTTTGCATCGAACAAATGTTTTTAGGTATTTTGGATCATTCCAAACAGAAAAGGTCTTTAGTGACTTTTCTCTAAAGTTGATAGTTTTTAACATATAAGCGATTAAATATTTAAAATTGTGAAATCCGATATTTTTAACCCTCAAAAACTATGTGAAAAACTGAAAATGTTGCCAAGGTAGATAGATATTTTTTAAACATCTATTGATTAAATTATGAAGAGTTCTTTGCAATACAATATCGAAAACCTCTTTGTTTTTTAATTGCTAATTAAGCGAGCGCGACACCTCACATAATATATTTTCTCACATATATTTTCGCAGAAAATCCAATAGAGACCTTTTCTCTTTGGAATGATCCAAAAAAAACCTAAAAAAAAGCTTTGTTCGATGCAAGAAAAATAACTTCAGGAAAAAACAATTAACATACAAAATTTTTGACCCTCTGTTGGACATGGCAACATGCAAATTTGTTAAAACGGTTCCTATTTAAGTAAGAATGTGCAAAAAATCCGAATTAGAATATTTTTCCTAGCGGATCTGCAGTGGCTTTCTGGACTAAATAGAAAATTCAAAACGCCATAAACTGATCAGGAAACTCGAGAATTATCATTACTTAACATGTACTTATATGAAAATAAAATATTCATAAAAAATTAAAAAATTTGCTTTTGTTTTTCTTCCCTGTATATTTATTAAAAGTACTTGAACCTAAGAATATTATGAAAATAATATTATGTTAATTTGAAGGAAATAAATTTAGATACTGTATTCTGAAAATATTTTTTCAGTTAGAAGGTATTAACTCTTCAACGCTCAACCTTTTTTGGGTTCCATGTACGCCCAAGCGTGGGTAAAAAATTTCCACCTCGAAAATAGCAAATATATTTATTGAGAGTTGTTTTAAAATGGATTGAACTTAAGAATCTTATGCTTAATAAACACATCATTTTCTAAAATATTAATATAAACAATTTACAAACCTTACAAAAAATTACAATATACATCAAAATTAACAAATCAGTAAAAGCCAGTAATTCAGATTTGTCGATTTTCTCCACATTCTTCCTTTCAACCTCCTCATTGGCGGATAATTATGTACACTATGTAATTATACGTCGATAATTACATGGATTATCTTCCTACCAACGATAAATTATATAGAAACCTTTAGTAACAAGTTTTACTAAGGGTGTACTTTTTATACCCACCCATATTTACCTCAAGATACTACTTTTATTTTTAAAAATATCGGTAGAACCAAATTAACATTCGATACAAGGCTGTCTTTTTAACAATAAATAATTTAAAAAAAAATTTAAACACGTAATAAATTATGTTACAAGGGAATACGCTTTAGGTGGACATTTCTTACCCACCCTTGAGCGTTTAAGGGTTAAACCCGTATTTTATAACTGTGATCTGTAAGTCGCAGCATGATTCCTCGAATATTCTTTTTCAAATAAATTATACTTTTTAAATAGATGGCGGTCTTTATTGTTTTCAAAGGAGTGTCACTTCTTTGTCGTAACTGGCCTTCCGCTGACACTTAGTTGAAAAGGGTAGTGTAAGTTAACTCTGACCTACAGAATCCTTTGTCGGCGAGAGACCTATTGCTTGTGGTAATAAATTTCACATTTATTTTTGTGCAAGGAAACGACGTAATTTATATAATTTATCGAGGAAAAAACGTAATGCTTAAGTTGAAATAGTGCTTGTAGATTTTCCTGTTGATTGATAAATATACAGGTTTTACTGTTTACAGTAAAGTACATAGATAGATTATATTGTTGTATTCAGAATTGGCAGTAGATGTCCTCATTAATCCATAATTACTGACATGGATGTTTCAGGACGTAGACTCTAACATGAGATTTCTCATACGGTTGCCTATTCTCCTTTTAGTGCGGCAGATTCGTGGAAATATTACAATAATTGTGCATTTAATGATAGAAGCATATAATTTGGACCCCCATATATTGCACATATAAAGGTTCAAAATTAGATATGAGCCCATCTCAGATTTTACCTTTTACAAAAATGGCGGGCATTTAAAATGGCGACGATACACAGCGCCGGATAAAGGGGCGGGCGAGCCGGGCAACTGCCCGGGGCGCGGAGTTTTGAGGGGCGCCAAATTTTGAGGGATGCCGATATAAAAATAAAATATTTTTTACATTCATTATTTTTTTATAACTTTTAGCATTATTCCTGATTGAATATTAATTTTAGTAATAAGAAAACTATTGCTAGCTATAATCAGAATCAATAACTGAGAAAAAGATTAATAGACAAAAACAAAAATTCTCTAATGATGCAACCTAAGAATTTTTATCATCCATAAAATATTAATGCAGACTAAAATGTTTTTTACGATCTAAAATGTTTGTTCAGTTTATAAAAGGACATTTTTGTCACGTACCTATCACTTATGGTAACAATGTACATACATACTTAAAAAAATTGACAAAGATCAGATTTATGAATAGTCAGGGATATTACAATACTGGCGCCAATAATACACCTAAATGGTTAAGGTTAAGTAATATTGTCTTTCTGTTCTGTAAACTTTGCGTTAACAAGATTGGCGTGTGTCCGTGGGTGTGTAATAATTAAAGCGAAATAAAACAAAGATTTGTTAAATATTGAGAATTTGCGGTATTGTAATAATTAGATAATATATTTTTTTTAATTTTACGTTATATAAATTTCGGTAAGTAGGTATCCACTTAATAAAAAATATAACATTTATGGTATTAGGAAACATAATAGTAAATTACTGATTTTCAGGAGGTAACCGACGGAAATTTTGAACATTTTGAAGTGATTTTTTAAAAGTATTATTCTCATCCGAGTTAGTAAATAAAGTTACCTATTATTTCATTGAAAAGTGATTTATTTCTCCTTTTAACATTTTTTTCTCTCAATAAACTGTGTATGAATGAATTAGAAATGACAAGTTCTTTTTCCTTTAATATACTTACATGATATATAAAAACTTATTTCGAATCTTTGTAAGGTTAAGATTTTTTTAGGGTTTTATTTTTTGTATAAAAACGGCGCGTTGCATAAAAAAGGAGAGATAGATTTTTGTATCACAAATTGAACGATGAATTCCAAAATTATTTTTTATTTGAAATATCTAAGTGGCGTTTTTTTTTTCTTAAAAAGATTATGACCATTACCCGTATTCGCGGCAATGGTAGATATAAAATTCTTAATTTTATGCAAAAAAAATGTGCAATAATTATCTCTTAAAACCCATCAAATTTCATTTGCATATCTCAGCCGATTTTAGAGCACTAAATAAATCGTCAGTTTGTAAGAAAAATTTCAACAGCCTGTATCTCGGAAACGAAGCATTTGCAGACATGCGTTTATAGAAACTGTCATTATTTTTCCATGTAGCCCTTAAGCTTTGTCGCACTTATTTAGAAACACCCTGCATATTACTAAGGATTTAAACAGTTTTCACTGTATTGTCTTAAATGGACTGCTTTAATACGTTGAACACCCAGCAATCTATTGAGCTGGCGAAACAAGTGGCTCTCAAATTGTCTACCTAGATCCGTTGTTGTGGTTGCTGGCACACCAAACCGAGATAACCATCCCTCAAGGAGCTTCTGCGCAACAACTTCGGCTGTTATTTCCGAGATAGGTATGGCTTCGGACCATCTTATAAAACGATCGATGATTGTGAGCAGGTATCAAAAGTTCAGATTTGTTGGAAGTGTGCCCATAATGTCGACATGTATGTGTGCGAATCGATCGTTTGGCATTTCTATAGGTGTCACAGGTGTAACAGTGTGACGTCCAATTTTGGCATTTTGACATTGGATGCACTTTCGTGACCACTGCTTGACTTGGCAATTTATGTTATGCCACACAAAGCGTTCGGCAATAATTCGTAATGTAGCAGCATGTCCTGGGTGGGACTGCGTATGAAACTTCAGGAAAACATCTCTCTGGAACACAGCTGGCACATAAACTCATATACAACCATCTTGGACTGAACAATAAATAGGTCGTTGGCTATGTGGTAGAACTATGCGCTAAAATTGTAACGAGCTAGCAGGATCGTTCAGAATCTGTTGAGGAGCCTCATTTGAAATCTGAGCTTCGGATAGCCGGTTATAGTCAATGGTAATGGGCGTTGTGACAGCGTCTACTTCAGATCGTGAGAGACAATCGGCAACGATATTGGCTGCACCCTGAATATGTCGAATATCGGTCGAGAATTATCCAATAAATTCTAGTTGGCGTATCTGTCGTGGAGACTGCCGACCATGTCGCTGTTAAAAGGCAAACGTTAAAGGCTTGTGCTCAGTATAAATGGTAAACGGCATGCCCTCAAGAAAATGGCAGAAGTGATGTATGCCACTGAATATTGCAAGCAGCTCCCCTATAGCTTTGCTCCGTCTTAGAAAGCTTTCGGGAGAAGAAAGCGATGGGCTGTAGGTGTTCACCTATAAGCTGTTGCAAAACACCGCCAATAACAGCATCTGAGGCATCAACTGACATGTTCAATTGGGCATTCGGTGCTGGGAAAACCAATTCAGTCGACGCCGCAAACAGTTCTTAAACTTTGGAGAAAGCTGCCGCAGCTGCTGGTGTTAACCCGGGAACAGTCGCGATCTTTTCTGTCACGTAATCGGTCGCGTGTTATATTTTGTCTAACAATACAAATTTACACGAGAATTTACAACAAATCTTTATGTTATAGTATTTTTATTTACTTGTAATGTTAGAAAAATTATTTCTAACAAATATTAAAGCTAATTTTTTTTCACCAAAGCCATCATTCCAAAAAAAAAGAAGAAGAAAAAAAAAAATAAACCTACGCATTACTACACCCTTCCCCGAGGCACTTACGAGTGGAAAGTTATGTTGCAAAATTTTTCATCAAGAAAATTTTCATCAAATTTTTATCACGAAAAAGGATAAAATGATAGATTTTTTCTAAGGTTAATGTCACCGCTTGCTGCTTTTTTTTTGCTGAGATAGTAAGTCCGTTAATGGCATTAGTTCATTCGCAGCATTTGGTAACCAACGTCTGTAGAAATATTGCATAGCCATAAACCGTCGTAGCTGTCGATAGGTCGTAGGTTGTGGAAAGTTGCGAATTGCGCTTACTTATCGTAGAGAGACCGTGGCACCCAGGAAGTTTACTTCACGTTCACGGAATTTTGAAAATGGTTTGCGGGCTGCAAAGTAGTCGGGGCACACTTTAAACTATTTTATTGGTTTATTGTTTAACAACAAACTACATACTAAAAACAAGTAAAAAACCATGGCAGTTGTTTTCGGAGTTTCTGAATTTGTTCTGACAGACGTCAGCTTATCGGTCTCCTCTTCTTTCCTCAGCCGGTCAACACATATGTGATCGTAGGTGAACTGTCAATCTGCCACAAGGTTCTAACAAAATCCTTTATAGACTGAATTAATAAAAAACTTGAGTTTTGGTAATTTGATGAACTTGCTGCCATACTAATAGCGAAAGAATACGCTGGAGTGCTTTGAACTAGAGAAACGTAAACACTGACATACGGTACGTGATACCGCGAGAAAACTTTACGTCAACTTAGCTCAAAGACTAAACCATACTAACACTGCAGCAGCAGGGATCAGGTACAATTATTACACATCACTTGAAGGTACACCGATGGTATTCTAGTAACCTTTAATAAAAATCGTTTAACAACAATATATATTTTTGGCAAGATATGGCATACCGCATGTTAGTGGTTAAGGGTTAATTGAAATTTGAGATATTATAGGTCACTCAGATTAGAATTTCAATGTCATTGCAATGCATTATCATTGATAATATTGTATCGTCGTCTCATAAGTACCATTTTACATTATTTTCAAGTCACGAAAGTCGTAACCACTGTTTAATTAAGTCATTAAAACAGTTAAAAGTCGTAACAAATTTTGTTTATATAGTTACGAGAATTAGTTTATTTCTACATTGTTTTTCTCCTTTTCGACTTATAACCCTTGAGGGTCTTTGCCTGCCTGGCCATGTTCTTATATTCAGACCTCTTGTTCCCTTTTCCTCCATTGTTTTACATTCATAGTTATCAGGTCGCTGTCCACGTGATCCCATCATCTAGTTTTGAGTCTTCCTTTTTTTTTTGTTTTCCTATCGGCTTGCATTGTAACATTGCCGTAATCCGAATTGCCAGTAGATGTCATTCATTTATCATGGCATTTACACTCCTAGCGGAGTGATTGCCGCCCCCTTTGGGTTATTTCGATTCATCTGTCGTGTACTCCAGTCGGGTTAGACGAATAACAGGCCTAACCTTGCGTTAGGAGCTGCCCCAAATTGTATTTTTCTGATCTGTAGAGGGAGTCAATAGTAGTGTAAATTTAAAATCTCGACTGAATTCCGCCGTTGCGTTAGCCGCCATCTTGATTTTAAACGAGAACCGTTTTTGCTCAATATCTCAGCCATCTTCAACTTTTCAGCAAAAAGTATACCAACCAAAATTGTTGCAAATTTTATTTTATATAATTTCTATTATTACAATTTTTTCGAGGGGTCGATATTTTCGGAGTTATGGCGGAAAATAGGGACAGTTGGGGCACGATTATTAAATTATCTCGATTATTATTACTTTTACGACAAAAATGTACCTACACAAAAATAGGGAGAATTAAATTATACACAATTTTGATTTCTTTCATTTTTTTGCTAAAATTAATATTTAAGGTAGTACGTATGCGTTAATTGCGCGAGCGTAAGACCTGATTGATTTTATAGCAATTGTTTTTGTTAAATATCTACGCCATTTTCAACTAAAATTGTTCCAAATATGATTTCCTACAATTTCTTTTTAAAAATTTTTTTCATGCGGTTAATATTTTCCGAGATAAGTGGAAAAATAGTAAAAAGTGGTAGGGGGAGCATAATTATTGAATTGAATCGTGTTTCGGAGCTGCCCCACATTTTATAATTCTATCCATTAGGGGAGATCAAAAGTAGTGTAAATTTAAAATCTCGACTGAATTCTGCGGTTGCATTAGCCGCCATATTGATTTTAAAAGAGAACCGTTATTGCTTAATATCTCCGCCATTTTTAACTTTTCGACAAAAACGGTAGGTAATAAAATTTTTGGAAATGCAATTTCCTACATATTCTATTGCACAATTTTTTTATCCGATCAATATTTTCCGAGTTAAGGGGGAAAATATTGGAAGCGGAGGGGAAGCATAATAATTATTGAATTGTCTCATTTATTATTAACTTTACGACATAATTGTACATAAACAAAAATAAAGAGAATAATATTTTATAAAATTTTTGAAACTTGCAAGGAAATACCAACCGAACTAATTACATAAAAGACATAAATAATATCTTATATGCATTAAGTTCACTTCATTTTGTTATTTAGCCGGTTTTATTGGTTCAATTTGTGTGTCGATGTTTTTTGTTTCATGTCAGCTAATATATTTTTATATTCCAACAATTTTTTTTAATTTTGGACCCTCTTGGGGAGAATTTCCCCATCCCCCTCGTAGACCCGCCACTGGTTTTCTCAAAAAATTGTAGTAAATCGTAATTGCAACTATTTCAGTCCTTACACTTTTTGTCGAAAAGTTGAAAATGGCGGAGATATTGAACAAAAACCATTGCTAAAAAATCAATCACGTCTTACCCTCGCACCTTTACCGCGTACGTACTACCTTAAATATTGACTTTATCAAAAAAATTAAGGAGATTCAATCCAATATTTCCATAATTATGCTCTAACTGTTAGTATTTCCCCCCCATAACTCGGAAAATATCGACCGCACGAAAAAAATTATAATTAATGAAATTATAGAAAATCATATTTTCAACAATTTCAGTAACTACACTTTTTATAGAGAAGTCGAAAATGGCGGAGATATTGAGCAAAAACCGTTCTCGTTTAAAATAAAGATAGCGGCTAATGCAATGGTGGAATTCAGTCGAGATTTTAAAATTACACTACTATTGACGCCCTCTAAAGATTGACAAAATAAAATTTGGGGCAGCTCCAAATGCAAGGTCAAATGCTATCCCGACTGGGCTACGTGGGGAATCAGTCCACTTTAAATCTTGATTTTACAATTGGTTGTGTGATCTGGCGTGTTCTACAACATTACTATGTTCCTTCATATTTTTGCTTATATTTGTTTTTCTCTAACTTCCATTTTCTTAAGGTACGCAATTATTCGATTTTCCTCATGGTCTGCCTTGCACTGTTCTCCATTTAGCGATTTTATTTATAGCTACTTCTGGATTTCTCCTTCTATCGAATCTATCGAATGATGCCAAGCACAACTCCTCACCAAGAGGTATGTGGGATAAATTTAAAATTTTAAATAGGAACCCCGCGATATTTCGCGAAATGAACATTAGATCAAAAAACTGCAACATACATATATATTCAATATTTTTGAAAAATCTATCGAATGGCACCAAAGAGGACCCCCATGGAGGCGGGGTGGCGGCTATCTTTAACATCTTAAATAGGAGCCCCGTTTTGTATTGCCGATTTGGATTCCTTACGTAAAAATAAGTAACTTTTATTCGAGACATTTTTTCGAATTATGGATAGATGGCGCAATAATCGAAAAAAACGGTTGTTGGAAATGGAAACATATTAAAAAATAGAAGGTCCCCACTTAAATGGAAAATTTTACTTAACTTTTTTTGGTTTTAGGACCTACTCTTCACAACCCAATAGGTCCCCATAGCGCCCGAATAACTGCAAATTTGGCATACTTTCCTCCCCTACTATTACTCAGTAAACAGCAATATATTTTTTTATATAATAATATCCTGCGTAGTCTGCAGTGAAGTTTATAATTATTGGCATTTTACCTGCATAGAGTAATTTCCAAATAAATTTATTATTAATTTGATGGACTATAACTAGATATTTATTTCTTGATTTATCAATAATTAAGAAAATTATTTATATTATGTATATAGCATCAATGAGAAATATAAAGTAGAGGATCTTTTTCTCCCGCGTATATCGTTGATTCCAATAGATTTACCATTTGATTTTAAGTGCCTACAATTTTCCGTCCTATGTATTGGCTTTTACCGTGACGATAAAACAAATCGCAAGTTTTTTGGAAGTTTGCGGAATAATCTTAGAGTGTCGATGTTTCGGTTATGGAAAATTATTCGCCCGTTGGAGAACCGCCATCATTGTAAATTTGTGGACTACAAAAAATATTGCCTATTATAAAGAGTTAAATTGATTCTTTTATAGTAGGTACATGATGTTTTCGGCAGTTTTTTGGTTTTCTGTTCATTTTTTTTGGTTGCTACAAAATATCATGCAAGGAAAAATAGCAGGCAAACGCAGTCCACGACGAAGAAGAACCTCATGGTTGAAGAACTTGCGAGATTGGTATGGTGTTGATACAAGCATGCTATTTAGGGTGGCAGTGAATAAAATTTAGATAGCCTATGATGGTAGCCAAAGTTCTGAAGGGACATGGTACATGAAGAAGAAGAAGTTCATTTTTCTTTATTCAACTTTGACATATTATTTATTTCTCCGGTATATTATTTATCCATTTATACAATTATCCATTAAGGCGGTACGAAGTTCGCCGAGTCAGCTAGTATCCAATAATTTTTTTAAACATGTCGGTGCAGATCGACGTTATATCGGATCCTCTACTACCATAACAATTACAAACCACCCCTACGTAATAAAAGGACAGCGCGATGTTGCTGATTTTAATTTTGTCCACAAATAAGACTAACAACAGCATTCGAGACACATAAAATGATAATGTATATGAAAAATTACACAGGCCAACAATAAATTTGATGTTTTAAAATAAACATCCTTTGTTAGGTAATTTTGACCTCCTGAATCCGAAACTGACATTAGTTTTTTTCTATCACCTTCCAATTTTTCGCAAATCGAGATCTTATAAAAATTCCTTGATTATACGAAAAGTTTACATATAAAATTAGAAAAACGGGTTTTAGTGTAAATATATGGCACAAACAGTTGTCCAAAAATATTTTAATAAAATTCTGAATTGTGGCAACACTGTAAAATTAGTGAGCTAGTGCAATACCGCGGCTGCACCTCTCCCAGTCGTAAATAAACGCATCACAATCAGTTGTTTGCTTTTAGCAGTTCGAGGAGGTTTATCGCTGTGTTTCGAATTAGTGCTATTTATTTGTTATTCTATTCTTTTTTTGAGCTATGGAAAGGAGACATTGTGTTAATAATGCAGACTGCTTTTGTTATATTTCTGGCAGTTTTGTGGTTGCAAAACAAAGGCATAACATAACCTTATTTGTTCGTAATGCGTATCATGCCTATTTTGGAGTGAAAATAGGAGAACAAGACAAATCTTGGGCACGACATATTGTATGTAAAGTTTGTGTAGAAGTTTTAAGAAGTTGGACAAAAGAAAGAAAAAAGTCATTAAGTTTTGGAGTTCCCATGGTGTGGCGTGAGCCACAAAACCATTCTGATGGTTGCTACTTTTGCTCCTGCGATTTAAAGGGATTTAATTGTAAGAATAAAAAAAGTATTTTATACCCGAACCTCAAATCTGCTATTAGGCCTATTTCTCATGGCCCTGATGTACCCATACCTATTCCACCAAAGGAGTTAGAGAATGTGCTATCGTCTGATTCGGAACAGTCTGCATTTGAGTCCACAGATCCCGACGTTACTTTTGAAGCAGAAGAAGGACCACAACTATTTAATGAAATGGAATTAAACGATTTAATAAGAGACTTAAATCTTCCCAAAGATGCCTCAGAACTTCTAGCCTCTAGACTTCGTGATAAAAATTTGCTGGCTCCAGGTACATCAACCAGTTTCTACAGAAATCGAGAAAAGGACCTGAGTCCATATTTTACTCAAGAAGATTTTTTAGTATATTATAACAATATATCCGAATTAGTTATTAAGCTAGGAGCTGCCTCTTATGAAAAGGAAGAATGGCGACTGTTTATTGACTCTAGCAAAAGTAGTCCGAAAGGTGTTTTATTGCACAATGGTAATACACTGGCTTCTGTTCCGGTCGCTCATTCTGTTCACCTTAAAGAAACATACGAAAACTTGGAACTTCTCTTAGAAAAAATTAAATACCGAGACCATAACTGGATGCTTTGTGGAGATCTAAAAGTTCTGTGTATGCTACTTGGGCAACAGTCAGGTTATACTAAATATCCTTGCTTCATTTGTGAATGGGACAGCCGAGCACGAGATAAACACTGGACCCAAAAAGAATGGCCTACAAGAGAAAACCTTACGCCAGGAAGTAAAAACATAAAACACAATGCCTTAGTTGATCGTGAAAGAATTTTGTTGCCCCCTCTGCATATAAAATTAGGTTTGATGAAACAGTTTGATAAAGCTATTGACAAAAACGGAGAATATTTTAAATATATTTGTTCAAAATTTCCCAAGTTGTCCGATGCAAAATTAAAAGAAGGAGTTTTTGTTGGTCCCGACATTAGATTTTTATGCAGAGACGAAAACTTTCAAAATTCTATGACGCTTATCGAAAAGAAAGCGTGGACTTCATTTAAAGAAGTTATCGAAAAGTTCTTAGGAAATAAGGAAGTTCCAGACTATGAGAACATTGTCACACAAATGCTACAAAATTTTCGTATTCTAGGATGCAATATGAGTTTAAAAGTACATTTTTTATTCGCTAATCTAGACCAATTTCCAGGAAATCTTGGAGCTGTTAGCGAAGAGCAAGGGCAACGTTTCCACCAAGACATTAAGCAGATGGAAAGACGTTATCAGGGTAAATGGAGCGTATCCATGATGGCAGACTACTGTTGGATGCTACAGCGTGATAATCCTGACAAAATTTATAGAAAAATTTCTACCAAACGCAGTTTTTTGACAAAAAGGAAAATATTTCATTAAGTTGTGCATACAAAATATGTAGTTTTCTTTATTTTGAGCATTACTATTATTTTTAAAATATATTAATAAATGTATGATAAGCACATTTAATGTTTTTATTATTTTTTAATTTGCTAAAATATTTTACGTGATAGAAAAAATTGGTTTGCAGATTTGGAGTCAGCGCAACAAAATTATATAAAATCACTTGTCAAATTTAAAACATCTTTCAAAAAGTTTTTTTTTGTAGACCTGTGTTACTATTGCAAAGAAAGCGTCCTAAATCAAATTTACATTATTTATATTTTTCTTTTTTTTTTCAGGTAAGAAAGGGAAAAAAACTCACCACTGTAAAGGTAAAATATAAATTATGTGTTTAATTGTCCCATAAGAAATTTAAAAAAAACTGGCAATCGGGGGAGGGCCCACAGTAGTGAAAAGTTCCGTAAGGCAGTGCTCCGTAAATACAACGTGTTACTACTCATTGAAAGTATGATTGAAAGTGTACCTCAAGTGCTTGCGAAGCAAGCGCCTTCGGATACACACTCTATCCCTCCTCCAACCATTACAACTTCGGTCGAACTTATACGCAATTCAACCTCTAGTATAATATATAAATTACTAATATTTCGCCGTATTGATGATGGTAGCATGCTTTTTCCCCATCCAAAAAGAAGTGCTATACCTATAATATACGCGTTTTTTGCGTCCTATACTATTGAGATATACGTGCACATAATATATCGACACTCCCATCGAACAAGGTTGTAACTCAAGTTACATCTTTTTTCAGATTTCAACACTAATTTCTCACGAGTTTGAAAAGTTGCGGTACGAGCGCAAGCGAGTACCGCAATTCAAACGAGTGAGAAATTACCTTTCTGCACGTGTTTCACACTATACTTTTTTTACAAGCACAGTTTTTCCTAAAAATAAAAATCACAATTTCCAAACGACGATTAATTATAATAGGTACCTATGTGGTAAATTTTAAACTGTATTTAATTAATACCTACTAATCAATTTAAATTCCTTATACCTAAATAAATTGCACAGAAATCAGTTAAAAAATTAATGCACTGCCTTAATTTGTTTAAATTTAAACAATTATTACACATTATTGACATTATATTTATGCAGTCACGGATTTACACAAAACCTACTTCATTCGACGTTTCTTGCACAGGTTGCTAAATCCTTATTGGTTATTTGATAATTATAAAATGTTTAATAAGAATAAAATTGTAAAATAAAACAGTTGTAACATCCATAATTTAGTTTCTATGCTATAGTTAAATATAATAATTGTCTTATAGGTTATATATTTGTCTAAAGTTTAACCACGGATGTAAACAGAATATAACGTTACTCAGAATGCGTTAGTCCAAGGATGTAAACAGAATATAACGTTACTCAGAATGAGGTAGTCAACTGTGCAGAAAAGAACTTTGCAGCACAGAAACGTCACTTTGCGGCACAGAAACGTCACTTTTCTGCACAATAATGTCAAATATCTTATACTGTGAGAAAATATCAAGTTTGCTAACATAAAACCGTGCAGAAAAGTGCACTTTGAATAGTGGTTGTAGAAAAAACAACATAGTTTAATTCTCAATAGTTTGGCTAATACTCCATTGAAAAAAGTTGTATCTTAATTTACGTGTGCCATTCTAGCGTGAAAAAGGCAGTAACACTGGATACTTCCTATGTTAAATATTTACTTACTTTATAGTTGCCAATTAACAAGGTTTTTAAATGAGTTACAACTTTGTTGCACATATGTTTAATTTATAGTATAGAATAGTGTTTGCGACGTACTTCTATGTAGTGAAAAAGTTTAATATTAACATTACACATGTATTTTTTGAAATAGCACATTCACAAAACGAGGGTGATTCAATGTATGCTAGGGATGGGAAAACCTACCGGCTTAAACTTAAAACCGGTTTTTTTACTTCGCAATAACCGGTTTTACCGGTTGTTTTTTTGTCCCGGTTATAATCGGTTTTTTATTTTTAAAGTAAAAACCGGTTATTAAGTTTTTACGGTAATTAGAATTAGGTTAGGTATTATTTTGGGTCCCAATCATAATTATTATCCTCAAGTAATTATTCCAAACAAAACCATAATTCAAATTTTATTTTATTTTATAAAATACAGAAGCAAACTGAAAGTGCAATCTCACATCAGCCAGAAACAATTATTAAGTTTTATTATAATATTTCCTTGAAAAGGTATTTGTAGTCATAATATTTACATAAGAAGTGATCTGGTTGAATTAGACGCAAACATCATCTATTTTTCACACTTAACTCTTGACATTGAAAGTGGGTGAATGACTTTTTCTGATTACAAAAAATAATGCTCTGACTATGAATATCGAATTACTGATTACGAATACGAATCTCCAAGAATTTCGCTACGTTTTCAAAACGATACACTTATACTTACAGGAAGTATTAAATGAGTTAAAATGTACCTATTCTACAAATGTACAAACGTGTTAAAAGTAATACATGTTCTTTCGATAGTATTACTAATTTTGATCATATTGATATCGAGTCGAATGGAGTATCGCAAACTAAAGTGTATTGTAAATGTTACTTTGTAACATATTGGATTAAAAAAACCGAAAACCTGTTTTTCCAAAAACCGTTTTTTTGGCCGGTTATAACCGCCAGGTTAAACCGTAAGCAAAAAAACCGGTATAACCGAAAACCGGTCTTTTGTCAAAAACCGCCATCCCTAATGTGCGGAATGGGACGTTTCGATGCCGCCGGTTCTTCGATGCCGCCGGTTCATCGCCAGTCCATTTAATCGCCGTCATATCTCGCATTTCCTAGAATTCCTAATTAATACTAAAAATAACTAATAATTGTAACTGTCGAAAATTCGGAAATATATCAGATAGCGATTAATTGACTGGCGATGAATCGGCCGGCATCGGCATCGAACTGGCGGCATCGAAACGGCGGCGTTGAAACGTCCTAGACCCCTAATGTGTGCCCTTATAGAAAAACCGAAAAATATTAAGTCGTATATGCTCCACACCTAGGGATAACCATGATACGATATGCCAAAGCATCAGGCAAGCCTTAATCCGTAACTGAAATAAATCAGAAGCAGATTCTAAAATTTAATCTATTTAAGGACTCACATGTTAATTTTGAAGTAGATATTAATAGTAAAAGAGTAAAGTAATAAAGTAAAATGGTTTAAAATTAAATATTTACAGATACGCTATAAGAATGCGAAAAATTTGAGATATTTTATACCATTTTTTTTCATAGTGATAGAATATTTATATTATTGTAAAATTTATAATTTCCAATTAAAATTGTGTAAACTGTGAGCTGATATTTTGTTTAAATATACCATAAAAACTAATTTTCTCCTAGCTATATTGCAAATAACTCAAAACATACAACCTTTTAATAGTTAAACGGGGAAAATAATTAACACGGAGAGTGTAAAATGGTTGTTAGGCGAGTTACAACCTTTTTCTACCAATACTCATGTTTAATCTCAAGGTTGTATCTCACTCAAGCTCAAGAGTTTCAATAGTTAATAAAATTACAAAACATTCACAGTAATCCCTTATTATGTTATAAATATCGTATCACATTAGTGTAAAAGAGTCTAATCATTTCGCTACAAATTTTTAAAAATTCATGTTTTCGTTTTTTGCCTCTCCAGTAAAATCGCTAAAAATGAGTTACAACCTTGTTCGATGGGGGTGTCGATATTACCTACATATGCACATATTATTATATAGATGCACATTGATATTACCTATTATGTATGTATACATACAGAATTTATATTCGGCGAAGTGATGACGGTCGCGAATTCAATGCATTTTCTCCATATCAAAAGGGGTGCTATACCTATATTATATACGCGTTGTGTGCGTCCTACACCGCTTATATACAGAGAGGTGCAAAATTATGAAATAAATTAATTTTCTCTAAACTGGGCGATTTTGGAAAAAATCCCGAAACAGCTCGATTTTTATTTTTAAATTACAATTTTTTGGTATAAATTTCATACTAGTGACGACATCCATCTGGGCGTGATGACGTAATCGATGATTTTTTAAATAGGCATTGGAGTTGTGTGGTAGCTCATTTGAAAGGGTGTTTATTTGTCTATTCGGTAATAAAAAAATTAATATCATTATTTATACAGGGTGGCAAAAAATAATTAAGTTAATTGACGCAAAAAAAAAGGATTTATGTAATTTATTTAATTTAAAATACATTCTATGGCTATCAGAACATAGAAAAAAATGGTTATTTGGGAAATAAATATTGCTTTTAGCTTAAATTAAATGTTCATGCGGCCAAGAGGTACTCTATTGTTCTGAGAGCAGTAGAATGTGTTTTGAGTTAAATAAATTACATAATATATTCTTTTTTTGCGTCAATTATTTTAATTAAAAAATTCTTTTTTTTTGGCCACCCTCTATAAATAATAATATAAATAAAGTAAGTTATCAATCGAAGTAGCACAGAAAACGAAAATAAATAGCGTTCCCATACCACCAGATTGACAATAGGTGGAATACTTTCTTTGGTTACACCTCCTGAGATTTTCAAAATTAATAAATCAATCAGGATGCCGAGGAAATTAAGATGAGAGAATTTTAAATAATTCACAACTAATCTGCTCAGCGTGGTAAAAGTTCCAACAAGAAAGATTTCTTAATACTCATATAAAAGAGTAAATGAATTAACCCGCCAGTGGTCGCTATATGAGATTTTCTCTCACGGTTTCAGAAAATTGAACAGAATTTTTTTCTGGGAAATTTTACGCTCTGTAGTTCCTTCTAGTCTCCTAACTATACTCCCTCGACAATCTAATAGACTCGTCCGCTTAGATAGTGACTCAGTTGACCTAATATCACCCAATTGTTGAGTCAGCGCGCTTTAAGTAAGACATTCTCTCATCAAGCGACCACCCGCGTTACGAACTGTACATAAAAATTAATTTTATTTTGGCACTCAACACCTGAAATAATCTAAAAAAAAAATGTAATTATTGTCATCAATCAATTTTTCCAGAGCATTCTTGTTATATTTGTGTGCTGTGCCGTAAATTATCAAGATACGGAGATTGATTAATATTTGTTTAATTCCGATTATTCCTTTTTATTTTATTATATTATTATCTATATTATGTTATATTATTTTTTTCTTATGATTAGTTAATAAAAAAAGTTTAAAAGCTGTTTTAAAAATTTCATTTTGTAAAAAAAGGCAAAATTTGGATATGTGAGGGAAAATCTCACGCGCGACCACTCGCGTAACAATCTACCTAGCGACCAATGCCGGGTTAAAAATGTGTAAACATTTTCAATTTCTTTGCAACACGAAAATGCAGCGGCTACATAATACTCTGATTAAATGGGAGAGTGCAGGAAGAGTCTATACCGGTTTCGGAGGTCTTTCCCCCTCTTCAGTAATCCCATATCCTCTTCTCTCCGATTTCTCCAGGTATCACACTTTGAACCTTTCCGAATTGCAAAGAAAGAAATGTCACTGATGAACTAGAGCCACCTACCGAAAAACAAAGTAAGTTATCAATCGAAGTAGCACCGGAAACGACAATAAATATCGTTCCCATACCACCAGATTGACAATAGGTGGAATACTTTCTTTGGTTACCTACACCTCCTGAGATTTTCAAAATTTATAAATCAAACAGGATGCCGAGGAAATTAAGATGAGGGAATTTTAAATAATTCACAACTCATCTGCTCAGCGTCGTAAGAGTTCCAACAAGAAATAATAATTACGAAATAATAAAGAAATAATATTAATGTTTATATTACCGAATAGAGAATTTAACACCCTTTCAAATGAGCTACCACGAGACCCCTATTCCTATTCAAAAAAATAATCGATTACGTCATCACGCTCAAATGGGTGACATCACTAGTATGAAAGAGATAAGTTCTAAATTATGGAATAAATTCATTTCTTCGAAAATAGACTACTGTGAAGCAAAATCCAGAGAGAGGTCGATTTTTATTTTTAAATTATGATTTCTTAATATATATGACATAATATACAATAGTGACGTCATCCATTTGGGTGTATTGACGTAATCGATGATTTTTCTAAATAGGAGTAGTGGTCGTGTGGTAGCTCATTTGAAAGGATATTCAATTTTATATTTAGTAATATAAACATTAGCATCATTATTTATACCGTGTGACCAAAAAATTACTTTTAAATTAAATTAGTTGCCGCAAAAAAAATAATGTAGGATGTAATTTATTTAACTCGAAGTACATCTTACGGCTGCTAGAAAAGACAAAAAAATGTTTATTTGAAAAATAAACATTGCTTTTCGGTTAAATTAAATGTTCAAACTGATAAGAGGCAGATGGGTGGCTGTTTCACATTTAATTTAAGCTAAAAACAATGTTTATTTATGAAATAAACTTTTTTTTATATCTTCTGACATCAGTAAAATGTATTTTGAGTAAATTATATATAGTCTTCTTTTTGCGTGAAGCGCAAATCCCAGCGCTTGCTTGAAGATATATTCAGAGTATATATTAAATAACACCGGGGACAGAATACATCCTTGCCTCACTCCTCTATCTATGGAGACTGCCTCTCTCAATTAGTCATCCAACTTAAACATTGGCAATTGGGTTGTAATATAAACTATATATGATGAAAAAGGTCAAGTTTTCAATCCTAATAGCATTATTAATAATATTTAAAAATATTAAAAATATTACTAAAAGATTTTTAAATTGAAAACTTATTGGCCCATTTCCTTGGTAACACCTCCAAGGCTTCTAAAATTTGCAAGCCATATGGATGCTGAAGCGAAGAAGACAAGAGGGAATTCAAAAACTTACAATTCACGACCCCGTCTGTTCAGCTGGTAAATTCCAACATAAAATGGACCTAGTTACTAAAGGAGTAAAAACTAATATAAAAATAAAATAAAAATTTCATATTTAATTCAAAAATTTTTAATGCAAAATTTTTGCCTTCGCATTGCAACTGAATTAAAAATGAAATTTTTATTTTATTTTTAAGTTATATATGATTCTCAAGTTTCTTTTATCCAATCCCGCTTCTTTTAAGATGTATATCGTGTTTTACTCTATCAAATGCTTTTTTGTAGTCGATAAAATAAATATACACGTCACAGTTAACATACCTGCCTCTTTGCATAAGCACATGGACAGCGAGTAGGATTGCCTGAGGCATCGCGGAATCCAAACTACGTCCCTGATACTTCTTTTTCGATTTTTTATATATTCTGCCGTGTATCCTCTTTCAAAAATGTTTTAAGTAAGTGACTCATTAGGCTAATTTGTTCTGTAGTGTTCGCATGTTTTGGCATTTAAATTTTTTTGGCATAGTTACGAAGGTCGACTTTAACCAACTTTGGGATATTTTTCGAGTTACGTATATTTTGTTGAATACAGTTGTTATCCATTTTGTTCCTTGTTCATCCAAAAGTTTTAGGAACTCTACACAAAACTGGTCAGGCCCTACAGATTTACCATAGAGATGGTAAATATCCTTACCGGAGAGATATATTTTACTAAAATATAATATTGTATTACTAAAATGGTTTTAAATTTAACTTCTATCCCTAAAATTATTTTTCCTCTTTCCCGTTTAATATAATCTGTCAAAACCATAGTTTACCAGATAAGGTAATCTACATTGAGATATCGTTTTATAGAGAAATCTACAAACAACCTTCATAAATCCTTGTATCGGTTAAATATGAAATTATTCATCAACATCAAAGCAGCAATAAATTAATAAAACTTTTGCCAAAATAAGGTAACTATAATAACTTCCTTTGACATCATCCCTTAACTATTTTATTGGGGTTGTGAGTTATTTATTATTAACAAAGTTATGCTCTAATTATTGTCGTTTTAATGAATATTGCCGTTTTAATGAATATGGTAAGTTAAAAGCGATCGTAATGAAAATTTGGCAATAAAGTTGAGGATGATTCAAAGGTTAAATAGTAATATTAAGTATTGATATTAAATTTAATAGTATTTGACTGTATATCTGTACTTTACATTAAAAATATATGAGTGTGTATTTGTAGTTTATTTATTATAGTCCAGGAACCAAAGCTTTTCACCTCGCAATTTTTACAGGATGGATCGATTTGCTTGAAAATTTGAAAATGGGTAGTGGATAGTCCAATGATCCAAAATCTTTATGATGCCGAAAGGCGCTTTTACCATGGGGGTGATTGCCACCACATCTCGGGGGTGGAAATTTTTTATTATATTTTGACTCCAAAAGTTGACAAAAACATGCATTCTAAGCAAAAAATGTTCTATACATTTTTTTGGAAAAATTAATAGTTTCAGATGTATTCGCTAGTTAAAAATCAATGTTTTTCGATAATACTCATTACTGATTCATTCAATTTTTACCGTAGAAAAAATTTTTTCGAGCCAAGTTCTTGAGAATTAAATACCTTACAATTTCAAATTTAAACATTTTTTTTGTATCTCTAATCTCTTTCGTATGCTAATCTTCCTATTCTGAAGAAAATGGCATTATTTACCAAACTACAAGAATTATTCGCTTTTAACTACAGTTTTTTAAAAACTAATCATTCTAAGCAGTCAAACTTCCAGAATCTATTAATAATACATAAATAAAGAAGAATGAATAAGGCCAATGACTAAAAACACCGTTAACTTATATTATTATGCTTCCAATTGGATTTCTCCTTTTTATTTTCAAAAAAGTATATTGATTTTTTAACGGTAACTTTTTTATTTTTATCTTTGAGAGTTTGGTAAAAAAGACTTTTGTAAGTTTTTACAAGACCTATGAGCCTATTAATATTAAATCTTTTTAAAATCAGTTGAAAAAAGAGGTGACTTTGAAAGGGTTGGTAAAGGTGGTTTTTGAATATTATTTAAAGTTTTAATTGCCAACAGCTCAAATAAGCTACAATTTCATTTTTAAATATTTTTTCGTATCTCTGATGCTAATCTTCCTATTCTGAAGAAAATGCCATATTTTTCCAAACTACAAAAATTCGTTATTCGCTTTTAACTCCATTTTTTTTTAAACTAATCATTCTAAGCCTCTCAAGCTTCTAGAAACTATTAATAATATATAAACAAAGAAGACCAAATAAGGTCAATGCCTAATTTTAATTAGGGTGGTGATTAGGAGGTTGATTCCGATCACTTTTTCGTTGAAATAAATAGGGACTGTCATTCTTTTCATTATAAGTCACTGAATTTTTGAGATAGAAACTTTTTTTATTTCTGAAAGTATATATAGTCCATCCGCTATCACTTTTCCCATGCGGTACGATTCATTTTCAATCAAATTAAGTCAAAACATAAATTGAAACGAAAGTCGATGTGTATATACATTTTGTATACTGTATACTATATACTACACACATCGGCGTACGTTTCACTTTCTGTTTTGACTTAATTTAATTGAAAATGAATCGTACCGCATGGGAAAAGTAATAGCGGACGGACTATATTTTTAAATACTTTAAATTAGTTTGAACAAGTTATCTTCGAAAAATGCATAGCTTTCCTGTCTCTTGACTTCGAAACTACAATATTTAGCATTTGACGAAAAGAGCTAAAATATAATAAAGTATAGGTCGATTACTATAAGAAAATAAAAAAAAACGGTTTTGTTTATTTTTTTAAAAGGTACATTTTGTTAAGTACAGTTGTTTTGATAAAACGAAAACTTCTGGAGATATTAGCAGAAAACTTATTAAAAACTTATTAATTTTTTCGATATAAAACTAACACTTTCGTTAGCGACTAAATCGAAAACTATTAATTTTATCAAAAAAAATGTATAGAACGTTTTTTGCTTAGAATGAATGATTTTAACAACTTTTGCTGTCAAAATGTAATAAAAAATTTCCACCCCCCGAGATGGGGTGGCAACCACCCCTATGGTAAAAGCGCCTTCCGGCATCATATAGATTTTGATCCTTGGACTATTCACTACTTATTCTTAAATTTTCAAGCAAATCGATATATTCTGTAAAAATTTCGAGGTTTTTGTCCTATTTTAAGCTTCATTAAACTAAGGACACATTATTAACACGTGTCGTGTTAATACGTGTCAACACGGCACGTCAGAATGCGACATATCAGATAGGCCGGACACATATCTGTGATGCAAAACGTGTGTTATGCTGACATTTTGATGTTCTTAAACTAGTGAAATAGTATTTACAATATATTTATTATAATGGAACACCTACAAGACGAGATGGATTGGTTAGATGAAGAAGAGGAAATGGTAGCTGTTTCTGCGGCATTGCTTATGCTACGATATAAATGCAGAGAGTATTGGGTTCATCCAATAAACGAGCGTAAACACGAATTTGGTGAATATCATGTTCTGCTAATTCTTCTTCTTCTACGGCACTACAGCTCAAATTGAGCCTTGGCCTCCTTTACTTTTTGCCTCCACCCTTGCCTGTCTGTGGCTGCTCTTCTCCATACACGGACTCCTAAAAGGGCTTGTGCGTCGCTGTTTTCTGTGTCTTCCCAGCGCTTTCGTGGCTTCCCAACCGGTCTCTTTCCTTGCATTCTAGCATTCAGTGCTCGTTTTGGTAGCCTATCCTCTCCCATTCTTATCACATGTCCGGCCCATTGCTATCTTTGTAATCTAATGAAGTCTGACAGGGGCGTTTCCTTATAAAGTTGATAAAGCTCGTTGTTGTATCGACTTCTAAAGATTCCGTTTTCCCTCACAGGTCCTAGTATTCTCCTAAGTACTTTCCTTTCGAATGTGTCGAGTTTGTTTTTGGATGTTTCTTTCAGCACCCAGACTTCACTGCCATAGCATGTTATTGGTCGAATTAAGGTTTTATAGATTCTCATCTTTGTATTTCGGTGGACACTTTTTGACCGAAATATATGGGATAGGGCAAAATAAGCTCTGTTTGCCTGCGTTATTCTCTTACTTATTTGTCCATCTTCTGATCCGTCGGCATATATTTCTACTCCCAGGTATGTAAACTTTTCAAGCGTTTCAATGTCATCTTCATGTATAATGTTTTCTGGGACTATATTTCTTCTCGTCTGAGTCATTATTTTTGTTTTTTCTGTGTTAATTTCCAGACCTAGCATTTTTGTTTGTGTTTTTAACTCTGCATATGTTTCCTGTGCTCCTGTTGATGTTCTACTCATAATATTAATATCATCTGCATAAGCGGCCAGTTGAACCGTTCGGTTGGTCAGTAGATTTCCTCGTCCAGTTTGCATTTGCCTAACCGCATACTCCAGTGCCAGGTTAAACAATGTTGGGGCCAGCCCATCTCCCTGTTTTAGTCCCTGCGAAATGTTAAAAAAGTCTGTCCGGTGGTTTTGTATTCGTACACATGCCTGAGTTTCATCCATTGTGGCTTTAATGAGTCTTATTAACTTGTGTGGTATTGCCAATTCAGCCAATATATAGTATAGTTTGTTCCTTTTGACTGAGTCGTATGCCTGTTTGAAGTCTACAAACACGTTGTGAACATCAATATCGTGTTCCCAAGCTTTTCTCAAGATCTGTTTTACTGTGAATATTTGATCCAGTGTCGATCTTCCCCGTCGGAAGCCCGTCTGATACTCTCCAATAATATTTTCTGCTAGTGGTTGGAGCCGCTGGTTTATAATATACGTGAGGACTTTATATGTTGTACATAGTAGAGAGATTCCACGGCAGTTTTTGCACTGGAGTTTGTCTCCTTTTTTATAGATCGGGCATACTATACTTTTCTTCCAGTCGTCGGGTATTTTCTCTTCTTGCCATACGTCTCTGATGAGCGCGTGGATGTGACTTGCTAGGTGGTCGCCACCTACCTTATATAGTTCTGCTGGTATTTCATCAACTCCCGGAGCTTTATTGTTTTTCTGGGCCTTAATGGCTTCGAAAACTTCCTCTATGGTTGGAGCTTCTACTCCATTCTCTTCTACGTAGATCATACCCATTTCATCTTCCATGTCTACTTGAGTTCCAAGTAGTGTCTGAAAATAATGCTTCCAGGTTTCTGTGACTTTCTGTTGGTCACTGATTATTTGCCCACTTTCATCTTTACATAGACTTGTTTGAGGTTTATACCCACTTTTTATCTTTTTTAGGTATTCGTAAGCCCCTCTAATTTCGTTGTTTTTGAAATGTTCTTCCATTTTTTCTATTTGTCCATTTTCATAGGCTCTCTTTTTATTTCTACATGTCTTGTCTGCTTTCCGTCTTGCGACTTCAAATAATGTTCGTCTTTCCCGTGTTCTTCTTGTTATGTACATTTTGTGTGCTTCATTTCTTTCCTCGATCGCTTGTCTGCACTCGTCATCAAACCGTTCTGCTAATTGTTCCTCCATATTTAAACGTATAAAATTAATGTACTTATAAAATATGTAAACAAACTCCCGGCGCTATCTTGATGTTTGTTTTAACACACTGTAACACTCTGATGAAAATATAACCACGTTAGATATTGAAAACACGCGTTAAGACGTGTTAAAGCATGTTGTCGGTTTCTGTTAACATAAGACGTGTTAATAATATGTCCTTAGCTTTACTTGGACTATTATAGAAAAAGCATATTTAATCATTTCACCTCCTCCTTCTAAGAAGAAAATTACTCAATTATAGAGTATAAAAAGATTGAGCTCTGGGGAAACATTTATATATTATTGAGTAATAGGTAATTTGGTATACTAGAGCATCTTACAAAAATTTTCTAATTTATCATTAATTCTAAACCTCAACTTTTAAGATGGATTTTTCACGACGTAGACTCTAGCATGCGGTAAGTCATACCGTTGCCTATTACCGTTTGTTTTCAGTATGAAATTGTCTTATATGTATCACCGTAGTTATTTTTTACATCAACTACACAATGAGTCTTCATACTGCTGTATAAAAAATATTGCTCAACATAAAATAAACTTGCTTTTTACAAGAAAATTATGAACGCATGCATAATACTATTAATACAATGGTAGAGAATCTTACAAAATCCTTTATGACCTCAAATACAAAAAAAACTTAAGTATTGATATCTCAAAAAATAGTGTTTTCCACTTGAAGGTAGAACAGCTGGATGAACGTGCTGCCATACTTATAGCAAAAGAATACACTGGACAGCTTTACAAGGGAGGATCCAGGACCGATTTTGGGGAGGGGCCATGAACTTTTTTTGGGGAGAGGTACCGGAGGTATGGGGGGTAATTTTTAAAAATTAGGGTTGCAATGGTGAGTTTTAAGGCACTTTCACACACTTTTACCGCGTATGAGAAGTGCCTTAAAATTCACCATTCCTGCTGTAGTACCGATTCCTACTGAAACAAAAAAAAGAAAACTTCTGTTGGAGTGAAAGTAAAAAGAAAGTTATACTCCAACAGAAGTAAGGAAAGAGAAACTAACTAATGGGATAAAAATGAAAATAGATGGGATGTAAAGAAGAGAGTGAAGTTGGCTTCTACGTTGAGGAGCCGCAGTAGGAAAAATACTAAGAAAAAAGCTGAAGTTGAGGAAAGGGGGGTTAAAAGGGATAGGCGTAGAAGTGGGAAGAGACAGAGGCAAACTACATAGAGTTGGCTAGCAAGAGATGCAAGAGAACAACTTGACACTCAAGGATGGATACGGCTCGTTTGCATGTCTGTCGAAGAACAGTAGCTCAAAGTAGATAATGGTGACTAGAAAAGGTATATACTAAGATAAGAATAATGTACTGAAAATGTATAAAGATGAATAAGTGCTAAAGAGGAACCAGTTAAATACAACTAACAAATCATGAGCGCCAAGAAAATGATCTTCGATCACTCTCCCAGGTATCTTACACTGCTGTCAAATATTAAATATATTAAATATATACATAAATGTAAATATAAAAGGAATAAAAATAAAATGATGTACAAAATAAATAAACATTTATTAATTTTAACTACCAGATTTTTAACAATCTCTGAGTTAGATCAAATTGAATATAATGTGACTCTAAAATGACAAAGTTATAAAAAAGTTATATATATAAGATAACAACAATAATGTTACCGGTTACAAAATTATATAAGTACCTCTTACTTACATAATATAGGGTACAACTCACATGAGATTTCTACCAAATGGTTATAGTACGCCTGCTACGTACAACTAAATTAAAACCAACAAATATTAAAAGTAATATAAATAAATAGGCACAAGCCTGACGAAGAGAAAATACAATGATGAATTAAGCAAAATGAATTAATAAAAGTTATAAAAAGGAAGCTCAGATAAATACCGAAACGATGATCTAAATTAACCGAACAAATGGAATAAAGCGAATAAACAATAAAATATTTGGGAAACAAGCAAGTAATATTACAAAATAAATATCAAACCAATAATAAAATATAAAACCCTAATTTTCTAGGCCTGATTACCTTGTGCACAAAAGTAACTTACGATAGATAATTGTTTGGAAACCAAATACACTAATATTCAAATATGTTATAAAAAAAACCAAATGTAAGCTAAATTGGAAAAAAAATATTAACAAACACAGTGCATTAACCAAATGTCTGAAATGTAGACACTATAATGACTCAAACCACAAACTTTAAATGTTCCCAAACCAATCCCTTCATCGAAAGACTTCAAGGTAAAGTCTGATGCTACAATACATAAAATTAGCACCAGAAGAGGTGCTAAACAATGTTTCCTGTAGGTGCAGGTAGAAAGATGACAAAAATGGGACTGGAATGTCCCATAGCTTGCTCCCAAATCGACGTACTTCCAGAGTGACTCGGCTGTGGCTGTAGTGGTTTCCCTAGGTGGTCAAAGGGGCTACGACTTCATATTATGATTTCTCCCAAATGGCTAAAAAAAACATTCCCAGTTTTATTTCCCATATAAACATGAGCAAAAAGTAAAGGGAAGAAATAAATGAGGAAACTTTTTAGAAGCAATAATGTAGAAAAAACGACCATTAAAAATGGAACAAAAACTAATCTCAGGTAACCTTGAACTATTTTGAGTGTGAAGACATGAACAAATAATGACATTTAATTTGAAATTGGAATATAAAATATGATTTATCTGAGAGAATATGAGATTAATATAATAATAGCTATCTATTATACATCTTATATACCTTCATGAAATGGTATGAAACCAGGCAAAAGATAGTTACTTGACAATTTATAAATATATTGGATGCTCAATCAGTTTAAAACGTACAGAGAAGTAATGATAATTGTTTGCAATATTAATTTGAGGACTTCAGAAATGTTTGGTTATGTAAAAACCCAAAACATGTTAATATACCTATAATTTCCCTTGAATGAATATTAAATAAAAATCGAAATAATCTACATAACTTCACCTAATCAGTGGACTAAGAAAGTTTAACAATGGGACTAATATTTTAATATTCAAGGCTAACAAAAAAATTATTATAAAATAGATTTTATTACCGGTGATTTTTATTCCAATTCCAAAAGGAGTTGTGTTACCCACATGTCTCCCTACTGCAGAAAACCATTTGTGGTAACTTTTCACTTCACTTTAAAATTGCTGGATGTTAAATAAAATAATTATGATAGAAATCAACCGCCATTTTATGGTACCAACTACCCATCTTACAGCCACAAGTCAAGTAACGAACATGCCTCTCTCCTTCCAAGAGGAGCATCTCAAACGACCACAGAATATGAATTAAATAAATGTCACGGAACGATTCGACAAGTGTTCCGTAGATGTCGACGTGTGACGTCATGTAAGTGGTCCTTTAGGAGAAAATTACAGAAATTAATTGGGAGGTCAAGGGAAAATAATTATAAAAATAATTAAAGAGCTAATAATGATATTATAACGGGTGGACCGTTACACTACACATTTCTTCGGATCCAAGTGCAGTTTTTTCAACAAATTGAATACTATTTTTCCAATGCTTCACCTGCCAGGCATTGTTCTTTCCCTCTTTCTTGATTTTCACTAATTATTTTTAGGTTCTCATAAGTGTCAATGAACTTGACACAGTCTTCACGAACGTTGTTATTGTGTATGTATCTCAAATTTAGAGATAGCTGTTCCACGTGGGATACGTCGATCGTTTCGTCAAATATCACGGACAGAGTAATAATTTGCACTTTAAACCTGATTCATTATTTTTTGTTCAATTATTTCTTCACCACAACATGTAATTAATTGATTTTGACTGGTGCTACTAATGTATGTTGCTCAGGAAGATGCTGTGGATAGGTGTTATTTAAGAGTCTTATCTCCTAATGCGATTTTAAACCTTAACAATTCCCCTTATTACTAGGTCTAGCATCTTTCTCCAGAAGCAGAAGTCCATCATCACGATGGTCTCTTAGAGGAATATTTGGGACTCTACTATTGGTCGTAGTCTTTCTTTATTTTTTTATATCTGTTTAGACCTCTGAGAGTCTATCTGGTTAATGACTTGACTTTTGAGGGTTGCGATAACTTTGTAGAAAATCCAGCTCAACCTGAAAGCACTCCTTATAATATGATGTTTTTTCATGGGTTTGTATGACTCCTTCTTTGCTCATGAGTTTGGTGAAAGATGTTAAAGTTTCCGTGACAAGGCTTTGGGCTGTCATTCCTTTATTGTGACCATAACTTTCATTAGATAAATAAAACGCAATACTTGTAAAACAATTCTTTTTGACTGTGCGAAAATACTAACCAACTCCTTTGTTCTAAGTGCTAGTAACCCAAGTACGCTTCATTTTTTTTATTCTTTGTGTGTATAGCATAAGGAAATTGGTCCGATTTTGATGGCTGTCAAGGTCGTTCTAACAATTGGCACTGTAAAATTATCAACATTTTGATTTAAAAAAACATCCTATGTTATTCTTGAAGCTTCTGTTACTGTCTTTGTTCAATTCTAGTCTAGAAAATATATTAATCCCCTGTTTTGTACATACATATATGATATATGTATATGTGTTTGAAATTAGAAACATTTGAACTGCAAATCTTTAAATTTATATTTTTTTAAATTCTCGGGGGAAGGGGGCCATGGCCCCATGGCCCCCTTCCTGGATCCGCCCTTGCAGCTTTTAACTATAGACACGTAAATACTGACATGCGGTACGTGATACCATCATAAGAGAACTTTACGGCAATCAAATGTAGCTCAAAGGCTAAATTATACTAAAACTGTGAATTATACTAAAACTTGAGCAGCTACAATTACACACCATTTGAAGGTACGCAGATGGTGTTCTATAAATATTTTATAAAGCAAGTTTTACAACGATAATAGTTATTTATGTACCAAGTCGGTAAAGTTACTCTTTATTGAACGAGTCTGATATTATGAGCAGGGTGAGGGCGCGAGGCGAATACAAAACGAGTTCGATAAAGAGTCTTTACTGACGTGGTGCATACAAAATGTTATCGCCAACAATTTGATATTGACTTTAACACTTACTTACAATTTACAATTTAAGCATTTTTTTAAATTTTAGACGTAATAAAACTTTCATGACAGTGATGACAGATGACTTTTGCATGATGGCCGCTTTCGATTTTTAATCGATATTATCAATATTGAATAATTTTTCGTATCTCTGATGCTAATCTTTCAATTCTGAAGAAAATGGCATTTTTTACCAAATTGCAGACATTCGTTATTCGAGTTAAACTTCAATTTTTTAAGAACTAATCATTCTAAGCCAGTCAAACTTCTAGAATCTATTAATAATACATAAATAAAAAGAATAAATAAGACCCATAGCTAAAAACACCGCTAACTTACATTATTATGGTTCCAATTGGATTTCTCCTTTTTTTTTTTCAAAAAAATATATTGAATTTTTAACCGTAACTTTCTTATTTTCTATCATAGAAAGTTCGTTAAAAAAGAATTTTGTAGGTTTCTAAAAGAACAATAAGTGTATTAATATTAAATCCTTTTAAAATTCTCAGTCACAAAAAGATTGAAAGGGTTAAGGCATTGAAAGGGTTAATAAAGGTGGTTTTTGCATGATATTACAAGTTTTAACTATCAATAGCTCACTCAATTTTTGCCGTAAAAAAATTTTTGCAAACCAAATTCCTGGGAATTAAATAAGCTACAAATTCATATTTAAATATTTTTTCGTATATCTGATGCTAATCTTTCTATTCTGAAGAGAAGGGAATTTTTTACCAGACCACAAAAGCTCGTTATTCGTTTTAACTCCCTCTTTTTAAAAACTGATCATTTTAAGCCGATCAAACTTCTAGAACCTATTAACAATACATAAATCAAGAAAACCGAATCAGGTGAATGACAAATTTTAATTAGGGTGGTGATTAGGGGGTTGTTTATAGATCACTTTTTTGTTGAAAAAAATAGGGACTGACATTATTTTCATTAAAGTCACTTAATTTTTTTAGCAAGAGATTTTTTTTATTTCTGGAGATACATATTGTTAAATACTTTAAATTAGTTTTATCAAGTTATCCTCGAAAAATGCATAGTTTTCCCGTCCTTTGACTTTGAAACTACAATATTATAATAAAGTATAGCTCGATTACTATTGGTCTCAAAGAAAATGAAAATAAACGGTTTTGTTTATTTTTTCAAAAGGTATATTTTTGTTAAGTAAATTTGTTTTGATAAAACGAAAACTTTTTCAGTTAGCAGAAAACTGATTAAAAACATTGATTTTTTCGATATAAAACTAATACTTTCGATAGCGAATAAATCGAAAACTATTAATTTTATCAAAAAAATGTATGGGTCCTTTTTTGCTTATAATGAATGTTTTTACTAACTCTTGCGTTCAAAATATAATAAAAATTTCCACTCCGAGATGGGGTGGCAACCACCCCTATGGTAAAAGCGCCTTTCAGCATGATATAAATCTTTATCCTTGGACTATCCACTACTTATTCTCAAATTTTCAAGCAAATCGATTCATTCTGTAAAAATTGCGACGTTTTGTCCTATTTTAAGCTTCATTATTTGGACTATCAAACTCATTTATGAACAGAGTCTCCTTTAAGGACGATAAGCGGATACCAAAATTAATAAAGAATGTGTCTTAAGTCTTAAAATAAATATTCAGTTTCAGTACATAACTATTTGTTTGATCCATATCTCTCTGCGATAAATATTTTTTCGTGGTCTGCAAACAGTCAATAGTTGGGTGCTTGTCCTAAAGAATATCGATTTTTAGCAGGCTGCCATGTAAAAATTAGGTTTGTATTATTAGTTAAGTAACTACTACACTTGAGTCCATGGTTCTTTACCCGTGCGTCGTTAATACCTACCGAGATAAAACACATACTTTTTACCTATAGTCCGTCCCACCTTGACTTTACAGTATAGGGAGCATAGTCAATGCAGTCTTTATGAGAATTTATAGCGCGGTGATGCCAATTTTATAAAAAAGTATTTGTAATCGAACATTCGCGAGATTAAATTAAAACTGTTTTAGAAAGGCAATATACAATTTTAGGATTCATATAGACAAGGTAAAAAGGCGAGTTCGTTGGAAAAAATATTCTTATGAGATTTTTTTGCATAATCACAGTAGTGAGACATCCCAGAATAAGGTTCAAGAAGTCGCCCACGCGAAAAGTGGTTAAATTTTTTAACGATTTTTTTATCAAATTGCAAAAATCAATGTTTTTGACCCGGACAATTTTTTTTAGATATTTCGGACCATTCGGGACAAAAAAGGTCTCCTGTAATTTTTCTCTAAAATTGAGTGAGTTCGAGTTATAAAATATATAAAATGGCCATTTTTTAGACTTAATAACTCTTTTAAAAATTATTATGAAAGTCAGAAAGTGACTAAATCAAATTTAAAGACCCCCCTAGATGATCCTGAAGAAATTTGTGTCATTAATTTCTAATAATTACGTATTTTTTATGGGAAATAAGCCACAATTTTACTAAAAATTAATTTCTTAAATTAAAATTAGAACAACATTAATTTCTTACTAAGCTGTTATTTTTAATTATTAATAGTGAGCGGTAACGTATTGGTGCAGCTGTAAATGTGAGTGCAAGTGAGATGCGCCATGAATGGCATCTCTTTCGCACTCATCACGGACGGCCGTCTAATACGTGCATTGCTCTCATTATTTTTACTTAAAAATAACAGCTTAGTAATCAAATAATGACAAAAATTTTTTCAGGATCTTGTAAGGGGGGCTTTAAATTTTGATTTAGTCGCTTTCTGACGTTCATAGTAATAACTTTTAACCGAGTTATTAAGCCAAAATCGCCATTTTTCGTCTTTTTCAATTTTAAAATGCTTTTACCTCGAAAACGATCAACTTTAGAGAAAAATTACAAGAAACCTTTTTTATCTAGAATGGTCCAAAAAACATAAAAAAATTCTCCGGGTCAAAAATATTAAATTTTTGCAATTTGATAAAAAAACTGTTAAAAAAAGTTTGGACCACTTTTCGCGTGGGCGACTCCTTGATTATGCAAAAAAATCTCATGGGAATATTTTCTCCAAAGAACCCGCCGTTTTCGACTTGTCTAATATGCGTAATAGCTATTCGCTCCGTGCATGACTGATGCGACACCTAGCGTAGTCGCCTGAAATTTTTGGCGAACACAATTTGACGTTAAACATATGATACACATATGACATATATTTGACGTTAATATAATATTTTATTTACCATTTTTGACAGAATTTATTATGCAAGCAATAAGTTCCAGTGTCAAGTAAACGTTAAATTAAAATTATCACAAGGAAAAATTCCTGTACTGGCTGTATACCATAAATCACAAAAAATAAAAACCTTATTTTGTAAAAGGTATATGTATTTAAAATCCCTAAAAAGGCTGTATCACAAAACGTTTACGGAATCAATATTCCATCATCAGTGTTATCACAGGTTTACATGATTTAAGCCACCAAAATGTACGGGTAAAAACCCTTAAATTAATTTTAAACAGTTGGGGTTACATTATGTTATCTGATTTTAAAGGATGTTAAAAATATGGTTGATGTCATGTGATCCCAGGCGTTAATCCGGAAATATTTTTAACATCCTTCAAAATCAGATAACATAATGTAACCCCAACTGTTTAAAATCAATTTAAGGGTTTTTACCCGTATATTTTGGTGACTAAAAGCATGTAAACCTGCGATAACACTAATGATGGGATACTGATTCCAAAAACGTTTTGTGATGCAGCCCTTTTTAGGGATTTTAAATACATATACCTTTTACAAAACAAGGTTTTTATTTTTTGTTAAATTAAAAACGCATATTTGGAAGTTTTCTAAAGAAAATATCAATTTTAACTTGTTCCGCTCCATCGTATCACGTATGGATATTTTTAGGTATGGCGAACTTTACCACGATATCCACATATGGATATTCATATAGGGATATTACTGCACTCTGTAAAAGTGGTGTAGTGCTCTGTAGATTAATTTGGATCACGGTAGGACATGGATATCCATACGGCGATATCATGGTTAGCCATTTTTTTACACAATTCCCAGAATAATGTAAACAGCTCAAGGTCGACATTTGTTAATTGTTCACTGTCTTTTTATATATGTTTTATTTTTATTTAGCGTGACTTTATAAATTAAATAATAGACATAGATACATTTTAATGGTATCCAGATGTGGATATTTTGGTAGTACAAGCGATATCCAAGGGTGGATATACTATTACACCCAAATACCCTTATGTGGATATTCTGGTAAACACTATAAATTGTCATATAAATTCAAATTGCTTCAAACATTTTTTTGGCCCCATAGGTGAATATCTCTTCTATTATACATCATAACTATCGTAAAATGTATTTTCATTAAAAAACTTTTGCTGGTATACAGCTCCTTATCTCAAAAAGTGGCCTGGAGCGGAAGGGGTTAACGGTTTTTCTTCACATTTTCGTTATAGTTTTGTTGTCGTTATTAACATTAGTTCATTGTACATCGAAAGCAATTAGGCAGTGTGAATTATTATTACCAGATTTTAACGTTAGCTCCGTCTATTGAACTATGTATTACTTTTTTGGTATGTGTGTAACACAAAATGGAAATATAATATGACGATAGGAATACGAGTATACCACCCGATTGGGGAAGGGTAGAAAGTCAGTATGAAAATATTAATATAAATAACAAAAATCAAAACGGCAATAATAAGGTAAGCAAAATATCTATTGAAAATATTATTATTTAATCATAATTCGCCAAAGTTGTCATATTTCGCCGCTACAGGCGCTGTCGTAGTTTCGTGTATCCCCACCACTCGTGTTAAACTTAAACGTATACAATTCCTAAAATTGTAGATTGTCTTTCTAAAACAGTTTTAATTTAATCTCTCTAATATTTGATTACGAATTCTTTTTCATAAAATCGGCATCACCGCGCTGAAAACTCTCATAAGGACTGAATTGCCTATGTTCCCTATACTGTAAAGTCAAGGTGGGACGGACTAGAGCATCATTGTCTCACAGGCATGAAACAAAGGACAAATTAGCTACCGCCTGTTATTAAGTACAGACACATGTTATTTTTATGAACGCTTTGGAACTCAGTACATCGAAAAGGGATGGGTACAAAAAGACACTTGGGGATGTTTCGATGTTTTCGGATTTTAAGGACAATTTTGTGACGTGTCTGGTTTGTTTACTTGTGGCTGTAAGTTTGTTGGATTCTTTGCTATTTTTTTCCTGTTTTTGCCTTTATAGGTTATTAACATTACACAGTATTAGTAGAAACAAGCCACGTCTAATGGAACCGTTCAAAAAATTGATCCTGAAGCACGGAAAAGAGAAAAAGTGGACTTAAAATAAACTAAGCAAAAACGAACTATATGACCATCAAAAAAACACCTAACAATAAAAATTATATCACAATAGACAATAAACTATACTTAGTGACGGTTTAAGACATCATGGGGCCCTAGGCGGCCATAAAAAGTAGGCCCCTTTATAGCGACCATTTACTTAAAATAAATTTATAGTTATTTATATTGTTTTGGGAAGTAGTTACTCCAAAAATAAATTACGACAATGTAAAAAACATCATTTTCCTTTTTTTACATTTCGCAAAAACTGCTCATTAATAGTCCATAGCTAATATCCCAAAGAAAAAAAGGGATATTGTGTCGATATGTGATTTTGCCCTGGGTATGAGTGCCACCCCTTCAAGGGTGAAAAGACATACATTCAAAATAAGTGCGGAAATGGATAAACTGATTAATTCTAAGTAATTTTTGTTCTATCAAGTTTTTTCACTAAATCAATACTTTTTGAGTTATTTGCTAGTAAATATGTTCATTTTTCAACATAATAAAAAACACGTTTTTAGACGGTTTTTCGCAAATAACTCCAAAATTAAATATTTTATCGAAAAAATATTCTAAGAAAAAATATAGCGTATACAAAATTTTAAAAAATGGTGTACGCATGAAGTATATAGACCCAGTATAAGCAGAACTGGAGCTAATGAAAAGTAGATTCTTATTCGACAAATTCCAAATCAAATATTTCAACGTAAATAACCAAAAAATCATAAAAATTCACTTTTCGGCGAAAAATCATCACAACTTTTTTAAAGTGTTAAAAAAGTTTTATTTTTGATTTTTTTTAAACAAGTTTCATGTTTGAAAATTAAGCAAGTAAAGCTTAAAATATTGTTGATTCCTTTTTTTGGCAAAAAATCTTGAAAATTTATGAAAATCTTGAAAAAACTTATAAGTAGGTATATTATTTATATGATCTGTAAGTTTCACCTTTTCACAGTGCTTATATTTAAAAACATTGGGATTTAAAATAAAACAAATTTTTTGAAATTTTGAAAAAAATATGTCTTTTTTTTCAAAATAACTTAAAAATTATTAGTGGTACCAAAAATCTTAAAGAGTAAAAAAATGAAGGTTTTGCTTTTCTTAATATTTCAGATTTTTGCTTTTTTGGAAGATGAAAATTGGTTAAGATATGACTGTTCAAAATTTGCATACCCTGGCTAGAGAATTTTTCATTTATTAAAAATTAATAAATGAAAATAGTTTCTATCCTTGTGGGATCGTTACTCACCGGAGGGACCGCAGACGTTCGGATACAATTAGCGTTTCTTTGCAAAAACAATGACGACGTTGCTAAGTAACAAGACATTTACTCAACACATACACTACCAATTACACTCCGTACCTGATTGAAAAAATCCACTGTACCACGCCAATGGCCATTAGTTGCCGAGGCATTAAGCCAAATAAAAAAAATTGCATACACTCGTGATTAGTGACTTGTTCAAACCCTTTCTACTACAGCCCTTTTATAAATAAGCACTTTATAACGATAAAACTCACAGAGCATGTAAACAATGCATAAGTAAAGTAGCTTGTGAAGCGGTAAGGATTAGTTCATTTGGGATGCTAATTAGGGTGTTATTTTCACCAGTTTGTTTTTACCCAAAAAATGGGATGAACTTTATTCTGAGCGTATCTGGCTAACTTTTTATATTAGAATTTTTTTTAAACAAGAATAATCCTTTTTTAAACATTTAAACAAGTTATGATGAGTTTTCCATGAAAAGGGCTTCATTTTTTTTATTATTTCACGTTTAAATATTCGATTTGGAATTTGACGAATAAGAATCTACTTTTCATTAGCTGCAACTCTGCTTCTACTGGGTCTAGAGACTGCACACATTTTTTCAATTTTTTTAAAGCTATAATTTTGCTAAGAATATTTTTTTGATAAAATACATACTTTTTGAGTTATTTCTGAAAAACCGTCTAAAAACGTGTTATTTTTTGTTTAGAAATGAAGATATTCACTTGCAAATAACTCAAAATGTTTTGACTTTACTTGATGAAAAAACTTGTTTGAACAAAAGTTTATCCACCTCCGGACGTATTTTGATGGTATATTTTTTCACCACCGAGAAAGGGTGCTCAACCGTAGAGCAAAAACACACATTGGCCCAATATCACTTTTTTCTTTGACATGTTAGCTATGCTTATACCAAATTCCATGTCAATCCAAGCTCTTGTTTCAAATCCAAAAGTTCTTTAATATCCGGAGGTTTTGCCATATTTTACCGTGAGTGAATGGACTATAAGTCCCATCGGTAGGTAGAAATTGAAAAAAAACGTACCATACCAAAATAATTACCAGCTTCTAAGCAAAATTTGCTTGCCAAGTTGATTACCAAATTGAGGGAATGATTAGAACCTGGAATATAAAAAATCTTTGAAGATAACTGCTTAATTTGTCTTGAAGTCGGTTGTATTTTCCTGATATTTGACAGAAGACAAAGCAAAAAACTGAGTTTGATTGAAAATCATAAATTAACCATTCTCTTTTTTTTTGGCTCAGTTAGCCCTATTTGATTTTTTTAACATTTTAAATTTTTTTTAAAATACTGCTTAAATAATTCAATATTAATTAAGGTGATACAGTAGCGGTCAACAGGTGGCAACAAACGCGGTCCAATATTGCGAAAGTTCTGCGAACTTTCAAAAGTGTGGCAACAGTGCGTCGGTAATTCGACACTGACAGTGACGTTTATACTATCAAAAACAATAATTTTTATACACATAGGCGCGAAATGTTGCCAAGTCAGTGATGTTCGATTTCTTGTTATAAAAAAATCGATTTTTAGTAGTTCCAAGATTACACAAAATCTAGGCATGCGATAAAAAAATTTATTTGAAGAAAGTGTATTTTTTTGTCTTTCTTAATGGCGGTACAGGCTCCTTTTTTCAATATTTTATTTAGTTGTAGAGTAATTTCCACATACTAACATATTTCTGAAATTGGGCTCTGTACCGCCATTCTTTATTATATTACGAACATGTGTGCCAAATATCTCGACAAAATATTCAAAATTAGAGCCGCAATCTTGGAACGCGTTTGTGGCTACCTGTTGATCGCTACTGTTCGCTCTTAATGCATTTGTATGGGATGCGGGCCCCATCAAGTGCCCGGGCCTTAGGCGGCCGCCTAGTCCGCCTAATGGTTAATCCGATGGGCCTTATAGTCCATTCACTCACGGTAAAATATGGCAAAACCTCCGGATTTTAAAGAACCTTTGGATTTGAAACAAGAGCTTGGATTGACATGAAATTTGGTATAAGCATAGCTAACCTGTCAAAGAAAAAAGTGATATTGTGCCAATGTGTGTTTTTGCTCTACGGTCACCCCTTCTCGGTGGTGAAAAAATATACCATCAAAATACGTCCGGAGGTGGATAAACTTTTGTTCAAAAAAGTTTTTTCATCAAGTCAAAGCCAATACATTTCGAGTTATTTGCAAGTGAATAATATCTCCATTTTTCGACAAAAAATAATACGTTTTTAGACGGTTTTTCACAAATAACTCAAAAAGTAAGTATTTTATCGAAAAAATATTCGTAGTAAAAATATAGCTTTTAAAATATTGAAAAAAATGGTGTATGTGTGGAGTCTGTAGACCCAGTAGAAGCAGAGTTACAGCTAATGAAAAGTAGATTCTTATTCGTCAAATTCCAAATCGAATATTTCAACGTGAAATAATAAACAAAAAACACGTTTCATGGAAAACTCATCAAAACTTGTTTAAATGTTTAAAAAAGCATTATTCTTGTTTTTAAAAAAAATTCTAACATAAAAAGTTACAAAGCAAGATACGCTCAGAATAAAGTTGATCCCATTTTTTGGGTAAAAAAAACTGGTGAAAATAACACCCTAATTAGCATCCCAAATGAAATTAATCTCTACCGCTTCACAAGCTACTTTACTTATGTATTTTTTATATGCTCTGTGAGTTTTATCGTTATAAAGTGCTTATTTATAAAAGGGCTGTAGTAGAAAGGGCTTGAACAAGTCATTAATCACGAGTGTATGCAATTTTTTTTATTTGGCTTAATGCCTCGGCAAGTAATGGCCATTGGCATGGTACAGTGGATTTTTTCAATCAGGTACCTAGTGTAATTGGTAGTATGTGTGTTGAGTAAATGTCTTGTTACTTAGCAACGTCGTCATTGTTTTTGCAAAGATACGCTAATTGTATCCGACCGTCTGCGGTCCCTCCTGTGAGTACCGATCCCACAAGGATAGAAACTATTTTCATTTATTAATTTTTAATAAATGAAAAATTCTCTAGCCAGGGTATGCAAGTTTTGAACAGTCATATCTTAACTAATTTTCATCTTCCAAAAAAGCAAAAATCTGAAATATTAAGAAAAGCAAAACCTACATTTTTTTACTCTTTGAGATTTTTGGTACCACTAATAATTTTTAAGTTATTTTGAAAAAAAAAGAAATATTTTTTTCAAAATTTCAAAAAAATTTGTTTTATTTTAAATTCCAATGTTTTTAAATATAAGCACTGTGAACCGGTGAAACTTACAGATCATATAAATAATATACCTACTTATAAGTTTTTTCAAGATTTTCAAGATTTTTTGTCAAAAAAGGAATCAACATTATTTTAAGCTTTACTTGCTTAATTTTGATACATGAAACTTGTTTAAAAAAAAACAAAAATAAAACTTTTTTAACACTTTAAAAAAGTTGTGCCGATTTTTCACCAAAAAGTGAATTTTTGTGATTTTTTGGTTATTTACGTTGAAATATTTGATTTGGAATTGGTCGAATAAAAATCTACTTTTCATTAGCTCCAGTTCTGCTTATACTGGGTCTACATACTTCATACATACACCATTTTTTAAATTTTGTATACGCTATATTTTTTCTAAGAATATTTTTTCGATAAAATATTTAATTTTGGAGTTATTTGCGAAAAACCGTCTAAAAACGTGTTTTTTTGTGTTGAAAAATGAACATATTTACTCGCAAATAACTCAAAAAGTATTGATTTAGTGAAAAAACTTGATAGAACAAAAGTTACTTAGAATTAATCAGTTTATCCATTTCCGCACTTATTTTGAATGTATGTCTTTTCACCCTTGAAGGGGTGGCACTCATACCCAGGGCAAAATCACATATCGACACAATATCCCTTTTTTTCTTTGGGATATTAGCTATGGACTATTAATGAGCAGTTGTTGCGAAATGTAAAAAAATGATTTTTTTACATTGTCGTACTTTATTTTTGGAGTAACTACTTCCCAAAACAATATAAATAACTGTAAATTTGTTTTAAGTAAATGGTCGCTATAAAGGGGCCTACTTCTTATGGCCGCCTAGGGCCCCATGATACCTTAAACCGTCACTGGGGATGAAGCCCAACTTAGGACATTCGAAAGAAAAATATTGAGAATATTACATGGCCCGGTGCAAGAGGAAAACAGCACATGTCATGAAGAATCAGGAGAAACAACGAGGTTAATGAATCGAATGAAGGTTACGATGTTGAACGATTTGTGAAAAGTCGAAGACTGTCATATCTGGGATATGCGCAGAGACAAGATGATGAAAAAAAAGAACAAAGAAAATATTACAAAGGGAGCCGATACAAAGGCGAAAAAAAGGAAGGCCCAGAACAAGGTGGTTGGATGACGTGGAAGACGACTTGAAAATCATGAACATAAGACAATGGAGAAGAAAGGCACAAGAGAGATCCGAATGGAAGAATATAGCCAAACAGGCAGAGGCCGATCCAGGCTTATGATGCCAAAAGAATAAGAAGATATATTACACAAACAATTTCTTTCACAACTAATTTTATAATGGATTTTGAAATTTTATGGTAAGTGTATTTTTTTTCCAGTAATTTACATAACAAATTTAACCCCATTTTACAGTTAAAAGGAATGGTTTTGTTTAAGTTGCGCCAAAAGTAAAAGAATTTTTATATGAATTGTTTATTTATTTATTAGTCACTATTGATATCAAAAGAATTTATTAAGCTACTTCAAATATACCTGTAATTCTGCACCAAAATTTTAAAACAAAACTAATATTTTACATTATATTTATTTGATAACGTCAAATTTTATAATATAATCCGTGATCGGAACAGTAGCCACTTGTTGTGGAGTGGAGTAAATTTACGACTTATCTCATATGCCATAAATGATCACGCACGGGTAAAGAACTATGGACTTAACTGTAAATTCAGTTCAATCACAAACTTTTTCGTAGTATAAAATTTGTTTAGTGGGTACGTACAAATTCTATTTGTTTAGTGAGAACGTGTTTCAAACGTATTTAGTACATTTATACAGTTGTATCTATATTAAGAGAGATGTAATAATGAAGGTATAAAACAAATTGCATACAATTCAGAATTAAACAATCTTTATATAAACTTGTCTCTATTAAGTCCAAATGCGCCTCATGGGAACGATTTACCTGAACCATCTGGCAAACTTCCATAGGTGACGTAGACATAGAACAATATATACACCGGACCTCTCTTGGGAACTGAGTTCCTTATTATTAATGCAGCCAATTTGTGCTTTGAATTGCTGATGCTGTGTTTCAGTGATCTGAATATTTAAATTTTAATAGAGTTTCAGTGACAGTTTCAGCTAATTCGATTACATGTATTTAAGTTTATTTAATTTATTGGCAATGATGTTTGCCTTGTTGCATAATAACGGCTGCTAATTAAAACTGGAGTCATGAAAACCGCCGGGTTTTATTAGTATGTGTAATAGGATTTATATTATGATGATGCTTTTTTTATTATCTACAGTGAAATGGTGGAATCCATTTAGCGCCAACGATGCGAAAACGCACCATTTGTGTGTAGAATTTTTTTTTGCCAATTCGTTAATTTTTTTTAAATATTTGTATTTTTTAAGCAACTAAAAGATATAAGTGTAACTAAATTTAATTTTGCTTAATTTCCAAACTCATGTTTTCATTACAAAAATATTTTCTAAATGTCCGACATTTTCAATCCTTCGACACAACTTTATTTTTACTGTAGTAATTTTATTGGCATAACACTTTTGTGGTCAAATAAATTAAAACATTATTTTTGAAGTTATACTAAGTTAGGCGCGATTGAGATTGAGGGTGAATTTATTGTTGATCCGCGCGCATGCGCACACCGACAGTATGGTATTGTATTAGTCGTTATACGGGCTCTGATTGGATGTTGAAATGATCTGTCAATAATAAATAATTGTTCAATATGGAGGTAAACAAATGTTGTATAATATATTAGTTTTATTGTTGTGAGGACAGAAACAAAAAAGTTTTACATTTGTAGTGACTTTTAAATAGTTTTTAAAAGCAACATGTACGTGATAATAATTGTTAAATGTATCAGTATCCTAATAAAAAATTCCATAGGTAGGTACCTATACCTATTTGAACCTACCAAAATACATAGCATCTATGATTAGTATGTAATACTTTTATTTACATAATTTGATTACCATCAAAAATTCTATCAATATTCACCTGATATATTGTTTTCTTACTCTATGTTTTGTTGTATTTTTTCAATTCTAAATCATTTTAATTCAAAATCAAAATAATTTGATTTACCTAATTCAAAATGTCAAAAGTTTAATCCGTTTAGTTAGTCGATCTTCGCAAATAATGACGCATTGCCTCCGTGGCGAAGCGTTCAAGGCGAATGAACCCCAATACCAACCACACTGATAAAAGCTGGTTCGAATCCCAATGGAAAGTTTTATTTTTTTAAATTTTTTTTTATACATTTCATGATTGTAAGTATATTTATTATATAATTTTATTTTCAGAAAATACGTATTTAGTTAAAAAAATTTCCGACAATTAATGTTCAGAAATCATTTGCGGCATTTTTAAGGTGTTTCTGTGTATTTTATTCTTGTATTACATATTTTAATTTTTGGCACTGTTTTAATAAAAATGTTTGAGAAATAGTAAGTATAAATTAGTTTAATATTTAAACAAAATACAAATAAAAAGTATATTAATTTCGTTTAGATCATATAATAGAAGTATAACTTCTTACGTGCGTACAAAGTACACACACATTCTTTTTTTAACCTGTTTGTACATCAATTGTTATAAAAATATAAAAAAAAAATCTGAGTCATCATAGCTCGTGTTTGAAAAGAATGGTTCGATAACGAACCATTGGCGGAAGTCGACTTAAAATCCTGTCTGATCAGGAATTTCAAGGTGACGCACAGGCAGTAATTTGTTGGGATATTTTTATATGTAAAATGTGTAAGAGCACGTATCCACTATGCTTGCGCTCTGAGCTCCTGCAACTGCTCCACATAGTGGATACGTTTGCCGCTCCCGGACTGTGCAATTGTGCGCAATCTGCCTAGGCGCTCCAATCTGTGGCGGTTTATATGTAAGGGGGCGCATACCCTAGCGATTGGAGCAGTTGCAGGGAGCGCGGAGCGCAAGAGGTTCGTGAACATAGTGGATACTTGGCGCTCTCGGACCGTGAAACAGTGTGCGCCTTCGTCTCAACGGTCCAATACGTGGCGGTTTATATGTAGAGGACCGGATGCCGTCTCGATGGGAGCAGTTGCAGGGAGCGCGGAGCGCAAGAGGTTTGTGAACATAGTGGATGGTTGGCGCTCCCGGACCGTGCAATAATGCCCGCTCCGCCCCGGCGGTCCAATAGGTGGCGGTTTATATCTAGAGTAGCGCATGCCGTATCAATGGATAGAGGTTTGTAAACATAGTGGATGCTTGGCGCTCCCGGACCGTGCAACAGTGCGCGCTCTGCCTCGGCGTTCCAATTGGTGTTGGATTATATGTAGAGGAGCGCATACCGTATCGATTGGAGCAGTTGCAGGGAGCGAAGAGCGCAAGAAGTTCGTGAACATAGTGGCGTTCCTGGATCGTGCAACAGTGCGCACTCCGCTCTGGTGGTCCAATATTACGAACATAGTGGGTACGTACCTTTAGAAAGACGGATATTCTGGTATTAATTTTTGTTATAATCTAGGGCTGAGAGGGGGGGGCTACATAAGGCAGGTTGTGTAGTGTTGTAGACAATATGTCCATTTGTCGAATTTATGCAACTGGCATATAGTGAGAGATACAGGATTGAAAAGTGTAAACTGGAAACATCAAAACTAATTTCAAAAAAAGGTAGAGGGCCGTTCGACTTCGTTTTTGACAAAGAAGCTGAAGAAGGTGTAAGCAATGTTCTAACCATAATATTTTTGTTTATCAAAAATGCCAGGTCCATTTACACTCTATGTAAATGTTTTGAGACTTTTCACAAATAATAAAATTGTGTATTTCAATGTTTATAGCTCAGTCCCGCCAAAGGTTCGAAAACGAACCATTTTGTTGTTGTGACACCTGCCAATATCAAAGTGTAAATCAATTTTTTTACGATTGTCTAAATTTATTTTACTCTAGTTGATCAAATATATTACATATTATTGCAGTATTTCTTTGATTGGCGGTTAATGGGTTAATGCTGTACTGAAATTTTCATCGATGAATTGATGATCTCTGCTTACAAATGCTCTTCGTCAGGTGACTAGAGATTTTTATGAAGTAATATTACCTTAAGTTTATTAAAAATGGGGCTCCAGACGTCATTTGTATTTATTATTCTTCTGCTAAATCCGAGAACTCTTCTCTTACATAATATTTTCACGTTTAATGAGTTCCATTTCGTCCAATATTACGTCTCTGTTCGTTATTTGTTATATTGCTCTTTTATGAAAGAAAAAAATTCTGTCATGTAATTCTTTGTTTTATTTGTTTAAGTGTTTCACGTTTCATGTGTTTTATCTTCTTCTTCTTAAGGTGCCGAGACCGTTTGTCGATCGTTGGCTCTCATGTTGCCCAGCATATTAACAATCATTGTCTTATTTACGATCTTCATATCGGTCGTTAAAAGGTCGTTAAAGCAATTACACGTAAAAACAGTGGTTTTTTTCAATTAAAATTAGTATCAAAGTATGTATTCAAAAATAATAAGTGATAACAAACGCATATTACAGTAAAGGGGTGAGTTCATCCAAAGTATATTTTATTGTGGTTTTTCAATTATTTACGACTGTACATATAAGTATCGAGTGATACCTATTATTATAAAAACAATAATTGTCTGCTATAGTTGTACTTGTACCTGTAGCTTATAGAACCAGAATTTTAGAAGTCATTACCAGTAATCAAGTATTAGGCCAGTCAAGTTTCAGAATCCCAATAAAGATGAGCAAATGTCCAAATTGTAAGTTGTCGATTGTTGACAATAAGAATGCGCTTAATTGTATGTCGTGCAATTTACCGATTCATATTCAATGCCTAGATATTGCACAGGAAGAGGTTATAAGAATAACTAGGGCAAAATCAAAGTCATTAAGAATCGTCTGTAACACTTGCTGTACATTCGAAGATAAGTTCAATAAATTGACTCATTTAATTTCTAAGTTGTCTGACAGATTTGCATCGATTGAGGAGCGTCTTGGGGTCTTGGAACAATCTTCAAAAACTAGTCCGATGGAGTTCGAGGACTGTGTTCAGAAATCAATTGCTCGTCATCAGAAATCGTTTAACCTAATTTTGTATAATCTACCAGAACCAGAAGGTGATGATAAGGAGGTGGAGGATGTATCCACAGTTTCCACGATTATAGATACAATAAAACCGCGAAATCCTTCATTTGCGTCCGTTTTTAGAATTGGAAAATTTAGCAATAAGCCTAGGCCAGTAAAGGTTAAATTTTTCGATAATGATAGTCCTTTGTTTATGTTACGAAATAAGAGGAGGTTGCTAGGTACCCAATTTTCTAGAGTTGTTTTAAAGGATGATTTAACCAAATATCAGATTAACTATTTGCATAAAGTGCGAGAGGAACTGGAAAAACGAAAAATACTTGATAAGGATCTAACAATAAAGTATATTAATAAGGTTCCAACCATTGTTAGTACTAACCAACAACCCACCGCAAAAAAACGAATAAAGTTGACAACAATAAATATTTTTTTATACTAATATTGCTTCTTTACATGCTAAGTTTGCTGATGTTTTGTCATTTTCATCTTCTAATCCCGATATTAATATGTTAACATTTTTTTATGAAAATAGTTGTTATAAAATGTAAAGGATATATTTTATGTTTTCTCTTTATGAAAAAAAAAATTTGTAATCTTTATGTATACTTTCTAATTTTTGTATCTTTTTTTTTAAATGTGCTATTGTTGTAAGAACTTTTGTAAAAGCAAATACTTTTGAATATTTATTTATTTTGTAAGAATATTTATTTTGTGAATAGTATGAATTTTATTTATTTTGTAACAATTTGTTTTATGTTATATTATTTAGTTTAAGACCTACAATTATTTTGTATTTTGAGCCACATAAGCTTTGCTTTGGCTCGATATTGTTGTATAATAATAATAATAATAATAATAATAATAATTTACAGCCGCACGAAATAGTTCAGTGCAAGTTTTACCAAACCATTGGCGTAGGTTTTTAAGCCAAGAAGTTGTACGGAGGCCCACACTTCTTTTTCCCATTATTTTACCTTGCATGAGAAGGTGAAGTATGTCATATTTTTCTGGGTGACGCATTATATCACCAAAGTATTCCAATTTGCGCCTTTTAACCGTGTTCACTACTTCGCAACTTTTATTCAAACGTGGCAAAACCCTTTCGTTTGTGACTCTGTCTACCCAACTGATCTTCAGAAAACGGCGGTAGACCCACATCTCAAATGCTTCTAGGTTTTTTAAAAGCGATTCTATCAGGGTCCATGTTTCAACCCCGTAAAGTAGTACTGGGAATATATAATATCGAACCATTCTTATGCGAAGTTCCAAATTTAGATCATGACTGCACAGGATTTTCTTAAATTTCATAAAACTTGTTCTTGCTTTGGCAATTCTACTTTTTATTTCTGTACTAGGGTTCCAGCTTTCATTAATATGAGTACCCAGATATACAATATTAGTTACTCGTTCAATTGAGTCATTACCGATTGTTACGTTATAGTGATTATTATTTACGGTTGCTTGTTTACTAATAACCATAAACTTTGTTTTTCTTGCGTTGAGTTTGAGTCCATATATCGCGCAGAATGCCACCATTCGGTTCAATAACGCTTGAAGATGTTCAATTGACCCTGTCAGTAACAAGGTGTCATCTGCGTATCTGATATTTTTCATAAGAATACCATTAATGAGTATTCCCTCTTTTGCGTTTTCCAACACTTCATTTAAGATTGTTACAGCGTAAAGATTAAACAACATTGGTGACAATATACAGCCTTCTCGAACTCCACGCTTGATTTTTATTTCTTCAGAGCACTGATTCCCAACCCTAACACTTGCAGCCTGGCCCCAATACAAATTTGCGATTATTCTAATGTCCCTACCATCCAGACCAGTAGTTTTGAGAATATGTAGCACTTTTTCATGGCGAACTTTATCAAAGGCCTTTTCAAAATCAATCGCGCACATGAAAACGTCATGTGTTTTATAACCATAGCTATTTCTCCCAATAATTTTCTATTCGCTCCGTGCATGACTGACGCGACAGCTACACTAAATTTACAATTAAGATGCAGTAGAACAAACAAACCCAGACAGGTTAAATGGTACTAGGAGCACTTCCGAATCATAATTTACAACGTATAAACTTTGGAAATGATGATTTGGGATTTACAATTTTTGGTAAAATTTGTTATAAGTATAAATAATAAGTGCGTTCGCGGAGACAGTCAGAGACTAGTCCACGACAAGTAAAGCATGCACACTTTAAAATAATATAAATAATACCGTTGATAGAAAAATATACAAGGTATAATAATATTTACTATTAATTAATATTATTAATTAATTAATAATATACTGGTATATTTATCAATAAACGATCATATATTAAATAAATACAATATGCAATTAAAGTGCACATGCGTTGTCGTGGACTAAAACTCACCGACATGGTCCACGAACGAACATAATGGCAATGACATTACAAAAATTCGCCAAAGTTTTCATATTTCGCCGCTACGGACGCTGGCATAGTTTCGTATATTGCCACCATGGTCACGCAGGGAGCGAATATTTTTTTAATTTTCTTTTAATATTCTCTTCTAATTTCTCTTGAATTCTTGACTGTTATTTTTTCGACATTCTTGATTCTCTTTTTTTATTTCCGTTTTGATAATAATGTAATTCCATCAACAACTAAATTATTGTATTAATAAAAATACTCCTTCTTAAGTACCATCTCCGTGACGGAGGTAAGCAATCATCATAGCTATTTGGAATTTATAGACGACTGCTCTGAATAGTTCATTTGATGTTCATCCGTACCATTCTCTCAGATTGCGCAGCCAATAATTCTACATCTTTTTCCTTGAAAGTTTTCCCGAATAGTCAGTAGGAGCAAATTATTTTTTTCTCCACGTGTAATATGTCTGAGATGTTCCAATTTTCTTGTTTAGGATGTCCACTTCCTTATGCAGCTTTCTTAGAACCTCTTTGTTTGTGACATGTTCTGTCCAAGATATTTTCATAATTCTTCTATACACCCACAACTCGAATGATTCCAGTCTTTTATTGTTGCCACGTTTAAGGTCCAAGTTTCCATGAGAAAGCGTAGCACCTAACTAACCTAACTCTTAGCTCCAACTTCAAATCCTTTGTACAGAGCAAGCACTCCTCTCATCTGGTAGAAATATGCTGTAGCATTTTCTATAATGATTTTGATTTCTGCAATTAGCTAATGGTTTGTGGAGTTGATAGTTTGTTCCAAGATAAGCATATTAATCTACTCGTTCAACATTGGTTCTGTTTATAAGAACATTCTAGTTATAATATCATCATAAATTTTGTCTTCATTCATTGTCAGATCATATTTATTTCCATTCTGGTCACCAGTATTTGAAGATCTTCCATATTTTCGGCTTAGAGGATATTATCATCGGCATGTATAATGTTGTTATTGAGTACTCCATGTACCTTTATTCCAGCTGTTTCACCCTCAAGAGAAGTTTTTACACCGAGAGAAAAAAATTCTTGACATAAAGAAACTTTATTAATATTTAAGAAAGATCGACTTGGCATATTGCGTAAGAAATATATCTTTTTATGTAAGATATAATTTTCTAAAACATTTCATATAAATTTTAATATACCCAAAGAAATATATCTTAAACCTGATTGAACTATCACTTTCTTGCAAACTGCAAACCCATTTGTCAGAAAGGAACTATACTTGTCATAAGAATATATTTTGTTGACGTAAAAAACTCTTCTTTCTGAGAAATAATATTTCTTAGTAAGGAATATTGTTATCTTACCATTATTAATTAATGTATTTAATGTTAAGAAATATATTTCGCAGATATAATTGTATATTTAGAATTAAGTTACATGTCTTAAAAATAAAGTGATATTACATACGGCGAAATAAATCATTATGTTGAGGTAAAATTATTCTTTATTAGATAATAAAAACAGGATATAAAACGACAGAGATTAATAAATACAAATAATTTCTCCACTCTTAAACCACTGGCTTTTATAGGTACAATAATAAAATGATGGAGAGGCAAATCCAACTTCCTTAATTTTTCCTTCTTTTTGTTAATAGCACTTTGTATATCAGCAATTACGTAAAACAAAACCGTTATGTAGACAGATTAAACTTGTTTTAATAAAAATTTTTTATAAGGATATGTACATACTTATTTTAACAAAAGGAAATACAAAAAACAACAAATACACGGACCCACATAAATACTATTAATTTTTTGGTATAAGAACGGTAGGTATCAGTAAAACAGTCTACAATCCAAAAACATTTCTTGGCATTTCAACAAATAATAATCAATAATATTTAGTTCAAACATGGCTTTATTTATCCTACCATCTTTTTTAATTTTTTTTTTTTTTGTATATGAAATTTTATATATCATTTTTTAAGTTAAACTGTGGGTTATTTCTCAGTTAGAATAAGATTCTTTCTTTCAGAGTTGTCCATCATTATAGATATCAAAAATGCATATAAAGTACTATTATGTTTCTTTTAGAACTACATATTCGGATATGCAACAATATTATTATTACGTCATAAGTTAATCAATTTACTTTTATATACCTATGTACGTACCTTCAAACTATCCCTTAGCCTTAGATTTAAAAAAAAATCAACAAATCCAAAATCCATCTATGAAAATGAACTAATGCCATGCACGCCATCTTGCCAAACACTTTGATTAAATCACAAATATAGTGAATAATGGTTACTGCGCAATTCTTTTGTGGAAGAAAATCTCTTGGCAAGTAGCATTTCGGCATTAATGATAAAGTTTTTATTTAATAATCACAGTTACTACAGAGTGTATTTTTGAAGAATTATTTCTTGTGGTTTAAAATATTTATTTGATTGCAAGAAATTTTCTTGTTCGCAAATATAAATAGGGATTAACTTTATATTTCTTATACTGCAAAATATTTGTAGTTTTCAATTTAAGAAACAAAAATTTTAGGATAAGAAAATTAAAATGTAACTATTAATGCATTTGTTAGCATTTAAGAAATTATCTGTAAGAAATTATTGAGTTGTGTTTAAAAAACTCGTTTCTTATATGTAAAGCGGTATGTTTAAGTTAATATGATATGGTAACTTTTAAGAAAAATAGCTCAAAGAAATCAGTGTTTTAGGATAGAAGAAATTGTTCTCTCGGTGTAGGATCTATTTTTTGCTCTGAAAGCTGTTCGTTAACACTTATTTTTCTCGATCTTATAGTATAAATTCCATATAATCCTGAGGTCACTCTAGTATATCTTTTTTGATTTTTGAACTTTCGATAATTGTTCATGTCATACTTTATCGAATACTTTTATTATAGTCAATACAACACGCATATATATGATTAACGTCCATGCATCTTTAAAATAATATATTAAGTGAAAGAGTTTAACGCGTTCCTAGAACCTTGTGAATAAATCCAAATTGTATACAAGGGGTTTTACAAATTTCGTTCGTTGCAATCCGTGACTGCACGCCGGGGTTTGTCCTAGTTGGGTCAGAGAGAGCAGCATATGTGCCTCCTGATGACAGACTAATAAGTTTCGAAACCGGTAGAGCTACTTGCTGCACTCTCTGATTGAACTGTAATAATGATGCGGCTGTAGTTTCGTGTTGCAACGAAATTGAAAATGGTTATTCATTTTTGTGTACAAAGGTGTTTCATTAACAATTGTTCATATTGTAATTGGAGAAACCTTAGCACAAAATACGAAGATTTAACCCAAAACACTTAAATAAAATATTCTGCCTTACCGAAATACAGAGTGTTTTATTACAAATGTTCTAAAATGATTTTAGCCCACGTTTAAAACACCTTTAAATATTTGTTGTTCAAATTTGACACACAGTTTGCACATGCTAGGGTATTTTAACTAGTCTTAAAAGATAGTTTTCCGCTATTTCCAGAGGCGTGCTGTAGGGATATATACTTCCTTTTCGCCCCTTTTCCCCCTTACAATCTACGCCACGTCGTAATAATCATTTCAGCATGTTTTTTTTTATTTTTCGTTACATTTTACATAAATACCATCATTTATTTCAATGAGACAGAGTAAGTAATTTTCAAGTTATTTGGGTTTTAATGTAATGGATTCAATAAGATTATGCATTTTAAACACATAGTCTTATGGAATTAGTACACATTGAAAGTACATAGTTTTATGGAATCCATTATATTTAAACGGAAATAACTTGAAAACTACTTACTTTATCGCAATGAGACAAAAGGATGATATTTATGTCAAAAGTAACAAGAAATCAAAAAACATACTGAAATGATTATTACGACAGTGGCGTAGATTGAGAGGGGAAAGGGGCGAAAATGAAGTGTATGCCCCTACAGCACTCCTCTGGTAACAGTGGAAAACTATCTTTTAAGACTAGTAAAAATACCCTAACATGTGTAAACTGTGTGTCAAGTTTGAACAAAAAATATTTAAAGGTGCTTTAACCATGGGCTAAAATCATTTTAGAATATTTGTAATAAAACACTCTGTATCTCGGTAAGGAATATTTTATTTGTTTTGGGTTAAATCTTCGTATTTTGTGCTAAGGTTTCCCCAGCTACGATATGGACAATTCTTAATGAAACACCCTGTATTATCATGTACGCCCATATCCAATTGATGATATTTTCGGTTTTGGATGACTTTCAAGCAACTTTAGCACATGCAATTATCAAGATAATCGTGAAGGAATCGCATGATTCTCTTGCATTTTTCTTTTACTTTTCATTTTCATAAAATTTAGAAAACCAATACAAAAGCCATAAAAACCATGCTTGGCCTATTTGTGTGAAAGTTTCAAAATAAGAATTTTCTTCAGTTTTATTCCCTTTTTAATATAGTGTATAAATGTTTAAAACTTTTCGCTTCTCTCTTACATACAGATTAAGCCAAATAAAAACGGAACATATGCAGTTAATACAGTGTATCGGAACTACCTTTAAAATAGTCGACCAATATAAAAGTTTGACACACATAAATCATAGCAACTCATCTACCTGTCTTTTTTTAGGCTAAGGCTACGACCAGAGAATTGACAATTCACGGCGCCATAAGAGCAGTAAAATGAAGCGCGAAAATTGGTCCCGCGGTGAGTGTAGTGGATGGCCAGACTGAGCTGTAAAATATCGCGAAGCAATAGCAAACGGGTCCATCTTCAGCGTCGTGTCGCAAACAAATGGATCTAGGTCCAAATTTGTAGCTCATCTAGCCACAACCACGACCAAAACACTGTATTTACATCTCGCGACTCGCCGTAATTTACATCCCCGTCTGGTCATGCTTTTTACTGCAGTTACTGTCGCTTCATTTTACTGCTGTTACAGCGCCGTAATAGCAGTAAAATGAAGCGGCCGTAAAAAGCATGACCAGATGGGGATGTAAATTACGGCGTGTCGCGAGATATAAATACAGTGTTTCGGTCGTTGTTGTGGTTAGATGAGCTACAACTTTGGACCCAGATCCTTCTTACCAGGACCCATTTTCGCACTTAATTTTACTGCTCTTATGGCGTCGTGAATTATCAATTCTCTGGTCGTAGCCTTAGCCTAAAAGGGGACAGGTAGTTGAGTTGCTATGATTTATGTTTGTCAAACTTTTATATTGGTAAACTATTTCAAACGTAGTTCCGATACACTGTATTAACTGCGTATGTTCCGTTTTTATTTGGCTTATTCTGTATACATACATACATCATAAATATTCCATGACTGAAGTTTTATACCCGTCTGAATAAAAACCTGTCTACAAAGTTACGTTGCAAGCATCCTAAGCCAATCAGTGCCTTGCATTCTTAAAGAAATAATACTATTAGCCCTTTGTGACTATTTTCAATTCAAATTTTCTCTTTTAAAAAGATCAGAATGTTAAATTCCTCTAACGTCTTACAAAGTTGACATAATACAAATAGAAGTTACATAACTTTACGTAAGTCGCTTAAAATGACAAATAGAAGAAACTACGTAAGTATTCATGATGTCTTGAATGATAAAGTTGGATTTGAGAAAACTTCGGAAACAAGTATGGCAGAAATTCAAGTTTTAGAATCTAAACTTTCATGTTACTTAAATGTTTTTACAGATTTTAATGCAAATAAAATCAAAATAAAACACTAAAGGTATTACTTTTTAAAATGTTAGTTACAATATATGTATAAATTCACAAAAGAATGTTGGTATAGTGTTCTTTTCAACTGATAAATTTCATGGACAAAAAACTTTTGTCTGTATGTATAGTAAACATGTGCGCGTGAAGTATGGGAAAATATCAAGATAGCTGTAACACGCTTTTAAAATGTTAATTATGTACTACAGGGGTTGGCATAAGGCAAGAAAAAATTTGCTTTAAGCGAAAAAGTGCTGCGTCGAAATGAATTTATTCAAAGATATTACAAAATGGATTCGAAAAAGGGTCACTCTAAGTGTTCAAATTGATGGATATATTGATCAATGCATTTACTAAAACGTTTCGCAACGAAGGAGCAGATCCGGCAAAGCACGTCAAGCTATCCGCGAAGATTTTCAAAGTCTTCTTCAATTGCAGCTCCGAGGTTGGGAGGGGTGCTTGCTCCTCTTGCAAAATAGTTGTCCTTTGGTAGGCCCCACAGAAAGAAATCACAGGGTGTTAGGTCACATAGGCCAGTCAACGATTCCTCGTCTGCCTATCTATTATCTATATTATCTGAAATGAATATTAAGATACTCCCGTTTACGTGTCGCGTAATGCGGCGAAGCTCCATCCTGCATGAAATGACGAATGTTCGCGAGTGTTGAATCGTTGTACATTTGCCCACGTAAGTCTTCGGGAATTTACAGGTACTTGTAAAGACTAAAATGGTTTTGTACACACTTTTTACTGCTGAATGACGGGTAAAGAAGAGTACTTGTGAAATGTGTAAAAAATTTAAATCCTAGCTGAGCGCTTTTGCTTATAAATCCATATTCAGAGCTATACTACAATAAAAGTTCTCTAATGAGTAATTAATCTTAGAATTCAAAATGTCTAGCTTACGTCAATAAATTCAAAATACCACTATGAACAGAGAGTGATCCTATGTAAGATTGAAAAAACTTTAACTAATGCAGTTTTTTATTGAAGTAAAAAAACCTTGTTCGAAGTTTGGAAAAAAATTATTGTCGGTTGAGAAATTTTGGTTTGTTACATTAAAAAAACATCTAATACGGCACAAAGGACTCTCACAAAAAACACAATACAAAATTTGGATCATTGCCAGTTTAAAAACCTTACCATCTGAGGCGGACGTTGGCAGCATGCAGAATGGAATCATTAGTGCATGATGCAATTACTGAATGTGCTTTCTTAAGCCGATGCCGCACTTCAGGATGCTAGATGGTGGCTTGGAGGGTGGATTTTAAAGGTGGATGGTGGAGGGTCGCTGCATCCTGGACGCAGTGAAAGAGTGAAATAAAGTCAGAAGTCAGTATCCAACTGACTGCTGAGGAATCGTTTGTTTCATTTGTTACGTTACATTTGGTTTGTTTTTTTAGCATATCGTCATATTAGAGGTAAAACTCATTCACTAAACTTTTCAGAAAGTGGAGAAAATTCGACTTAAAGGCAACAATTGTTTTTTAAATTCACCTGACTTGAATATTGGATTTTTTTTAATGCAACTGCAAAAAATAAATAAAACAGATATTTTAAGCCATGTTTCGTCACATCGTGGGTCTGCTGGGTCCCAAATTGCCCTTCTTTTATAATCAGCACTTATTACGCTTTCATCCATAGCGAGGCTACCCGGATGGATTATCAAACACGACTGATATGGGTGGATAGACGTCTGGCGGACCACCGGGTGGGTAGATGGTAGTGGGAGGCCACTGCGGCTACTGTCGTTTTGTTATTCGTGGTATAAATAGCTGGATGGTCGCCAGGCGGGTATCTACCATCCACCATCCTAGCAAACTTCCTGCACTGCGGCATCGGCCTTAAGGCGGGTTCTCACTTGTCAGTTTCGCTGACGCAGTCTAACTGATTCAGTGATACTGAACAAATAATGAACATGAGAAGACATTTTCATTTTAAATGATTAGTACATTGATACTTTCAGTTAAAGTGAAAACCAGTTCTCTCATGATGGTATTGGCTTTATGTATTTTTGGAGCAATTTTTTGCAGAATCTCTTGAAATTTATCTTCGTTCATTCTTAAGTGGTTTGTATATGAATCACAATTTTCCAAAGCTAATTCTTTCAATATTGTTTCACTAGCACCCCATTTATTTCTGCGCAATATCCAGGACTTGGCTCACCATCTACGACGTTTTCTTTTCTTTTGATTCACTAGAATATTCTGTAATTCATTTCCTGATTTTAAACATACTTCTCGAAGAGCTGGTCTCAATTTTTTTTAATCATTTTCATCACTACGATATAAAATGTTTGGACCAACTGCATAAGGAATGTAGCAAAACATGAAACGTGTGACTACAAACGTCGCTTTTTATTTTTCATTATTAATGAATCAGTCAGACTGCGTCAGCGAAACTGACAAGTGAGAACTCGCCTTTAGATGCTTTTCTATTTCATCCAGGTGACAGTTGACATATGACATTTTTAGGAAATCAATATGAAGTATAGGCCGTTTCAGGATTTTTACGTTTATGTCACCGCTGGGAGGATATAGGGCTTCTCATCGATTGTCTTGTTTGGAACTTCTGTCATATGTTGTATAATCTGTGTATAATATTAATATACACGGATTATACGACATTTGACAGGAGCTCGAAACAAATGACTGTGAATGAAAAGCCCTATTAATAAGTGTATTCACAGAGACACTCAGGGACTAGTAGTCGACGATAAGCGGAGCATGCCATGACTAAAGTCCGCGTCAGGCTCCGCGAACGAACGTATTTTATTTCTTTTATATTTTTGACATTGTATTTCTTAAATTTTGAACCACTTTAAATAGATTTCCAGTTGTATTTTGAGAACATTTTGTTGTTGATTTTGTGTAGTTTTTAATTGTAGAAGTACTTGAATGGCTTTATTTTGTTCTAAACAGTGAATAAATTAAGAAAAGTGATTATTTTCGAAAGTTGTTGGCAGACAATATACAGATGTTGTTTTTAGGTACTCTAGTTAGTTATTTAGGAAATGTTATAGCTTTATTATTAAATCTAACCATTGTTTGTCTCTCAAATCATAACCTATTTAGTTCAATTAGTTTTCTGCCTAAAATGTAGCACTCATGGTAACCAACAAAACTGAACTTTATCACGATTATTTGACATTACACGCTTCAAAACACAACAGGAATGAAGCATATTATCGATTATTCCAGTAAAAATGTTAAATTAATCCTTGTACAAAACAAAATTACAAGTAAATGGAACCAAGATTATCTAAAACACATTAAGAACTGATAGAATAAATTTGTTTCCCTTCCAGCCGCCATATTGACATAATCTTGACAGCATGTTGAAACGGCCCATTGAAATTTTTTTGGGGCAAACGAATAATTAAATTCATAAATTTTACAAAGTCTGTAGTTACATAGATCTGGTTTTAAAAATAAAATACCTGTTGAGAATAGACAGAAGGTCCAACATAGATCAATTGAATCAATCAAATAAAGAAACTTGATGGTGAAGTTATCATATTGTTAGATATGTCACAAGTCACATTAAGTGAAGTATATTTTTGTATCAAGAAATGGAAATTGTGCTAAAAATTAACTTTTGAGAAATATATTCTGCTTTTTTTAATTTAAATTTAAAGATTTTTAATTTAAGCATATTGATATGTCAGACGATTTGGAAATATGGTGCAGCTTGCCTAAGGCTGCCTAGGTATCTCATGATCTAGACATTTATAAGTAATTAGGTAATAGGGTAAACACATTTTTATTACAAGCTTTGATACTAACATAAATAGAAAATAAAATGGGCCACTTGGTATTTTTACTCGGAATGCTTTTATAATTTCTTTGTATATTGTTTTGTATAATGCCGTGTTCTGCTTCTTCGCCTACCCTCTATCGTATCTATTTAAAATCACATTTGTCATCCATGGCTTTTTTTTATTTTTTGGTAGTTTAAGTAATTTATCTTGTATGTATTGTGAAACTCTATGCAACTGTACGAAAATTACAAAATTCTTCAACATAGAATTTAAAAAAAAGTGGAGGGTCACTTGTCAATTAATAGATTATAAAGGAAATATTCAATTTTGTGCACGGTTCTTTACTACAAAAAGATAATTTTCCACAAGCGTAACAGTGAGCATCTCAAGACATTAATGTTCTCTTCAGTGCCTTCTCGGTAAAATCAAAACAGACAGTCGACCTCCCGGGAAAGAATTTGCAATTCAATCTCTGTCAGCTATAAGAATGGAAGTGATTATAAACAACAATTAAATTTTATTGCAAAAGATTGTCGTCCACTGAATATAACAGAAGGTAATTTTCTTTTATATTTTTATAACTTATTTTCAACTTACGCAACTTTTCAGTAGAGGTTTTCATAAAATTTTCACAAGAATTAATCACTTTCAATTATAAACTTTAAAAAAACGCTGAAGTATCTTTTACCACGTAGTTATTAACCTTCCGTTTAGGGTCCATGAACCATGAACCTGGGTCCAAGACAGGGTCCAAAAATATGGGTCAGCAATATTTAAAAATTTTTTTTTTGCAAAATTGTGTGCAGTTATATTATTTAACGAATATATGATCATATAATTTTGTAGTTATGCGTTTGAGTCAATATTATCTTACTTTAATCAAAAGTAATTTTGTTTATCATCATCTTCCTACGTTTCCTCGTCAGTCAATACTTCCTCAAATAATTTTAATATTCTTTGCCTCTCCTTCTCGTAATCCATATCTAAATATAAATAAACAAATATATAAACATTGAAAATAAGAAAAAGGTCTTAAATTACCTTACAAATTTAAAACTATCTTATTAATTTAAAACTATCGATATCTGATTTAAACACAAAAATTTGTGCACAAATACTCGCACACGGTGTGGCGCACCGTGTTGCCTAGTAATAAAAGTACAATACTCTTTTTCACACTGCATGTGGTAGAGATATCTATTCGTTACAAAGTACTCGTTACTTACGAATACCGAAAGTAACGATTACTATACAGAGTGGCAAATCGTTACTTTGATTACTTACTTTGATTGCTCTGATTACTTCGTTACTTCGTACCAATCGTATCAGAGCGAGTAACGACTATTGTATCTACAACCACTACACTTGATTACTTTCTACCAATCGTATCCCAGCGAGTAAAAACAGATCAGTGAAGGTCGTGGTTATATCGAAATACCTATACAAAATACCTACCCACTGAGAAATACGATTCTCGATGTGATTACCGATACTCAAATACAAAAGTAACAAAAGTAATCATAGTAATCAAAGTAACGAATACTGTAATAGATTACTGTATACAAAAGTAATGATTTGTAACCAATACTTGAAAGTAACTATAATCAACATCACTAGCACGTGGACTTCAACCCTAGTTAACTGACGACTGAAGAGGTATATGCAGCAGCAATTCAAAATCTCCACTACATACAATCAGTTACATGAAGTTATTTATCGAGCCGGTCTCACACACCGTGTGCGAGTAACGGAGGGTTAAGAGAATAATAAGCAAAACGTAGTTTTTTATTTTAGCGGCTCATTTTTTCGTTGACAGTATGTAGCTTAAGAAATATATATTTGGGATTAAAGAATTTGAAAAAATTTAAACTGGTTTAATATACAAAAAATTACTATTGATATTTTTTAAACGAGAAATGAAACTGAAGATAAAGTTTCAAGAGTTCGTTAATAATAACAAGGTCTAAGAGAAAGGCCGAACATATTTTCTACTGAAGTTGATTGATTTACTAAACGATTTTTATCGCCAACCGTCACAAAATCGTTCATTATTGTACTCATTTGCGGATGTAAAATAACACTCTATTTTACTCAAATATGAAGAACTTTGCCTGTCGCAAACAGTAATCAAGTTAACCGATATTGAATGTATGTAAGTGGTCGAGGGCAGTACATAATCGATTATTTACTTGAGTGAACTTAAAATTTATTTAATTAAAAATATTGTACAAAATTTACCTTTATAATTAAATTTATGTCAAAAAGTGAAATTCTGTAGTTTTTGTAATTGTGTTCATCATTATCTTTGCCTTATCCCTATGCGGGGTCGGCTTCCCTAAATGCATTTCTCCACGCAATTCTATCTTGGGTCATATCAATGTTAATCCCCTTTACCAACATGTCCTGCCTTATCGTCTCCCCCAGGTCTTCTTTGGTCTTCCTCTTCTACTCCTTCCAGGAATATGCACTTCAGATATTCTTCGAATTGGGTGATTAACGTCTCGACGTTGAACATGACCAAACCAGTTTAACCTATGCTCTCTCATTTTGGCATCAATTGGTGCCACATCTAGACTTCCCCTTATATACTCATTTCTAATTTTATCCTTCTTTGTCACTGCACTCATTTATCTAAGCATTCTCATTTGCGCTACATGCATTCGTTGTTCCTCTTTCTTTTTCACTGCGTAACATTCAGTTCCGTATATCATAGCCGGTCTTATGGCTGTTTTATAGAATTTTCCCTTCAGCTTCATTGGAATTTTTTTGTCACACAACACAGCACTCGTTTATTTCCACTTCATCCATCCAGCCCTAATCCTATTGCAAGCAGCTCCATCTGTTTCTCCATTACTCTGTAATATCGATCCTAGGTACTTAAAACTATTGCTTTTCACAATCATTTCACCATCCAAAGATACCATTTTATTTGTAGTAACTCCATCTTTAAATGAACACTCCAAATACTCTGTTTTTGTCCTACTAAGTTTTAAACCTTTTCCCTCCAGAGCTTGTCTCCATTGTTCCAGTTTTTGTTCTAAGTCTCTTTCACTATTTCCTACTAACACTATATCATCAGCATACATTAGGCACCATGGAATGCTACCCTGTAGTTTCGCTGTTATCTGCTAGTGAGAATAAATAATACTTCCTCATACATATCTCTCACAATCTTTATATATTCGCCAGGGACTCCTTTCCTATTGAGTGCCCACCACAGAATCTCTTGCGGAACTCTATCATATGCTTTCTGAAGATCAATGAATACCATATGAGCGTTTTTCTCTTTATTCCTGTATTTTTCTATCAGTTGCCTTACAACGAAAATTGCATTTGTTGTTGATCTTCCCTTCTTTTTCTTAAAGTTTCCTCTTCTGTCGGAGGTTGGATATCATAATGGCTATGGTCACTTTGTTGGCTGCTGCTCTGAATAGCTGTTACGAACTACAGTTAAACCATTCTCTAAGGTTCCTCAGCCAGGAGATGCGTCTTCTTCCTATGCTTCTTCTTCCTTGGATCCTTCCTTGCATAATAATTCTCAGCAGCTCATATTGTTCTCCTCTGGTAATGTGACCCAAATATTCCAGTTTTCTAGTTTTTATACTTTTCATAATTTCTAACTCCTTATTTAAACGTCGTAGCAGTTCGACATTGGTAATCCTTTGAACCCACTGAATTTTCAATATTCTTCTCTATCTGATCTGCCCTGCATAAAGCCAAATTGATTATCGGATATTTCGGTTTCTTCACGTATCCGTCTATCAATTACTCTCTCCCATATTTTCATTGTATGGCTAAGTAGTTTTATAGCCCTGTAGTTTGTACATTGTTGTATGTTTCCCTTGTTTTTGTAGAGAGGTACTGATATACTGCTTCTCCATTCGTCTTTCATTTGTCGAACTTCCATAATTTTATTAAATAGACCTGCTAGCCAACTTATCCCTGTCTCTTTCAATGCGCTCCATACTTCCCCAGGAATATCATCTGGCCCGACTGCTTTTCCTTTCTTTATTTTTTGAAGCGCTTGAGCCACTTCCCCGTTTGTTATTCTGGTAACCTTTGCTGTTACTCTCTCCATTAACTCCACAGGCTGTCTGTCAAGTTATTCTATTTTGTCTATTATTCTATTCTGTTTATTTTGTAATTGTGTTCATATAATATAAATCAAAACTTTACCAAAATTAGTAATTATCCAATATTGATAAATATCGATTAAAAATCGAAAGAGGCCATCATGCCAAAGGCATCTGTCATCACTGTTATAAAAAATTTTTATTTCGTCTAAAATTTAAACACTTCTTGAATTGTAAATTGTAAGTAAGTGCTAAAACCAATATTAAATTATGTACCTAGTAGTGCGGTAGAGCACTAAGAAGTGAAGAAAGAAATGAGGAAGTGGAAGAAATGATATGTACGCTATCTGAAATACGTAAGAATACTGAATAAATATAAGAATGAATAGACTTAGTCTTCATTGTTTGTATGTCTGTAGGTACAATAAAAAGGTTAAACAAAATATAACAAAATAAACGATTAAAACAAACAAGCTGAAAATGCGAGAATATAATAACGAAAACTTTGTTTATTTACGTATTTATATTCATATTATGGAACATTGCTATTATGAAAAGTTGTTTAGAATTAAAAATTATGTTTTAATGTGCAATTATATCATTCTAATTTAAATGTTGTGAACTATAAAGGTACTTTACTCTTGATCGAAATTCATATCTTTTATATACCTCGTATAAACTTAATAAAATTTGATATTATGATGGTTGCATCATAATTCTTAGACCATGAAGAGCTTTTTATCAAGAATAACTTTTCATCGTCAAATTAAAAATAAAACAGTAATAAATGAAAATTATGTTGGTATCCATAATTTGAGAAAAATCTTCAAATATTTTTTTTTTTCCATTAGAAGGGTGTAATTGCATATATCAGAACATAATTTTTTATTTTAAACAACATTTCATAATAACAATTTTCAATATTTCGAATTAAATAAAGATACTTTACTCTTTAGCGAAATTGATATTTTTTACATACCTCGTATAATATAGATACAATGTGATATTTGATGATTGAATCTTAGGTTTAAGGACATGCAGAACATTTTATGAAGAATAACTTTTGTTCGTACAATTAAAAATAAAAAAGTTTCCCATAATATATGTGCAACTTAAGTGACACCCTGTATACAATATTGACATAAATAGCCAGTGATCCAAAATTATTGTCATCATAGTGGGCTCTGAAGGATAGAGATCTATACAGTACATGTTTATGATTGATTCAGATATGTTCAGAAATTCTTGTCAGTTTACGTCTACTTTGACTTTTCAAGTCCTAGTGTAAAAAATTATTATTAAAAATGGTTTTCATAATTATAATTGATACATCTTTAATTTGGCGAAACATGTAATTACTGATGAAGTATAGTAAAGTGTGTAGAATCGTCAACAATATATGGAAATGGAACATCCCATTTATTACTAGGTACTTCCGTTAAAGGGGAGGCCGTATACTCGTATAAACCTTTTTAAAGTTGTTAATAAATTATGGCTTTCAAAATATACTCAAATTGTATCTTTAAACATTTTATTTATTTAAGATAATAATTAAATTCACTATCAAATGTCATTTATATTTTATTAATACCTAATACTTAATTTAAAATTTAGTTTGACATTAATAAAGTGAACAACCCATGCTTTGCTTAACAAATTCAAATTAAAACTAGCCTACTAGCAACGATTTCAGTTGACGTTTAGTGTGGCGGCAGAAAATAAATATTTGAAGAAGGATTGTGACATCATATTTTAGACTTTGAGGTCGGTTATCTCGAAGCTGGTTAGAACTGTCAAAATGCCGTTTTCAGATTTTGATTCAGAAGAAAAAACTACATGAGAATCCATCGGTAAATCGGCCGTAAGTATTACAGGAGCGGCGACGCACGAACCAACTAACAGACTTTGCGAATTTATGAACGAAAGATTTTCGTTGAAAATTACATAATATAAAAAATTTAAAAATAAATTTTGTTAAAAAAAATCAAGAAAATCGCCCTCTAATTAGCAACTCAAATGAAATTAACTATTACCGCTTCACAAGTTGCTTTACTTATGTATTATTATTTGGTCCGTAAGTTTTATTGGTTCAATGTTGTTATTTTTGTAAAAAAATTGAAAAAATTGTTTTTTTTTTAAATAACCTAAAAGTTATTAATGATACAAAAAATCCCAAAGAACAAAAAAATGTAGGTTTTGCTTTTCTGAATATTTTGGAGTTTATGTTTTCCTGTAAGACAAAAATTGGTTAAGATATGGCTGTTTAAAATTTGCATACACTGGTGATTAGTGACTCGTTCGAGCCTTTTCAGAACTAAGCAGTTTGAAGCGTAGTAGTAAAGCAACTTGGGATTTTCACGATTTTGTGTAACTTCCTTATATTAGTGGATGGGGATGCTTTTGGAGTTAAAAGATTATTGGGTTGTCAAGATTAAGTCCTAAAAACAAAAAAATGTTAAATTAGCTTTTCCATTTTAGTAGGAATTTAATTTTTTTTTAAATTGAATTCTCTTTTTGAAAAGTTGCTTATTTTTACGCAAGGAATCCAAATCTGCAATAACAAATGGGGGTTCCTATTTAAGATTCTAAAGTAGAATCTAAGATTCTAAAGTTTTGCTAATGTTTTTCGATCTGATGTTTATTTTGAGAAATTTTGCGGGAGTAGCAATCAATAAACTTTTGAAAAATATTGAACACGTATTTCTTAGTGTTTGTGAATATTTGTGACTCGCGTATATCCTTACGCCCTGCTCAAATCATCATATTTTTGAAATATACACTGTTCCTCATGTACTTAACTTGCCTTGTCTGAATCTGACGTTTTCGAGTTTGTCTAAGGATAGATTATTTTTCGGAGTGCCCCTCTAATAAGAATCCATACATGGTAGGGGTACATTGACAGGGTACAAGGTTTCTCCCCATGTGATTTTCTAACACGCTCGAGTAAAGCGCAAAATTCCCGCTTGATCTTCCCTACCATTACTTTTAATGCTAGACGAACAAAAATAAAACTTTTTTGAAGACTTTAAAAAAAGTTCTAATGAGTTTTCCCAAAAATGTGCTTCATTTTTGGTTATTTCACGTTGAAACATTCGATTTCAAATTTGACGAGTATGAACCTATTTTTCATTAGCAACATCTCTGCTTCTACTGGGTCTAGAAATCTCATATACCCTATTCCACAATGTCCACAAACATACGACTGTGTTGGATTATCTCGACAACGGATATTTTATTGTGCGGTACCCCGTGAAAATAGCCCCGTCAAAAAAGCTTAGACAAAATAGCCCCGACATAATATCCCGCACACAAAATAGCTCCGACAAAATAGCCTGCAGACAAAATAGCCGCGGAATAATAGCCCGCCGACAAAATAGCCCCGACAAAAAGCTCCCTTCAGAATTCATCATGAAATAATCCATTAAAAATACATTTTTTCGGAAATGGTAATTATCCTCTATTCACATCTTAACTAAATCTTAACCACATTAAATAAAAATGGTATTTTCAGAGAACTCGAGTCCTGTCTTCTCTGCCTCTTGGAAGTTTGAACATTTAATTTAAGCGAAAATCAAAGTTTAAGTTTATTCGTGACATAAATTTTTTTTTCTGTTTTAGGGCAACAGTAAAATGCATTTTAAATTAAATAAATTACATACATTCTTCTATTTTTGTCAAATAATTTAAATTAAAAAAAAAGGTTTTTGACACCTTGTATAAATAATTATGTAATTGTTTATATTAATAGATAGAGAATTAAATAACCATTCAAATGAGCTAGCACACGACCTCTATTCTCATTTAAAAAAAAATCATCGATTACGTCATCACGCCCAGATGGATGACGTCACTATTATGACATATATAACAGAATATCGTAATTTAAAAATAAAAATCGATCTATTTCAGGATTTTTCCTTAACGTCGCGGGTTTACGAAATAACGAATTTATTCCTTCCATTTGCACCATACTGTACGTCTGAATGGCCGATATGAATGAGTCAGATGAAATTAAATTATTAGAAGAATTTTTTTACTGAGCAACAACATTTTTGTTTAATTTATTAATATATTATCTTTTGACAACGACGTCCGAAGTGGAAGTCGAAACGGTAATAAAATATTTTTTTTAAGTTAAGTGTGTACAATAAAATTTTAGTATACAAGGCAGTGATTAAACCAATATGGAGCTATGGTATCCAACTGTGGGGATCTGCGTCGAGATCCAATATCGACATCCTGGAGAGATTCCAATCGAAAACCTTGCGCATTATCACAAATGAACCGTGGTACATGCCCAATGGACACATCAATCGTGATCTCCAAATGAAGACTGTCAAAGAAGAAATTGCCAGTTACGCCCAAAAATACGACATCCGACTACAAAACCACCCCAACAGGCTAGCGAAGAACCTAATGAGACCCCAGGCAAACAGAAGGCTAAAGCGCCACACTCCAAGCGATCTACGAACAAGATTTTAAATTTTAAATTTTAAATTTTCAAAAATATTTTATTTATTATAGAGTTTTATTTATAGCGTTTTATTTATTAGTCACAAATAATTTTGTTAAGTACTAAAATTATGATTTTATAGGTTATTGTCACTGGACAGTCTCCTGCAAGTCTCTTTTAATTGTTAAACAATTTACTTATTGTAATCATTATTACAGATTGTAAATAAATGGGATGTTAAAAAAAAAGTAAAGTGTGGCTTATTTCCCAATTAGAATAGTAATTTAAAATAAATGGTATTCCGTTAAAAGGTAAAACTTTTTATTGGAGGTGTTTTCTAAGCCAAGCCGCACACCAAAGAAACATGAAGCGAAAAACATGTTTCATGAAAAGAACACTGCCAAACAAATCTCAAAGTCCGCCTACCAATGAAACGAGTGTGATTCATGCTCATGACACATTTTTATTTTCGGAGAGTTTAATAAATGGCCGGACATATATTTGTTTAGCAGTGGTTTATTTCCATGAAACGTAATTTACGTTTCATGTTTCTTTGATGTGCGGCCTGCCTTAGAGGCTGATTTAGCCGGGGGTATTTTAGCCGGGGCTATTTTAGCCGGGGCTGTTTTGACCGGGGCTATTTTGTGTGTGATCTATTTTGTCGGGGCTATTTTGTTTGCGGGCTATTTTGTCGAGGCTATTTTGTGTCCGGGCTATTTTGACGGGGCTTTTTTGACGGGCTGTTTTGACCGGGCTATTTTGACGGGTCACGGTGCAAAATATGAAGAACGAAAGTAAATTGCAAATTACATTGTTGTTTATCGGAATAATTATTAGAGCCATTTACTTTCGTACTTTTTATGTTGTACACTAAAACATTCGTTGTCGCGATAATCCAAAACAGTCGTATATTCGTGGAATGAACCATACATACACTTTTTTCACTTTTTTATAATCTATATTTTTGCTAATAACTTTTGCTCTTTTGATAAAATATTTACTTTTTGAGTTATTTGCGTAGCTTTTTTGTTGATAAATGAAACTATTCACTCATTCACTCGCAAATAGCTCAAAAACTATTGACTTCGTGAAAACGCCATAGTAAAAGTTGCTTAGAATTAGTCAGTTTATCCATTTGCGGACTTATTTTGAACGTATAGTTGTTCAACCCTGAGAAGGGGTAAAACTCACATCAGGTCTAAGGCACACATCGCTACAATATCACTTTTTCCCTTAGGCATTTTAGACATTTTTGGAAGATTTTACCGTGAGTGAATGGACTATTTGGTCGACACAACATTCAACTTTAGGACGAGGGTTATAACGAACTTTAGGCCCCACCTTTCATGTTATTTACAACTTAAATAGTCGACTCATATATTTTGAAAATGACAACTTAAAATAAGCGTATATTTTTCCCCCGAGAAGGGATGGTAAGTACTCACCCCCAGGTCCAAAACACAAATCCTCACAATATCACTTTTTTCTATGGATGCTATACAATGTGCAACTTCTCTCACTATTTAGAGACATTCAAAACGAACATTTTCTCACGCACTGAGAAATGTCGGCCATTGCAGTGAGAAATATTTTTTCTCACGGGTTCTCCTACGGTTTTCCATACATACGATCGCCGTTTCCATGGTAACATGCACAATACAAATACAATTAATGTTGTCAAACAAAATGTGTTAAAGCAAAACTACCAGGAATTACTTTTTAAAACTGTTCAAAAATAATTGTTACTTAGAATTTTAAATAAATAACGTTTATAAATTTTAAGAATATTAAATATCTACGACCTACAGGTATATGTATGTATTTTATTTCAATTTAGGCATATAATATATCTAATAGCACCTTAATTATTTAATTTTGAAGTTTATACTCTTGACAAAAACGCATCCATAGAAAAAGTACAATGTACAACACATGAAACAATGACATATTTCTCCCTCGTTTGATTTGCGGCTCTCGCCTCGTACCTCGGCTCCTGCCAACAAACTTATGGGCTCGTGATAAATAATATGTCCTTTTTCTCACTTATTGTACAATATACTATTTTTGACATGTTAGCTACGTTTATGCCAAATTTTATGTCACTCCAAGCGGTTCTTTAAAATTTGTCGGTTTATTTGTAATATTTTACCGTTAGTGAATGGACTATTTGTTTATAAACATATTTGCGTTGGACGTGCCTTATTTCGACCACCAATTCGATTTTGTTTTGTACCAATCCCGTATTGGTATATTTAATTTATTGCTGATGATGATATTTACTACTTGTTGGTACAGTTCTTCTGTCACTAACAGGAATATTGTAAAGCACAAGGTCATTCAGGAAATAATTCTCATAATGATGTTACTGCTTTTTTCAGTATTAATCAGCTTATTGTTAGTTGTTTTATTGTGATTTTAACATTATCGTTGGTTTTAGAAAGTAAGCCAAAATAGTTCTTCGATATTACCTCTTCTTAAAGGCGGGTCCATGGTGCACGCTGGTTTCCGAGTCAGAAAGCCGAAGCCGAATCGGTGTAGCTAAACTCTTCATATTTAAATGGGCCTGTACAAAGTGCCTGACAACTGTATAGTCTGGGCTGATTATCGGAGAATAGGCCATTTTTGAGAAAAAGATATTTACCAGCAATTTTATTGCTGAAATCGATCTTATGATTGTATATATTAATAATATAGGTATGCAAAGTCCGCAGATAGTGTGCTACTTTTTTTATAAACAAAATGGCGCACGAAAATCGTGTTTTTTTCAATTTTTGCTCTATAACTCCAAAGATTTTAACTTTAACCAAAAATACTCGAATAAAAATTCACCGCAATTAAATTCTGCATAGAGACGTGTTTTTTCCGATTTACTTTGACGAAAAGCTTCCCCGGAAAAAGCGGGTTTTTCCAACAAAATCTTTAATTTTCAACTAAATTTTAGATAAGTAATTGTTAATCAATAATTAAATAACTTGGTAATGTAAAAGCCCTTTTCGTATAGATTATAATTCCAGAAGGCAATGGAAATTGAATGAACAGTTTAGCAACAATTAAATTGTTAATTAAAAATTTACGGTCGCCATAATAACTACAATAATTACGATGCATAATAATAACTATGATTTTTTCATAAAAAGACACTATACCTATCTAATGTACTTTACAGAAATGAAATTGGACTATTTAAGCGGCCTCAGGAATATTTTAAAATTATAAAGTATTTTTTGGCTTATAAACAAATAGAATATCTCGGGAAATATTAAACTAAATTAAATTGTAAAAACGGTATTCGAAAAATAAGTGGCAGGACGCTTCTTTTAAAAGAAAAAAAAGTTTAATTATGACGAGCAGTTCCTGAGATACAACCGGTCAAAAAAATTCCAATCAAAAATTAGGTTGGAGAAAATGTAACCCTCAAAGTTCAAAATCGGTATACGTTAAAAAAATGCATTTTCTCGGCTTCCCATGGAGCAATTTTATTCATTCTTTTTTTGTTCCCAAGTAACTCGAGTAGAGCCATCGAACTAACAAATTATTAAATGTCAAACTTGCTTTTGTTTCGTTATAATAAATTAATTTATTTATTATAACACAAAATTTAAATTTGTTTAAATAAAAATTGTTTAAATAATTATACAGCTTTCAAATGAGAATATTTATGTTTTTAACTTTAAAAGGTACACTTGTAGTAAGTTTATCTAAACAAAGCCTACAACTGGAAAAATATGTAGTTTTCTGTTCTTATAAATAAATTAATCTATTATAATAAAACAAAAGCAAGTTTGACATTTAATAATGCATTAGTTCGATGGCTCTACTCGAGCTTTTAGGGAACAAAAAAAGAATGAAGGAAATTGCTCCATGGGAAGCCGAGAAAATGCATTTTTTTAACGTATACCGATTTTGAACTTTGAGGGTTACATTTTTTCCAACCTAATTTTTGAGTGGAATTTGGCTATTTTTGGCAATTTTCACACGTATTATCGATAGTTTTTATTATAATAATATATGTTATGATTATTTTCAAAATATGCAAATTGGTGTGGAGAAAGAGAACAAAAATAAAAATGTGATGGTTTGAAAATTATGATCCTATTGTTTATATCTTTACCGTAAATTCCGGTCAACTTTGACCGGTTGTATCTCAGGAACCGCTCGTCATAATTAAATGTTTTTCTTTTGAAAGAAGCGTCCTGCCACTGTCTTTCGAATACCGTTTTCACGATTTAATTTAGTTTAATATTTCCCGAGACATTCTATTTGTTTTTAAGCCAAAAAATTGTTTATAAATTTAAAATATTCCTGAGGCCGCTTAAATATTCAAATTTCAATTCTGTAAAGTACATTAGATAGGTATAGTGTCTTTTTATGTAAAAATCATAGTTATTCTTATGTATCGTAATTATTGTCGTTATTGTAGCGACCGTAAATTTTTAATTAACAATTCAATTGTTGCTAAACTGTTCATTCAATTTCTACCTGCTTCCGAAATTGTAATTTATACGAAAAGAGCTTTTACATTGCCAAGTTATTTAATTATTGATTGACAATTACTTATCTAAAATATTAGTTGAAAATTAAAGATTTTGTTGGAAAAACCCGCTTTTTCCGGGGAAAGTTTTTATCGAAGTGAATCGGGAAAAACACGTCTCTATGTACAATTTAATTGCGGTGAATTTTTATTTGGGTGTTTTTGGTGTAAAGTTAAAATCTTCGGAGTTATAGAGTAAAAATTGAAAAAACACGATTTTCGGGCGCCATTTTGTTTATAAAAAAAGTAGCACACTATCTGCGGACTTTGCATACCTGTATTATTAATACATACAATAATTAGATTCGATTCCAGCAATAAAGTTGCTGGTAAATAACTTTTCCTTGTATTTTGCTAATTAGCCCAGAGTAATATACGAATGATAATTCGCACATACCGACTCGGCGCTGGCTCTCTGACTCGGAAACCAGCGTGCACTATGGACGCCTCCCAAGGGCGCGTATTATATACCTTTTTTCGTGTCATTTATCATTTTTCGAGTTACATGGAGAAAAAGGAAGAATTTAAAAAAAGTTACATGAAGAAAATTTAAAAATGCGCTCTATAATTTGATCTTAAAAAAAAACATTTATTTTAAACTCGTCCTTTTTTTTTATTTAAAAAAGACAAAGTCGCATCCACCCGAAGGTTATTAGCGACATTTCTGTAACATTTGTAACAATATTAAATCAAAAATTGGTAAACATTAATTACAATTTGTAAACAATTAAACCTTTGGAGCAATAATTGGATTCCACGCACTAACACTTTATTTTTGAAATGAACTTTCAGATCGCTAGCGACACTCCGACACTCTTTTTCTGATACATCAGTAGTGATAGCGTTACGCGCACTAGTATTCTGCTTGTTCATATTTCCTTCTATGCCTATGTGAGATGGTATCCACAGGAAGATTCTTCTTAAACTTTCTTGAGCTTCCATTAAATCGACCTTGATTCTTTTCTCAATGGGGCGTTTGTGGTATATATTTTGCATAGCTTTGACTATGCTAAGAGAGTCGGAAAGGACTAGACAAGAAGGGAGGTTTTTAATATTTACACGTTTGATGGCTTTAAACAAACCAAAGAGCTCTGCAGTATAGATGCTGGAATTTAGAGAAAGATGTTGAAGCATAGCTAGGCGATGGATAAATCCATCAATATTATTTTGAAGTAGAAACTTAAATCTTAATGTTGACTTAATTGAGATGTGTCACTTTCCCAGTCCGATGCCTCCTCATTACCAAGGTGTTTAAAAATTTTTTTCTTTAAGGACGTGATTTTGCGTTTTATAGATCTTTCCTTTAAATGGGGGGAAACCTCAGTGAGCATATCGGTTAAGGCTTCTAGGTCTGTGGTATATTCCTTAATCGTGGCTATATGATCTGTTGATCCCGTGATATTCGTTAGGAGCATGTCAAGTTGATCAAAGTTTAGAGGGAAAGGTCGAGGGTGATTTTCTATGAAGTTTTTGGCAGGGTCAAGTAAGAGAGAAAATGAGCGTTCAGAAGTGCTTGCTGAACTAATTTTAGCTTTTTTAGATTTTGCTTGGACTTTAGGCGGTGGAAAAATGTTACGTTCTTTTGAATATGGGTCTGCTTCAGGTGAAATAATTTCATCAAAGTTACGTTTTGGTTGATTGATTATGTGACTGTCCTTATTTGATGCATCTACTTTGTTCGGTATCTTCGGGACATTAGAAATAGACATTTGTTCACACTGAGAAGGGTTTGTATCATTGGGTGCTTGCGAAGATATATTTGTTGCGCTGGATACCGATGCTTCATTGTTTTGGTTAGTGTTTAGTTGAGCTAGTGGTTCGGAGCAATGGGATGCAATGTGACCTGGCTTCTTGCATCTAAAGCAAACTAAACTCTCTTGAGAAATGAATATTCTATATATCGTGTTGTCAAAAACAAGAGTAAATGTCTCTGGTAGTGTTAGACTGTGAGGACTGATATAGATTTGTCTTCGAAAACTAAGGATGTGATTGTACTCAGGCATAGAAGCACTAATTTTGAGGAATGTAATGGGGGAGACAAGAACTATGCCGATTTTTTGTAACTCATTGATTAGCAAACGAAAACCGGCGTTTTGTCAAAAACCGTTATCTCTACCGGTCATAACCGCCAGGTTAAACCGTCGGTAGAAAAAACTGGTATAACCGAAAACTGGTGTTTTGTCAATAACCGCCATCCCTACCAAATTCCCTCACTGACTGCACTATAATATTTTGATCGCAAGAATCTCCAGTTGAAATATTTCCAATTATTTATGAAATACCCTGTATGTACAATCACAATTTGTAAAAATGATCGATGCCACTTTCGATAAAGCCCCATATTATTCGAAATGTTTTCCAGTCGCTTCTCACTTAACAAAAGTTATGACGCCTACGTACGTATTTTCGCGATTGGAATCTCTTTGTCACTGTAACCATTGTGCCTTATAGAGCGAGTGTTCTAGCAAAACGTTATAGAAAAGTCATATTTCTGCAGACGAATGAAATGTTACAGGGATTTCTTACTGATATCAAGATATGTTATTGCAGTATGGAGAAAAATTTCAGCTTATATACTTCGTTATTTTCGATCAATTTTTAATACTGTAATACATGAGAGGCACACACGTGTTACATAGAGAGCAGATATTATTATCTTTAGGTAGATCACGTGAAGTTAAATATTATTACTTATTATCAATCGAGGCATTGAAGTACAAAAAAAGCCCTTACTGTCGATTTTTGGCGCAGTAAGACGAATTTTAATGCAGTTTGGTGCGTTGGATTCGTGAGAATGTCAGGAAATTTTGTGAACTAATGTAATGAATAAGAAATCTCAAATTGCATTTGTGCCTAAGAAAAATGCATTTCAAAAGTGCACTCGGTAAATAGTGGGAAAAATTGACTCAATTTTCTTACTCAGGGGTTTTTGGGGTCGCTGAAAACGAATATGAGGTCGGCGAGAGTGTGCAAAATACCTGGTGCCTGCAGCGGGTGTAATAAACGTCTTTATCTGGAGTATTGTGGTAATTTATCATATAATTGGCTTAAACTCATTACTCGGGGGGTTTTTGGGGTCGCTAAAAATGAATATGAGGTCGGTGAGAGTGTGCAAACTACCTGGTGCCTGCAGCGGGTGTAATAGACGTCTTCCTCTGGAGAATTGTGGTAATTTATCATATAATTGGCTTAAACTCATTACTCGGGGGGTTTTTGGGGTCGCTAAAAATGAATATGAGGTCGGTGAGAGTGTGCAAACTACCTGGTGCCTGCATCGGGTGTAATAAAAACATTCCTCTGGACTATTATGGTAATTTGTTAAATCATTGGCCCAAACTTGTTACTCGGGGGTATAATATTCTGTAGTTGTAAGTCAGACTGCGGCATCTCATGCGGGTGCAGCAAGCATGGGATAGTTTGTAATTTAGCCTGCAAAAATTGTGCAGGCTCTGATTGCATAAATATTGCATTGGACTCGAGAAAGGAAGGCAATAATGAAAAAGAAGATGATCATGATGAAGAAAATGAATTTTAAAAATAAATTACGATAAATTTTGTATAATGAACTTTTCTAACCATAAATATATTATAATAATAAAAATTTATGTCTATTTATAATGAAAATACCACCCTTTTCGATCACTATAGTTACATCGAAAAAAATAGATTACCCCAAAAACCCGCGAGTAACGAGTTTAAACAACTTATATGATAAATTACCATAATTCTCCAGAAGAAGACGTTTATTACACCCGCTGCAGGCACCAGGTAATTTGCACACTCTCGCCGACCTCATGTTCGTTTTCAGCGACCCCAAAAACCCCCGAGTAAGAAAATTGAGTCAATTTTTCCACTCTTTGCCGAGTGCATTTTGAAATGCATTTTTCTTATGCACAAATGCAATTTGAGATTTCTTATTCATTACATTAGTTCACAAAATTTCCTGACATTCTCACGAATCCAACGCACCAATCCGCATTAAAATCCGTCTTACTGCAAAAAAATCGACACTTCAATCCTTCAATGCCTCGACTATATACACAAACATCAAACATAATACAACTTTTTAATTAAACTATTTGAGAAAAAATAGATAAAAGTATGAAAATATGTCGCAAAAGATATCGGTTGTATTGTAGGTATAAGAAGTGTTATTAAAATAATAATATGTTTTGTGAAATTTTCTTATAACTTCTCGATGTTTGTCTATTGTTTTGTACTGAACTTGATGGCTTAACCCCAAACAAAATTAACTCGTAGTTTAATATCATGCCTAAAACCTACTAAATAATTTACTTTCTCGGTTTTAAGCTTATGTATAGGTAAAAATGTATTTTGTGCAACAATCTTTTTTCTTTTAGAAAAACTCAGTCACTTAAACCATAATGTTTACTAGCTGCGACTACACTAAACAAAACTAGGTTTTTGAAAGTAAAAATCCACAAGAAATAGTTATTTATGTACCAAGTCAGTAAAGTGACTCTTTATCGAACGAGTCTTAATATTACGAGAAGAGCGAGCGTAACGAGCGAGGCGAGTAACAGACGAGTTCGATAAAGTGTCTTTACTGACGTGGTGCATACAAAATTTTATCGCCAATATAATTTGATTGGAAATCAACTTGGAATTTGAATTCCGATGATTCACACCTTAAAGTTGACTACGTAAGAGTTTGGGCTCTGTAATAATTTAAAAATAATATAAAATTTATAAAATAAATTGAATAAAAACTTGTCGTTTATTTAACTTCTTTAAAATCTCATTATAACACTACAAAATTATTTTAATTTGATTATCTTCATTATTTCATAAAGTTAATGATCTTTAATTTTAATAATCCCTGGATGAAAAACTGGAAAATAAAATACTGACATCTTGACAGCTTGGATAATGCCAAAATATATTTTATCTACTCTATGTCATATTATGTATAAGTTTTTAGTTTGTGAAAACTGTCATTATAGATAGCAGTGCGTGAAGGTTTTAAAGTGTGCGTGAAGTAACAATGTATTTTAAATGGGATTTACTTTTTCGCACACTTTCAATGGGTTTTTTGGCACACTTTCATATAATCAAATATCCTTAACTTTCGCGTTGTCATGGTGATGACAATATGAGCAATGACTTACAACAAAATTTTTGACAGTTTTGAGGTTTGAAAGTAGGTAGTATTTTTAAATGTCAAAGTTCTAAAAATTGTAGAATAGAAATGAATTCCAGTGACGAAGGGTTACAGTTTTTTTATTTGTTTATCGTAGATAAAGGATTGTACGAAACTGTGCGTGAAGTACTTACGCGATGTATAGCACTCGCTCCGTTGTCGCTCGTGCTCTAAAAATCGCGTGCGTTCGCAAAAAGCATACTTCACGAACTGTTTCATAAATAACTATTATATACAATTTCACTTTCTACAAAAATTTTATGTTGGTTTTAACACTTACTTGCAATTTACAATTTAAGAACCTTTTAAATTTTAGACGTCGCGTCATAATAATTTCATGACAGTGATGACAGATAACTTTTGCAATATGGCCCCTTTCGATTTTTAATCGATAGTTATCAACATTGAATAATTACTAAATCGGTAAAGATTTAATTTATTTTATATGAATATATTTACAAAATACTACAGAATTTCACTTTTTGACATAAATTTAATCGTTAATAACGCAAATTGTGCACAATATTTAGTAAATAAATTTTAAGTTCACTCAAATTCTCGCCATTCGATTACTGCCATCGACCACTTAGGTATTCAATCTGGGTGAATTTGATTAATCGCGGCAGGTAAAGTAAAATTCTTCTTTCAGTACAATAAAGTGTTACTTTACTGCCGCAAATGAGGGCAAATGAGTACAATAATGAATGACTTTAGTGACGATTGGCCATAAAGAATATTTCCTGTAACTGGCTGTATATGTACCATCAATCACAAAAAATTTAAATTGCAAAAGTCTTTATAAAAGGTGTATAATTTATAAAAATCCCTTTAAGGGGATCGGTACTAAGTTTCGGCTCCGATGCTATTTAAATGGGATTCAGCTTTTTCGAATGCTGAGAAAATTAATGAGTATTTAAAAAAAATTTAAATGCAGAAGTCCCTGAAAACTTCTATAATGATTATTTTAATAAGTTTCAGGGGTGAAAAACTAAGAGAAAATGTAGTGTGATATTTAATTTCAAATACCTCATTCAAAAGAAACCTTTTATTTATTCTAAGGGACTTTCGGCCCTCGATAATAATTTAGTCTTTCATTGTGCGTTCAAATTTTTTTAAAATATTTATCAGTTTTTTCAGGATTTGAAAAAAATGGACACCATGTCCGTGGTGATATTTTCTAAATCGAACATTCGCTATCTTTGTCACACAACGCACTGAGTCGAATAGAGTATGGTGACAAGACAGTGACAATTTTAAATATTTGACCTGGCATCGGGAATATTTTGGGTTGTTAATTAAATATTATTGATGCTCTATTTCATAAATAATTGATTTAAGACGTGAACTTAATAAAAAGTTATTTATTATTTATTATATATATACGCAATATCCAAGCAGAGAATACACTAGGATATTTTGTGATCCAAGCATTTTGTTGTTAAAGATGTTCAAAATTGTAAGCATTCCATAGTAACAATATATTATTAAAAATCACTTTATTACTTTTCCTCTTTCCTCGATTGATTATTAGTTTTTGTTGTACAGTATAATAAATTATTACAATCACTGAATACATAGTTAGTTAAAAAATTATCAGTAGTAATTGCACAAGAGCTCTAAAATTATCGAGCTTTTCCCGAGTGACACCTTGACAGTTTTAATTTCACGACCCGAAGGGTTGTGAAATTATATCAAAGTGTCACGACGGCAAAAATTCGATAATAATTTTAGAGATCGAGTGCAAATTGTTGCGATTATTTCATGAATAAAACTATTCAAAAAAAAACATTTTGTTGTAATTTATTTGTGTAAGTACAAATTAGTACAATTAAACACACAGTTGTTATAAATATTTGACGGTTGAAAGTCATCACTTTTATAAATTTTAAAACATTAATTGTCATTAATGTCACTGATTGTATTTTTCGTAGCAACGAAGGGCATCTGACGTAATATACTTGACGACGGGATATTATCAAAAATTATCACCTTAATTTTCATTTCTGTAGCTTTCTATTGGTCAGAATCTCCTATGAATGAAATAATCATATTAATTAACTGAGCTAATAACTAAAACAATTATACAACTACATAACAGTAATCCAAGAACATTCAAAAGCCATCTCTTTAAAGTTAATGAGGACATTGTCAAGTAATGTTTACATATCCATACCAGTGAGAATTTTAGTACACGTAATTTGCCGTAGGCAATATACAGAAGAAGTAGAGATATTTGTAGAGCCGTAAAATATTTGCGAATACACTCTTAAGAAATACATCAATCACAGAACGTTTTCTGTATATAAAATATCAACATCAATGTTTAGAACTGGTTGATCACACTGCTTAGCCACCAAGAAAATACTAGGGTATAAAGTTCACGTGATGGAGAGTCATGCAGTGCCTAAGGGCTTTACCCTTAAAAATTTTATCCATCGTTTTTTACTTTAAGCAACTATGTTAATGTAACCTTATTACCAGAGAACGGCAGTTCTCGCCAGTGGCGCACACCTACACCCCTACACGCGACACTAGGTATATATACACGAAATTTTCGATTTTCTTAATCTGACTGAATTGAAAATTGGGCCAACTCCCATTTTAAAGTTCAGGAAAATACTCACCCATTCACATATCAACCATCCATTTTGGTCTAAGGGTGTGGATTTTACGGCCCTTCCTATTTAGGGTCTGTTTCTCGTTCTCGTCCCCAAAACTCCCAAAAACTTCGAAAATTTAACTCCGACCTTTGCGGCTTCTAATAGAAACAATCATTAGCTTTGCAACGCATGTCTAATTTTGAAAATCGGTTGTACCGTTCAAAAGTTACCGAGCTCAGAAATATGAGTCAATTTTTATTTAAACAATTGAAAATGTTTGTGGATATGTATGTATGTACGTATGCATGTATGTATGTGTGTGGAAAAGTTAAACCGATCTGAATTTTTTTTCTGTGTTTGAAGATGGAGTGAGGGCCGATTCAGATCCGGTGTAGTTTGTGAGTTTTGACTACCCATAAGCCAGTTATAAGACTTAGTAGGTACAAAACGGCATATTTTTGGCGGTATATATCTTCGGTTCAAGAAGAGACAGGAGAACAGTAAAAACATCAAATCAATAGCGTTGAGTTAAGCTTTCAAACGGTGTCTAAGCTGTCAGGGTGAGACATACACTCGGCTTAGTATATCCGAAAAACTGAAAAACTAAACTTTGAAAATTTTGGTTTTTCGACAATTACTCAAAATTTAAACCTACGAATTACGCCAATAACTGAGCGTTTGTAGAAGGACTCCAAACGAATCTAACGGTGTATATCTTATATCCGGGAAAATTCGACATTTTAAGTTATAGGCTTCATAATTATGATCAAATCTATTTCTTATGGCAAAACGGTTTTTCAAGCTCAATAATTCCTGTAATAGCTTCAGTTATCATACTTGACCTTAGATGCATAAGATACTACTTGTCAATACGTTTCAAACTCATGTTTAATGAATAAAACCGGTTAAGCCGTTTAGAAGTTATTAAGCTACAAATGTATAATCCAATTAACGATTATTCCCTAAATGGTTTATGTAGTTGTAGTGGTTACGGGCAATCCGAGTTCATTTACCGGCCATACCAATATTTTTTGCTATCTACTTCGAATAGAAAAAAAAATCTAGTGTGCATTCGATGGACACTAGATCATTTGGGAGATAATGCGACAAAGGCGACCATTTATAAAGCTTAACGTGTAATCGAGAAACATTGCATTCAACTTTATACATTTAATTTATAAATAGCTTTGAAAAACTCCTGATACAAGAATAAAAAACCGCTAAACGCCGTAAAAATGAGTGGCGAATACAATATTCCAGCTACAAAAGATCTGATATGAATATTACGAAAAACAAAATTCTAGTTTTATTTTAAAAGACTTTTTCATAATATTTGCCCAATTTGAAGTAAAACGCGCCACAAAAGAGTAACTTTGGTACAGTTTGAATTTTGAAATTCTTTTGTGGCGCGTTTACTTCCATTAAATATGATACCATTAAAAGGTAATGGTTAGGCCGGGCCGAAAAAACTTTCTTTTAATTTTTCTACACGGCTAGTTGACAAAAGTTGGAACTAGTATTTATATAATCCTATACCAAATTTGGGCCGATTTAAAAAATAATTAACCGGGCCCCCTGGCCCTTACAGAATTTTTATTTTGTTAAAAACATGTCTGGGGCTATTAAAAAAGGTTTTGTTGTCATATTATATTGTTAAGCGAAAGAAAGATAATACAGTCGACAGGAAAAAATACTTAAGCTTTTAAATGCCTTTTTAGAAGACCTAAACTAAATTTTCAAAGATAATAAAGCGCTGGTCATCGTCAAAAATAAAATTCGAAGAGAAGTTAAGGAAAACAGACGGCAATTCCAGCATGAGAATAAAAATTTAAACGAGTCAATTGAAGGGCTATACTTTGATGAAAGAAAAGATTAAACCATGGTCTTCGGAAACGCGAGACGAATTATGAAAACTGAAAACCATATAGCTTTCATTGAAAGATCCGGTAGTTTATATTTTGGGTACTTAGCTTTTAGCCAGGCTCGTGTCATAGATATTGTCGAAGGAATATTAAACTACAAAGCCATAATATAGATCTAAGCAAATTAAGTGTTATGGGATGTGATGGTACAAATGTGTACCATCACAAAATTGTGGTGAAAGTGGAATGATTCGAATTATAGAAAGGGGAGTAAATAAACCATTACAGCAGAGTGTATGGCCGTTGCACGCTAATGAACTTTCCTTGCGATATTTTCTGCAAAAACTAGATGACCACACAAAAGATCCCAATTCATATTCTGAGGTGATTGGATCCCTTCTTCACAATTGCGAAAAAATGCCTGTTATTAAATTTAAACCCATAGAAGCCGTCCTGCGTCTTGCAAATGAAAATGATCTAAGTTCAGATCAACAATATTTGTTGAAACTATCTAAAGCAATAATTGGAGATGGAATATGTTCTCAAAGTTTGGCAGAGAGGTCCGGGGAAGATGGCACAAACACGTTTGTTCATGACAGCTAACCGCATTCTTAGAGTTTATATAGCTACAACTGATCCTTGTGAAAGCTTAAAGATTTTAGCTGAGTTTGTAATACAAGTATATTCCCGTATGAGGTTTGAGATAAAAACAGCCAAGATTTCAATATGGTGCCAGGCATCTATGAAAATTAATGCAGGCTTCGAGATATTTTCTGAATAATGTCTCACCAATTATCAATAAAGTTATTCAAGCCAATGCTTAATTTGCGCCCCCGGAAATCATTCAAATTTGTATATTAACAGATTCACGTCAACGTATTAGAGAGGTTTCTGTCAAAAGGATTTTAAAATATAGGAAGGCTGATATAAAAATTGCGTTTTCATTGTATCCCAAATCCCTAAATCAATTTCGATGCAGAAGATTACATAGACCTCATATTAGACTGGATGAATAGTACTGTAACAGGTCCTCCTCTAATACAGAATTTGACCGACGAGGAACTGAGGGACATGGAGAAAAAAGTTCCAAAGTTTGACAATTTTCCTTGCCATACTCAAGCGGTGGAGAGGTGTGTGAAGATAATTTCTGATGCGTCAATAAAAGTGTGTGGTGAAGAATCTAGAGATGGTTACATCCGAGCTAAACTTGATGCCAGAAAGAATTAGCCGATATTTGAAAGTAAATAAATATATTTCACAGCGCAAAAATAGTCAATAAATACGCATTGTTGACCCCTCTTTTATATTTTTAGTCCTAGGGGCGGGTTAAATTTTTTTAGATCATGATGAAAATGTTTTAACGAGATAGTGGCATCGATATTAATATTTTAGACACTAGCTCGCCCCAAAAATAAAGCAAAAAAGAATAATATTTTTTAGGCCCCCGGGGGCCCGGTCGCGTATTTACGTTTCCGTGTTCATTTCAAGACCGGGTAGTTTTGAAATCGGCACGTAAACGGCGGAGCATATCTGCTTTCAAATACGTGTCCATTTCAAGACGTTTAATTTTGAAATGCGCACTGGTTTGTTAAAGAACTTCGCGCGTAAAATTATCACAAATACGTGTTAAGTTGTAATATTACTGTATTTTATTTGAACTGTTTATCACAAATAGCGCCTATCTGAAGAATAACAAATTATCATTCATTGGATCTGTGGAAATAAAACAATTTTGTTTTTTGTTACCAAAGTTACCTTCTTTCTTTCTTTATAATTGTTCAAAAAACTTAAAGTTGTGCCAAAATATCCTGTCAAAATAAACTATTACGATACGTATACATTTTGTAGTAATGCACAACAATATAGGTAGGTACTAAAAGTGTTATATTAAAAACATATTTTAGTTTCAGCTAAACAATTATTGTTCAGCAAACATATATTTAGCTATTTTTAAAGCTATTTTTAATGAATGGTATATCAGAGAAAGAACAGGGTATATCAATAAATGGAGAAATCTTGAAAAACATAAGATTCGCAGACGACACCGCTATTTTTGCAGACCGTTTAAAAGCACTGCAACGATTAGTACCTAAATATATTACATTAAGTCAGTATAAAATATGAACTACGAATGAACGTTAAGAAAACCAAGTTCATGATTAATTCTAAGCAACATACAATAGGAAGGCTAGTTATCGAGGGAAAAATAAAAATTTTTTTATGTAAATATATCATTTTGCATAAAATTGGTATATAGGAGGTATTGGTAGTAAGGAGTCGGTTTGTTATACCTAATGGTGTAAAAATGTTTGAAGTATGTAGTATGAAACACAAATAGGTACATTTATTTGAAAGTATTTTTTTACAAACGTACATTATAACAATAGTATTAATGTTTCTTGCAACAGATTCATTGTTTTAATGTTTAATGAAATATTATGTTTCCTTTTTTGGGATTCTGCTTTTGTAGGTCTGCCTGATTGAATTCTTCCACTACAAGGTAAGCCTCTATCTTTGCGTCGAGCGATCGATGTAGGCTGTACATGCACGGATTTTTCGAGATCTTATAATATTATTTTCATAAATAAATGATATAATATTCGATGGAGTTTTTAGTTGCGACAAATTAGACGGCAAATGATAATAGACCTATTAGTTATATGCACTTATTTGTAGAATTCCAACGCCACATGTTTCGGTACAAACCCGTGCACATTTCGAGGGTTGGCGCTTTCAAATCAACACCTTTTTGGAACTAGATATGTATCACCGTTTCGGTGTCCGTTTCAAAACCGCAATGTCTTGAAATGGACACGTAAACGGAAATACGCGGCCCGGTCAGAAATAATTTAATTCGGCCTATGTTTGGTACACAGTAATAGGACTACCATACACAACTTTTTTTCACTAGCCCGTTTAATATTTCCCTTTAAAAATTTTTTTGCCTTTTTTCGGCCCGGCCTAGTAATGGTGTCTCAGAATGTAATCAACCAGTTCTAAAGACTGATGATGATATTTTGAATATCGAAAACATTCTGTGATTAATGTAGCCCTTATAGGGATTTTAATAAATTTTTTCTACAACCGTGTTAAAAATGGAATTTTTAGCACTCCGTAGGAGCGGTAAAAATGCTATTTTAAGGCACTGCAGTTAAAAGTGAATTGTCAAATTGTAAAACGTCAAAATATTTATATTTCATTTGTTATAACATTAATTTTAATAATACAACTTGCGCAATTTGAAAAAGGTGGTTTAAAAGGTTTTTTAAAATTTAATTTAAAGTGTATTATTGCATTTTAACACGTTTGTAGAAAAAAACAATTAAAATTTGTTAGAATATACAACAATAAAAGTAGATGTTATTCTATAGTTATTATGATTTACGTATTGACAGTATAGGCAGTTTTGATGTAATGTAAAGAAAAATATATAAATGGAATGTCAGTCAAGTTCAAGTAAAAGTTGCCTCAAACAACAAGAAATGAGATGAACAATAGAAAACAAAGTGTATTTTAAAGTGTTAATTTACAAATGCTGCGTAGTGTAAGTAACTCATTCAATCACCGTTTTTAGGCATGCATAAATGTGTTAGGAGGTAATTTTAAACAATTTATGTAGTTAAATATTTTATTAAAAGTAGCTTTTAATTTTTTCAAAAATGTTGTAATTTGTGTTCATGTTTTTTTTTTAAATTTTTTTTCTGATAAATTATCCTTCGTTCTTAATTTTTGTTACATTGTTACATTTACAAACAAAAGTGGTTTCATCTTTTAAAAAAGAATGTGTGTGTACTTTGTACGCACGTAAGAAGTTATACTTCTATTATGTGATTATATGATTATAAACGAAATTAATATACTTTTTATTTATATTTTATTTAAATATTAAATTAATTTATACTTACTACTTCTCAAACATTTTTATTAAAACAGTGCCAAAAAACACATTAAAAATGCCACAAATGATTTCTGAACATTAATTGTCGGAAAATTTTTTAACTAAATACGTATTTTCTGAAAATAAAATTATATAATAAATATACTTACAATCATAAAATGTATAAAAAAAAAATAAAAAAATAAAAGTTTCTATTGGGATTCGAACCAACTTACCACGCGGCTGGTATTTGCGTTGTATTCGGATTCACCCGCATTAAAACTTCGCCACAGAGACAGCTTGTCATTATGTGCGAAGATCGTCTAACTAAACAGATTAACCTTTTGACATTTTTAACTTATGTAAATCAAATTATTTTGATTTTGAATTGAAATGATTTAGAATTGAAAAAATACAACAAAACATAGAGTAAGAAGACAATATATTAGGTGAATATTGATAGAAATTTTGATGGTAATCAAATTATGTAAATAAAAGTATTACATACTACTTATGTATTTTGGTAGGTTCAAGGTAGGTATCGGAGCCCGTATAACGACTAATAAATTTCGCAATCACTTGCGTCGTGCAAAGTGGCTATGTTCAAATATCATAACAAAATTTGATCAACTATTTATAAAACACTTACCAGTGAAAGATTCTTTAGTTTTGAATAAGCGAGATCTGCGGCACTCATACTAGGCACAGTTTGATGAGCTTTCACATTGGCATGCAACAATCATCTCTTCTATGTAAATAAGTCCAAAAATATAATATGAAAACTATTTAAAAAGGCAGTATAACCATTAACTAACTTTTTGTTTGTTGTTTCTCTTCCTACAAATTTTAAAACGCAACAAGCATACATTATAACCAAACCATGCACAGTCCCACAGCTGTGCCACAGCTGCCATATTGGATAATTTTTGTCATGTCATTTGAACATCCAATCAGAACAAAGTTATAATGCGCATGCGCCCGGTCGCTAGGTTTTCCCATATAAAATTTCACCGTCATTACGCCCGTAAAGAAGTATAACTTCAAAATGTTGTATTTTGTGTTTGTGTATTTTTTTGTAAAATTTATAACTGATAAATTATTTTTCTTTTTTATTTGTTACACTTACATACAAAAGCAGTTTTTAAATGTATTAAAACTGTTGTGTGTTGTGGTTGTGATTTTTTTGTAAAATTTCATCAGTAATTGTAATCGTAAAGTGTCAGTTTTAGAGAAATCTGTCATGGTTTGCTTAAAATTTGGAGAGATTTAGAACCGTATTTAATAATTTGCTCTGAAAAATGAAAATATCTCGAAAACTAATAAATTAGACATATGGAATATTATATAACAATTATGGCACGGTAATGGTACTTTTTGATAATGAAACAAAATACATGGAGTTCCATTTATAATTACTGAGAAAAAATGTACTTGCGTTTTGACTCGCCCTGTAGTCAATATAAAGAAAATTAGCAATATCAATCACCTATGAAAATTTTGACAATAAATAAAAAATATTGCATCAACAATCCATTGATTTTGTGCTTATTTTTATTTATACAGTGAGTTGAACTTGTTACGATTTTCATATAAAATTGATTATATTATAAGTTTGTAAATACCATGTATAACATAAAAAATCTTTATATTTTGTAATGGAGAATTAAAGGGATTTCGAATATAAAATACAATACAGGATGTTCCTATAAAAAAATATAAGTTTGATCTGCCACTATGAAATGTGAAGCATTAAGTTGGCTACAATTTTTGTTACTAACTTTTATTGCTATCTATTAATATAACGGATCTACGGAGCTTTACCCCACTAATCAATCACCCTGTATATTTTATCGTTTTAGAGTTATATTATATACAATTTAAAGCTGAAGAAACGAAAAATGACGATCTTCAAGGCCTAAAAAAGCGAAGTAAAAATGTAAGTAATTTTGGCTTATTTAATTTTAAAACATTGTTTTTTATTTGCTAATTCAGTCCGATTGCCGTTCCGCTCAAAACTTTTTCATTAACAATTAAAAAAAATTTATAATACATCATGGAAAAAATTCTTATAGGAAGATAATTGATAGCAAAAATTTTGAACTTGAATTTAAATACTTCCGTGGTTTCAAAAAATACATTTTTTACTTGTATTTTTGAGCCTTAAAAATCTTATATCATAAACGACTATTAAAGCAATTTAATAACAAATAGGTAACAATTAAATAAAACAATAAAATATTTAACAAATAAAAATTGAAACGAGTTGTTTTAAATTCAATAGGATAAAAAATTTCAATGTAAAACTAATATGTAATGTAAAATTTTTTTCTAATGTCTAGTAAAGTTTAGTTTAGTTTCTAATGTCTGTGTAAAAAATTTTTCCTAGACGAATGAAAGCGAAATGTGATCGTTTCCATTTCGTTTTCTATATTCGTCGTCTGCTGTCTTATTAATTGAAAAAGTCGCAGATTGAGGATGTACCAGTAAGAACTTTCAAACACGAAGGATCTCAGTTTTCTACCATTTTAATTTATTAGATTGGTGGATTCTGCATCTGAGATTCTTCAATTTTTTAGTAGATGTCGCTGTATCGCGTCTGATGGGAAATTTGAATTATTTTTCAGATTCCCTTTAAAATGATGGTGTAGCTATTTTTCGGTTCAGAGGTGGGCACACTTTGGAAAGCTACTGATGACGCCTGAAAGGGTAGAAACAGGGCCTGTCTAGCTAGTGTGCAACCCTCTGAATCGAAAACAAGCAAAACCATCATTTTATTATTATTATTAATAATGTTTAAATTGTTTTTATGTTTTTTTTACTTTTTTTGGTAGTCAGTGTTATCACCTCTAGTCCTATGCAAGCTTTATTTTGCGTGGGCACGCTCCTAATCAAATTTTAACATTTTGTTGTGGTAGGTTGCTCCATTCTTCAAGAGCAACTTATACTAGCCGTGCAGTGTTTTGTGGATTATCCCGGCAAGCTGTAATTTTCCTTTATAGCATATCCCACAAATATTCTATAGGGTTAAGCTCGGGTGAGCAAGCAGTCCACTCCAAACCTGCATCAATGATGTCTCTAGTCACTCTACTTGTATGTGAAGGTCCATTATTATGCATCAAAAAATAAATTTTCTCCTGTTGAATCTCTCCAGAGCCAAACTACAGGTTATCAACATACCTGTGAGCAGTTACAGTTGATTAGATGAAAATTAATGGAGTTTTTTTACGGATCAAAATTCCTCTCCAGAACATTATACTTCCCCTTGTATATTTGGGATCATATCTGACAGTTTTCGTTCTGGCTTGTCTTTTTCGACCTCTTGCACAATTTCGGGGGTCATCTGATTTTACACCAATCCTGACTTTTTCTGAAAATAGCACATTTTGTCAATTCCCAATGTTCCAGTTTTGGTGGTAAAGACACCAATTTAGGGGATCAATCTTGTGCTGCCTGGACAACTCGGGAACTCATAACTGTCTCCTGCTGTATACTTCTTGTCACGAACTCTTCTTCTTATCGTTTAAACTAAAAAAGTTACACCTGTAGCTTCCAAAAGCTGCCTTTGGACCTGCAGGTGAGAAATGGTTAGGTGTTTTCAGCTGATTGGACAATTCACCTTCCGTTACTAGCGCCAATTTTTTGTGATCGAATACTCGCGCACGGTGCAGAAGATGGGGTCCAAAAAAATTGGGTCAGCAATGTTTAAAAAATTTTTTTTTGCAAAATTGTTTACAATTATATTATTTAATGAAAATATGATCATATAATTTTGTAGACAGGCGTTTGTGTCAACATTATATTACTTTAATAAAAAGTAACTTTGTCCATCATCATCTTCATACGTTTCCTCCTCAGTCGATACTTCCTCAAATAATTATAATAATCTTTGCTTCTCCTTCTCGTAATCCATATCTAAATATAAATAAACAAATATATAAACATTAAAAATAAGAAAAATGTCTTAAATTACCTTACTTATTAAAACTATCGATGTCTGTTTTAAACACAAAAATTTGTGTACAAATATTCACACCCGATGTACCGCACCGTGTTGCCTAATCATTAAAGTACAATACTCTTGTTTACACTGCACGTGGACTTCGCCCACAGATGACTGATGACTGAATAGATATATGCAGCACCAATTCAAAATCTCCACTACAATCAGAGTTACAGAAAGTTATTTAGAGGGCCGGTCTCATACACCGTGTTCGAGTAACGGAGGGTTAAACGATCGTGGCAGGCTCTTATTACTTTTTGGCAACTTTACCTTGCTTTATTTTTAAGCATTTCTAGTTCTTGTTACCTAGCAGAGGTTTTGAACAGAATGCCCTATGTTACGTTATTGGGAGTTACGCCTGTGGGTAGTTTATAATCAATGGTTACGCATAGCTCTACAGCTATGTCCATCTGAGAACATTACTTTCTCCAGAAGACCAATATCTTTCCCCGTTGTAAGTTCTATAACGCCACATGAGGCACATTTTCGTTTTTGGACGCAAAAGTTAGTTTATTTATTTTCGTTCAATTTGCAACTCAAGCAAATAACCTACACCGTATCGAGCTGTACTATCTGATTGTCTTATTGATTTTTTTATTTTCAATAAAAACCTTTATACTTCGCAACAATAACAAGTTTTTTCAAAAGAAATAAATATTGCTTTGAAATACATGGTGATTCCATATATAACTTTGGGTGTGTGTACATAAATGGTAAAAACAATCTACATTTTCGGCAAAATTAAGCGAATAATTTATACAAATAAGTCGATTTTACCTTAGTTTAGTTTTAAAATTTTATTTTTTTAAATTTTTTAAGAATATCCCAATTAAAATTTTTTTCTAAAGCAAAAAGAAGTTACGTAAGGTAATTGAATTTTATGTACATAATATGTCTGCTTCAAGCAGGTATCCCGTAACATATTCTTCCAAAAATGTCTCAAAAAGAATAAGGGGAATTTTGTTTTTTCCTTAGATAATTTTCATTTCCGCTCAAACTCAAAGCTCAATATAATTTCTACCTGATGTTAGCACCTTGTTAAATGACGTGGGTGATTAAACATTGCAACACGTGCTGGCCACTTTGGAAACACGGCTATTATGGAATAGTCCAGTCAGAGAGGAATGTAACATAGTTTAGTAGGTAATATAAAAATGCCATAATAAAATGGTTTTAGAGTCATAACGAAGTATTGTATCAAATTAATAGTTCGTGGGTTCGTGAATAAATGTCTTCTTACTAACTAAATCCACTTCATGATATTTATAGCGTCGATTGTTATATTCCACTAACCACGTCACTTTTTTATGAGGAAGAAACTTGAGAATATTTTTCAAATTAAAATCCAATCAATAAAATCAAAAATATTTTTTTTCTAACTTAACTGTTTTATAATTCTTAAAGGCTAAAGTCCTACTAATATAAGGTGTACATTAGAATCTTATTTCTACTTACACCATCACATAGTACTCCCGTTTATCTTTAACAATCACCGAACTAATTTAAAAAGCTTGATCCTATTGAGTATTCGGACAGCTGTATCTTAGTGCACCCTATGTAACCTACAGCTGAATCTTATGTTTGTGCGTCAGTGTTGCCATACCTTTTTCTTTATTTCCTTCATAATTTCAATCAATGTTAAATGTACCTACAAGAATAATAGAATAATGGAATAATGTTATAAGAACATTTAAACTGAACCCAGTTTCGAAAAAATGTGAAAACTTTGAATTATCCACGTCCGCCTGTCCGTCCGTCCGTCTGTCTGTCTGTTTGTAAACTCAACTCCTCCGTCATTATACCAGGTAGAATGACAATTGAGGTGTCATATGACAGCTTATAATCTAGCGATGGTACTAAAGGTGAGGAATTTGACCTAGGCTGTCTGCCCGTCTCTCCGTCGGACCACGAATATATCTCCTCCGTCATTATACCACGTATAATGAAAACTGAGATGTCAAATGAAAGCTTATAATCCAAGGATGGTACTGTAGGTGATAAATTTGACCAAAGCTGTCTGTCCGTCTGCCCGTCCAACCGCGAGTATAACTCCTTAGTCATATACTTCGTCCTAACCTCAATATAACTAATACCGTTAATAGATAAATATACAAGGTATATTTTTACTATTAATTGATATGAATAACTAATTATTAATATTAACTAGTTGTAAATATACCTTTTATATGTATTTATTAACGGTATTATTAATATTATTTTAAAGTGCGCATGCGATTTTCTGATAATTTATCGCTGACTAAGGATGGAACGAAAAATTCGAAGTTATTAGTGTTTAGAAACTATTTTTAAATGCAACTTTATGATGAGATCGTATGAAAAAATAGCCGATATGGCAACGGTGTTACAAGTGATGCTCAGATAAAATGCCAAAATCTACGCATAAATATTAGGGTGCACTAAGATACAAGCTGTCCGAGTATTCTTACCAGCCGAGTATTATCAAGGTGCTGGATAACCTCAACGTTCCCATATTAAATTAGCTGCTATGAGTGACTACTGGCAGACTTTGATTTTGTGGTATCTTGTCAATAGTTTTAACATATAGTTCTTCATAAACATCTCTTTTTCGACAGTACCAAGGTGCTTTTCTTGATCTCAGCTTTGGTCTTTTTCACTAGCCATATAGTCCAGAAAGCCACTGCGCATCCGCTAGGAAAAATATTCTAATTCGGATTTTTTGTACAATCTTACTCAAAAAGGACTCCTTTTAACAAATTTCCATGTTGCCAGGACCAAAAGGTGGTCAAAAATTTTTTAAACGTTTTTTTTTTTGTTTTTTTCCTAAAATTATTTTTATTGCATGGAAAAAAGATTTTTAGCTTTTTTGGATCATTCCAAACAGAAAAGGTCTTTAGTGACTTTTTTCTAAAAATGATAGTTTTTGACATATAAGCGATTAAAAATTGAAAAATTGCGAAATCGGCCATTTTTAACCCTCAAAGACTATGTGAAAAACTGAAAATTTGAATGCTGCCAAGGTAGGTAGATATTCTTTAAACATCGATTGATGAAATCCCGAAGAGTTTTTTGCAATACAATATTCAAAACTCCTTTGTTTTTTAATTGCGAATCAAGCGTGCGCGACACTATTTTCCACCGACAGTATGGTGCAAATGAAAGGAATAAATTCGTTATTTCGAAAATCGGCGACTTTAAGGAAAAATCCCGAAACCGGTCGATTTTTATTTTTAAGTTTTGATATTGTGGCATATATGGTATACTAGTGACGTCATCCGTCTGGGCGTGATGACGTAATCGATGATTTTTTTAAATGAGAATAGGGGTCATGTGGTAGCTCGTTTGAAAGGTTCTTCAATTCTCCATCAAGTAATGTAAACATTTACATAATTTTTTATACAGGGTGTCCTTCTACTTCTTTTTTTGTCAAATAATTTAATTTAATAAAAAATTTTTGGACACCCTGTATAAATAATTATGTAAATGTTTATATTACTGAATAGAGAATTGAAGAACCTTTCAAATGAGCTAGCACACGACCCCTATTCACATTTAAAAAAATCATCGATTACGTTATCACGTCCAGATGGATGACGTTACTAGTATATCACATATGCCACAATATCATAACTTAAAAATAAAAATCGACCTGTTTCGGGATTTTTCCTTAAAGTCGCCGGTTTACGAAATATCGAATTTATTCCTTTCATTTGCACCATACTGTCTGTGGAAAATAGTGTCGTGCACGCTTGATTATCAATTAAAAAACAAATGAGTTTTAAATACTGTATTGCAAAAAACTCTTCGGGAGTTTGAGTAAGATTGTGCAAATAATCTGAATTAGAATATTTTTCCTAGCGGATGCGCAGTGGCTTTCTGGACTAATAATATCTGTATGATCAGAAAAAATGGATACAATATAGTGTTCAAAGTTAGAAATATCACTGGCATACTGTAGGTAAAGTATTGGACCCGGCATTCTATTTTGAGATAATATGCCTGCCTTATTTTTTACACTACTTGGATATATAGGTATATTCCTGTCGTATTTTTTTTTATTATTTAAAGAGACAAAGTCTCGCATCCACCCAAAGGTTATTAGCGGCATTCCTGTAACATTTGTAATAATATTAAATTTAACATTTGTAACAATCAATCATTGTAACAATTAATTAGAATTTATGAACAATTGAACATTTGTAACAATTAATTACGTTAAATTTTGTGTAAGATATTTATACATTTTAAGTATCCTAATATTGTCCGGAACTAAATTTTTGTTGAGGAATGCTTTCAGGTTATTTGGCAAATTGTAAAACTGTCTTTGATTTACATATTTAGGACAGTCTGTCAAGAAGTGCTTTATACTGTCTACTGTTTTGCATGTTTCGCATTTTGGAGGTTCACTATTTTAGAAGAGATAGGCGTGAGTATACCTACAGTGTCCAAGTCTTAAACGTGTAATAATAGTTTGGCATCTTCTGCTTCTGACAGTGGACTTCCATGAAAAAATGTCACTTTTGATGGTTCTGAGTTTAGAACTAGAGTCATTCTACTCCCGATTCCACGCACTTAACACCTTATTTTTGAAATAAACTTTTAGATCGCCTGCGACACTCCGACACTCTGTTTCTGATGCGTCACTGTTGATAGCGTTACGCGCACTAGTATCTGCTTCTTCATTCCCTTCTTTACCTATATGAGATGGTATTCACAGGAAGTGGATTCTTCTAAAATTATCTTGAGCTTTCATTAATTCGACTTTGATCATTTTCTCAATGGGATGTTTAGGGTATACATTTTGCAGAGCTTTGACTGCGCTGAGAGGGTCAGAAAGGACTAGACAACAAGGGATGTTTTTAATATTTACTTGCTTGATGGCTTTGAACAAACCAAATAGTTCTGCAGTGTAGATGCTGGAATTTAGAGGAAGTTCAAATTGAAAAGTGTCATTTGAGGTTACCACTGCTGCTCCAACGTCAAGTTCACCTTTGGATGCATCTGTATAAATTTTAATCCACTCATTGTATTGTTGATCTAGGATTGAATTTAGTTTGACTTTAAAAATAGTAGGACTGGTTTCATGTTTATTATATATACTTAACCACTGAAGTAGAGACTTGCATGTTAATATTGGCTTAATTGAGATGCGTCACTTTCCCAGTCCGATGCCTCACTGCCAAGATAAATATTGATTTTCTTTTATGGACGTGAATTTACGTTTTATGGATCTTTCCTTTAAATGGGGGTAAACTTGACTGAGCATATGGGACAAAGCTGATAGATCTGTGGTATAGTCTTGAATTGTGGTTATAGAATCTGTTCATCCCGTGATATTCTTCATTAGGAGCATGTTAAGTTGTTCAAAGTTTAGAGGGAAAGGTAGAGGGTGATTTTCTATGAAGTTTTTAGCAGGGTCAAGTAAGAGAGAAAATGAGCATTCAAAAGTGCTTGCTGAACTAGTTTTAGCTTGTTTAGATTTTGCTTTGGCTTTGGGTGGTGGAAAAATGTTACATTTTTTTGAAGATGGATCTGCTTCAGGTGAAACAATTTTATCAAAGTTACGTTTTGGTTGATTGGTTGGTTGGTTGGTTGGTTGGTTGGTTGATTGGTTGGTTGGTTGGTTGGTTGGTTGGTAGACTAATTATGTGACTCTCCTTATTTGATGCATCTACTTTGTTCAGTATCTCTGGGAAACTAGAAATAGACATTTGTTCACACCGAGAAGCGTTTGTATCATTGGGAGCTTGCGAAGATATATTTGTTGCGCTGGATACCGATGCTCCATTGTTTTTGCCGTGATTTTGTTGAGGTTGAGCTAATGGTTCGGAGCACTGTGATGCAATGTGACCTGGCTTCTTACATCTAAAGCAAACTCAACTGTCTTGAGAAATGAATATTCTATATATCGTGTTGTCAAAAACAAGAGTAAATGACTCTGGTAGTGTTAGACTGTGAGGACCTGTCGTAATGTTTATCAGCTGAATTTTTGTTTTATATCTAACCCATGTACACAATTTTATTAGTTCTTATTCTTGACGAGGTAGTCATAAATTATTGTTTAGATTAGATTCTCATGTCAAATTTTTAAAAGCCTGAGCCACATCTATGAAAGTATTAGGGTCTTCCTTTTCTTCGAATGTATTTTTAATGATGCTTGTGATTATATGCGACTGTTCCGTATTTGCGTGATCTTCTACACAACAGTTGAATATTACGTAAATCGATGAAAAAAAATTTAATAATTCGTGTCGGGTGTCGACTGATTATAAAATGTATTGCTGAATCGAAGATAAGCAGTGTGGAAAAGGAAGAAATTATAGCGAAGATGCCGCAATTGGATTAGAAGCAGGTTTGACAGTAGGCAGGGATTTGGAGCTTCAGAAAAACAGAACTTCTAACCAAACATCTAGAAAATGACCAAAACTTTTTAGGGTCTGGTGAACTCAAGATTCGGAACACTCGATGCTATTACAAAAGACAGAAACACACAGGGTAGAAAGGCCAAAACCATGATGAACGACATTCTGTGGGACCAAACAGTATATAAAGCGAACAAAGAGCTCATACACAATACCATATTTAAAAGTGTAATCACAATTGAGGCGCTTAGAACAACAGTGGTCTAAGCCACAAATTGAACATTTTAGATTAAAGAATATGTCAATAAAAGCAGCAACATTAAATCTTCTGATCAACAAGGGTCTATATAACCTATCTATCAAGAATAGAAGAAATATTTGTCAAAATGGCGTGCATAGTGAAAGGGAAAAAGCTAGTTTAAGAAACCTCAATAGAGAAATAAAACGAAGATGCAAGACAGACAAAAACCAGTACTACCAGGGTATATGCAAAGAAATTGAGAGACATGATCAAAATAATCAGCCGAGAGATCTATTTAGAAAAATACGCTACTTAACAAGAGACTTTAAAGCCAGAACTTGGGCCATTGAAGACAACACTGGAAATCTGAGTACAAACAGAGAAGATATAGCAGAGACATGGAGATCGTATTGCAGGGACTTATATAAAGATGATCAACGCCAAGAACCTGTTAATCAAATCTCTGACGAGGTGGAAGAAGAACCTGATATACTTGAAAATGAAGTAAGGCTCGCGATCAGTAAGCTCAAATATAATAAAGCACCAGGTCCAGATATGATAACAGCAGAAATGCTAAAAGCCACAGAAGAAACTGGCGTAAAACTACTTCATCTACTCTGTAACCAAATATGGCATTCAAAACAATGGCCTGAAGACTGGACAAAATCTACAATAACCATAATTCCTAAAAAGGCAGCTTCCATAAATGCGACAATTATAGAACTATTTCTCTTATATCACATGCCAGTAAAATAATGCTACATATAATCAACGAGAGACTAAAAAAATTCCTTCAAAGAGAAATTCCACAAGAGCAAACTGGATTTACCAAAGGTAGGGGTACTAGAGAACACCTGTTAAATATAAGACAGATAATCGAAAAATCTAGGGAATTCAAGAATCCACTGTACATATGCTTTATAGATTATCGTAAGGCGTTCGACAGGATCAAGTGGAGACACTTATGGCAAATACTAAAAGAAGTGGGCGTACCCCAACACCTTGTTTCGCTTATAACTGAACTATACGAACACACTACTGGATCAGTTAAAGTGCTTGACACACTTTCAAACGAATTTCATCCAGAACGAGGTGTCAAACAGGTATGTATACTATCGCCACAATTATTGAATATATATGGAGAGCATATTATGAGAAGAGCACTTGAAGGATGGGAAAAAGGCATCTCAATAAATGGTCATAAATTAAACAACCTACGTTTCGCAGATGACACAGCCCTTCTTGCAAATAGTCAAGCAGAGCTGATTGATCTTATACGACTGGTTGAAAACGAAAATCAAATATTTGGTCTGCAATTAAACATATCAAAGACAAAGATCATGATCGTGGATAGATTACATAACAATCATCCACATCTAACCACAATTGATCGGTTTGAGGTTGTGAACTCATACTTATATCTGGGATCATTAATCACAAACACAGGGTCACTACAGGAGGAAATAAAACGTAGATGTGATCTAGCAAAAGTCGCCACAGCAAAAATGACCACAATATGGAAGGACTGTCAAATTTCAAGAGCGTTAAAGATGAGGTTGATCAACTGCTTAATATTCCCAATACTGACTTACGGATGTGAATCTTGGATCCTGAGAAATTCGGAAAGAAGAAAGATAGACGCCACTGAAATGTTCTGTTGGAGACGAATGCTACTAATTCCTTGGACCGACCATAGAACAAATAATTCGATTTTAAGAGAGCTAAAAGTTAGCCAACGGCTCTCCAGTAAAGTCCATCTCCAACAATTAAAATACTTTGGACATGTTATCAGAGCCAACACAGAAAACATGGAAAAACTCATTATACAAGGAAAGGTGAAAGGCCGAAGATCACGAGGAAGATCCCCAACAAGATGGATCGATCAGATTACAGGAATATGCAAAACACCAATGCATGAGTTAAAAGAAATGCCCAGAGACAGAGATCTTTGGAAACGGACAATACACGACATCACGTCGACCACTACACTCCCTCCGGGGGTCAGGATTGAAGAGAGAGATATAACCTATCTCTATATTTGGCTAAACTGCCTTACATAATTTGTGGCGCCATACCATAAGCATAATGTAAATACGAACGCAGATATTGCATTTATCTCCAAACTTCGTTCTTGGGGTTAGGAGGCCACTCTTGCTCTGAGCGGCTCATCTTATGGCAGTGAAGTTTGGCCAATAAAAAGAGAATAGAGGAAATGTTACTAGGAACAAAAATGGACTTCTGTAGAAGAGCAGCAGGCAGATCAATAAGAGATCGCATAGCAAATGAGAGAATACGAGAAATTATGGAAGTCGCGGATACAATAATTGATGACATAAAAACAAAAAACCAATATGGTACGGTCATTTACAGATAGTGCCAGATGACAGAATCACTAAACAGATTGTGACGTGGGCATTAAAACGGAGAAGGAAAAGAGGAAAGCCGAGAAGAAGCTGGAGGGAGGGAATTAAAAAAGGACTAGAGGAAAGAGTAATTCCTACAGGCCTGTGGTTAAACAGAGAAACAAGATGAACGATGTAAGCGATAGTAGTAGTAGGGGCTCAAATATAATTGGTGAACTGTCCATTTTAATAAATTAATATGTATAAGACAAAATTGTTACTATAGCATGAAAAGTTGAAAGCTTCTAACTCATGTGGTACAATGCATGTACTGTTTTCGACTTGCTCTCTACTAGCCGCCACTAGGGATGAGAAAAACCTACCGGTTTTAACCTATAACCGGTTTTTTTACTTCGCAATAACAGGTTTTACCGGTTGTTTTTTTGTCCCGCTTATAACCGGTTTTTTCGTTTTAAAGTAAAAACCGGTTATTAGGTTTTTACGGTGATTAGGATTAGATTAGGTATTATTTTGGATCCCAATCATAATTATTATTTTCAAGTAATTATTCCAAACAAAAATATAATTCAAATTTTATTTTATAAATATAGAAGCACTCTGAAAGTGCAAACTCATATCAGCCAGAAACAATTAAGTTTTATTATAATATTTCGTTGAAAAGGTATGTGTAATCATAATATTTACATGAGAAGTGATCCGGTTGAAGTAGACGCAAACATCATCTATTTTTCACATTTGACTCTTGACATTGAAAGTGGGTGAATGATTTTTTCTGATTACCAAAACTAATGTTCTGACTATGAATAGCGAATTACCGATTACGAATACGAATCTCCAAGGATTTCCCTACGTTTTCAAAACAATACACCCATACAGGAAGTATTAAATGAGTTAAAATGTACCTATTATACAAATATACAAACGTGTTAAGAGAAATACATGATACATTTTTGTTTATGGTAGTAAAAATAAAAGATAAATTGCATTATCCAATTTATTTTTAAGTAAAATATTTATGTGGATATTATTTCCTTTAATCCCATTTGAAATAGTCTGGGAATTTTTTTATAATTTGAAATGGTTGCGTTAAATTTTATATTATTGCAATATGTATATATTAATCTTAGGCTACCTACATTATATTTAATAATAATAATCAATAAATATATAATAATAATAAAATAATAAATAAATATAATCAAATACGAAGGCAATGGAGAATGCAAAGTACCCAGACGATACCGATCATCATGTCTACTACTGGAGTCATTCCGAAGACCCTCCTCAAAAACATAAAAAAGCTGGGTCTGAATGAACATCTTTATAAGACCATGCAGAAATTTGTACTACTCGCGACGGCCAGAAGTGTACGAAAATTTTTGGAAGATACACCTGCATTTCAAGTCACCTAGGTCTCGATAACACGGAAAGAGTCCCACTAGAGCTCAATCCTTTTGATACTGTAGGTATCTGGGATGAGTCAATTTTCCTCTTAGAGGGAGTATGAGCCGTATGGCTAAATCTGATTGAATATAATAATTATTAGAATAAAATGGTTTTATTAAAAATTGTGTTTTATTTATATTGATATCGAGTATCGAGTCGAGTGGAGTATCGCAAACTAAAGTGCATTGTAAATGTAACATTGTAACCTATTGGATTAAAAAAAACGAAAACCGGTTTTTGGAAAAACCGGTTTTTTTGGCCGGTTATAACCGCCAGGTTAAACCGTAAGCAAAAAAAAAACGGTATAACCGAAAACCGGTGTTTTGTCAAAAACCGCCATCCCTAGTCGCCATTAATTATTTATAAAAAATACATTTCATTTTACTAGTAGGCATGTCAACTACAACTCTGGCACCAACAAATCCATGTATGTATTAATTCGTCTTAATACTTATAACTAATTTAACGCCCAAATTTCAGATTCTAAAATAAGTGTATAGTTTGTCTTAGATTTAGAAGTTTAACAGTTTTCTAACTTTAATTACTGTACTAGATGGTTTGGATTATAAATACAGCTCGTGCACTCAAGGGCAGAATCAAATTGCGTTTAACTACAGTGGTTGCTTTTGTGTTAAAATAAGTTTTAAAAGACCAAGTGGGTGTCTGAATATTAATACTCTTTATATAAATATACATGCTAAACTGCACAATTGCTATGTTTACAACTTACCTATATTTACATAATTATTAGACATGTTACAGGTATTATAATGTTGTTTTAACTGTAGATTTCATAACTACAGAAATTAATTGTATTTAAATAATCTTTTTTTTTTGTTGTTTAGAAACTCGCCATTAGCGAAAATGATAGTTATAATAATAACTTCTATCGAATACATACTATGATGAATGATCACTTTGGAACAGCACTTTCAGAATAGTATTTTCAAATCGTCTTGGAATCCGAATTTAAGTCTTTTCGCACTGTATAACGGACACTGCACTAGAAGGTGTTTTATTGTAAGCGGTATCTCATGAGCATAACATTCTCGTCTCATCAGATTGATGTCCATGCGTGAGGCGACTGTGACCAAGCCACAATCGCGAGATGATCACCTCGGAAAAACGATTGATGGAATTAACAGACCATGGTTGAAATGTTGGTTTTTATTTCATCTGCTATTAAATATATCGACTATTGTGCTGTGGATATGTGATTTGAGGTCTGACGCTGGAGTTTTTGGATAAATATCCATATTTGCGTTCTCTAAGGCTTCTCGTGCATGTTTTGCTGCCAGTTCGTTTCCTGTGATTCCAATATAAGATATAACCCACAGGAAAACAATGTTTTTAAATAATCTTGAAATATACTAATTTATCTACAAATTGTAACGTCATTACTACAACAAAACACATTTTATACAAAAATATCTAGATCTGAATGTAGGATGCAAATCAAATTATTACCTTGTTATCCACAGTTACGGTGAACAGTCAAGGCAACGGGACACCTCACTCAGAACAGGGGACAATAGTATGTCCAAAAAAAAAGAGACACGGCCCCTAGTCCTTGGACAACTTTTTAAATAAATACAAAATTTCCCGGCACAGTTCGGAGGCATATAATAGTTATTAAGAGGAAACAGTAGCGATCAACAGGTGGCGAAAACGCGTTCCAAGATTGCGGCTGTAATTTTGAATATTTTTTCGAGATATTTGGCACACGCATTCATAATATAATAAAGAATGGCGGTACAGAGCCCAATTTGAAAAATATATTAATATGTGGAAATTACTCTGTAATTAAATACAATATTAAAAAAACGAGCCTGTACCGCCATTAAGAAGAACAAAAAAATACACTTTCTTCAAATAAAATTTTTTATCCAATACCTAGATTTTGTGTCATTTTGGAACTACTAAAATTTTTTATTTCATTAGTAGTTCCAAAATGACACAAAATCTAGGCATCGGATAAAAATTTTATTTGAAGAAAGTGTATTTTTTTGTTCTTCTTAATGGCGGTACAGGCTCGTTTTTTTAATATTGTATTTAATTACAGAGTAATTTCCACATATTAATATATTTTTCAAATTGGGCTCTGTAACGCCATTCTTTATTATATTACGAATACGTGTGCCAAATATCTCGAAAAAATATTCAAAATTATAGCCGCTATCTTGGAACGCGTTTTGGCTACCTGTTGATCGCTACTGTATCACCTTAACAAATAAGGGTCAAAAATGGTAGTTTTTTCGTTTAAGTCGCCGCAGGTCACAATAAGGTATTCATTACTTAGTGTATTACAGTCGAACCCGCTTACTGGAATAGCTTTCGTGCCAAGTAAAAGTATTCCTATAACCGGTACATTCCAATAAACGATTATTAGTGGCTAGTAAAATCGTTTCGGTACCTCAACATTCTATTCCTTAAAACGGGAAATTTCTATAACCGGTATTCTTGGACACAAGTTTAAAATGTCAGTTTCTAAATTTTGGTCCGATCAATTGTTGCCTCGGAAATTGCAAAATAAGGCTAAAATTTCGATAAGCAAAAATTTGCTATAACTTACAAATTCGATCGAACATTTATATGAAACTATAAAACAGAGCATTCGGAAAGAAATCCTATCCCAATGACACCGGGAGGGCTAAGGTATGCGATACAGCACAAACAATTTCACTACACATGTTATCTATTTAAAAATATTTCATATTTTTGTATTAGTAATTTTTTGTCATAATTTTTTGTTCAATAAATAATTCAATAAATTACTCAATATTAGTAATTCATTTGACTATAAAAATAAGGTCATAATCAAAATACATGATAGTGCGGCCGATATGTGAAACAATTGCACATTTAATGCTACAAGCATATAGTTTGGACCACATGTAGTACACATATCGTTGATTGGGAAGAATAATATGATATTTCAAAAACATTAAGTTTACAGAAAAGACAATTAAAGATTGAGATGGGTTACGAGATCGGATTACTTAAACAATACAATATTAAATATCATTTTCATTAGAATAATTAAAACTTACAGTATTAACTGACAATATGGGGTTTACATCCAATCGATATACCACCCCCAACCCATATTTTTCATCCCCATTTTGAGTTATAATACTTTTCTTTATAAAAATTTTGTACTATTTCACAATTATAAGGTTATTCATTGCCCATATCACTTGATAGTTGTTTTAGATCAAAAAAATTGTCATGATCCATTTCATGTACGTTGAATGGATTTCCATTCTTCTTTGCTTGTCTAACCAATGTTACATATTGATCTGGTACGTAAAAGTTCTATAACACTATATGTTCTATAAATTTAACGTTCTATTATAACAGAATGAACGTGGTCTCCCTCGTTCTGAGTATCACCACTAATTAAAAATTTATGGGTGATGGACCTAATATTTTCCAGAATAGAAACTGCATGGATGTATAAAGCAAATACGAAGTGGTTCTTATTTTGTCCGAAATAGTTGTCAATATAAAATACAACATCTACCATTTCAGTATTTTTAGCGTTCACAGACTGCAAATAGTTACAAACGCATAACCCACTTCATTTGCACCTCTGTGCGCAAGACCTTCGTGCCACATAAAGCACATTGCTTCCATACTTTTAAGCTCGTACAATGTTAAATTATACACACTTAGTTTTGATAAATAATAAAAAGAAGACCAGTCCCCTTGTGGACCTGGCAATTCTGCCTGCATATAATAAACAGCGTCAATTTTATCCGGAGAATTTTTATCCATGTCCTTCTCTTTTCTTGCCAGTTCTTTGTCTTCAATATGGTTATTGTACTTTTCCTGAAGTTCTTGTTTTTCGACCTGGGAGGCATTAGTAAAACCCTGGGAAAAATCGCACTTATCTTTTTTTGGAATAAAAAAAGATAAATTAAACTCTCCTTTGAATATATTGGAGTACATCAAGTAGTTTACGTTAGGTTTCCCGAGTTCTGTACAACGCTGCTCATAATCTCTGTGCAGGTCGGCAATAGTTTTTCCTCCTTCAATGTATTCTTTCTTTGATTGAGAACGGCAGTAGTGGCTCTCCATTCAAAGAATATATCGAATATGACTACGCACTTCTTCTTTCAACTCCTCAGGAACACTGCTATGTTTTTCATGTCTACCTCGATTATCTGCCTGTATTATTCCATTTACTTCATTATTTTGTTTGCGTAAAATGGTCTCAATTACTTGAGAGTTAATGCAAAGAGTTGCCATAAAGAAGGATGTGCAAGCACGAACTTTTTCTCCCGCGCATGTGAAAAAAATGCGTTATTAAGTATCTAGCAAGAAAAAAATATTTTAAGGAATAGAATGATAAAACGAAATAATTTCTTGGATTTGAGTTAAATTATGTTGAAGACAATGTTAACTAAAAATATCACGTTATACTTAGGGCAAAATTATATTCAAAACTATGGTAACTCAAAATGAAATAAAGATAAAATGCCCACAGGTGTACTTATTTTATTCAAGAGTATCATATTATTTGTAATCATCATACTGACCAAAATTATAATAAAAATAAATGCTTACCTGTTAAAGAAGAGTATGGTATTTTGAAATATAATTCTCTTGTTCCAAAAATATTCACTAATAAGATGCAAGCAGTGTTAATATTTTGACTTATAATAGTATTGATTAAATAAAAATGACCTAAACTTAGCACGAACTGTAGATAACTGAGTTATCCGAGTCTTCTCCACAGCGGTTGTGTGGAAGTGGCAGATGCCATAGTTGGTCACAGAGCTCTCTAGTGCTTGTCGTTTAAACTGCACTTACAATACTTTTCTCCATAATAGATCCATTCATTCTGAGTAGTTTGTTGATATAAACTAAAAATGAACCATTTTTGACTTATCATACTATTCTTCCCAATCAACGATATAAAGGTTCAAATTTAGATATGAGGCCATCTCAGATTTTGCCTTATACAAAAATGGCGGGCATTCAAACTGGCGACTATAAATATGTGTTTAATAGTACCATAACTTTTGAACGAAAAATCTGATTTCAACCAAATTTGGTATATAGGTTCTTTTATTGATTTGCAATATGGATGTGGTGAACCAGAAGAACCCGTTTACCAGAAATTGTGTTTTTACTAGTTGTTTATGTAAAAATATTTTTTTTTTCAATTTTTTCCCTCTATATATATTAATTTTTCACAATGGTAACACCGCAATTGAAAAAAACGTAAAAATAGTTTGTAGAAAATATTTTAAACTTTTTAGTTATGTTAATTACCATTTAATAAATGCATAACGTATCTTCATATGTACCCTATATGTGGCCGATTCGTGGAAATATTATAAGAACAGGTAAACAGGGAAAGTGTACTTTTGAAGTGTGTGAAACCAATAATTCCTAGCTGAGCGCTTTCGGCTTATAAAGCCATCTTCGGAGCTATGGTCAAAAGGTTCAAAATACCACTATGAAGAGAGATGGATGCATGTACGATATACAAAAAATACTTCTATTTCTTGTGCAGTTTTTTAATGATGGAAAAAATATAGAAAAAACCTTGTCTGTCTGTTGAAAAAAGGTGGTAAATTCTTGCTGTTCTTAGTCGGAAAAGTTGAAAAACATTTATGTTACAAGCACAAAGGATTTTCACGAAAAACTACATTACACATAACGAAAATTTGGTCATGGTAAGGTCAAAAGGCCTAACCATCTGATCTGCATATCTGATATGCATTATCTGCATCTGATAAAAAACTGCACAAGTAATAGAAGTATTTTTTGTATATCGTACATGGGATCCATCTCTCTTCATAGTGGTGTTTTGAACCTTTTGACCATAGCTCCAAAGATGGCTTTATGAGCCGAAAGCGCTCAGCTAGGATTTACTTGTTTTACACACTTCAAAATTACACTTTCCCTGTTCACCTCTTGTCATAAGTGTGTACAAAATTATTTCAGTCTTTACATTTAATATTATAAGAATTATTGTGCATTTAATGGTAAAAGCATATAGTTTGAAACACATATACTACACACATCAAGGTTCAAATTTTAAATATAAGCCCATCTCAGATTTTACCTTTTACAAAAATGGCGACTATACATATGTGACTAATAGCACGATAACTTTTGAACAAAAAGTCCTATTTCAACCAAATTTGATATATCGGTTCTTTTTTGATGTGTAAGGCCAAGCTTTTGAACCGGAAGAATCGATTTACCAAAAGTTGTATTTTTCCTGATTTTTATGTAAAAATATGTTGTTTTTTTACCGATTCTTCCACCCTATATATATTAATTTTTTAAAAAGTTAATAACGGCTCCGAAAAGAGCGTAAAATAATTTTCTAGTAAATATTTTGAACTCTTTAGTTATGTTAATTGCCAATTAATAGATGCATAACTTATCTTCACATGTACCTATGAACCTATGTACGGCAGATTCGTGCAAATAATATGAGAATTATTGTGCATTTAATGGTAAATGCATATAATTTCGACCACACACACTACACATACAAAGATTCAAATTTAGATATGGGTCCATCTCAGATTTTGTCTTTTACAAAAATAGCGCGCATTCAAAATTAATCTGCCGCTCATAGGTACATGTGAAGATAAGTTATGCATTTATTAAATGGTAATTAACATAACTAAAAAGTTCAAAATTTTTGCTAAAACATATTTTTACACTGTTGTCAATGACGGTAGGTATTACTTTTTTTTTGAAAAATTAATATATACAGGGTGAAAGAGTTGAAAAAAGAACAAAATATTTTTACATGGGAAACAGTAAAACCACAACTTCTGGTAAACCGACCCTTCCGGTTCAAGACCATGACCTTATTCATCAAAAAAAGAGCCTTAATGCCAAATTTGGCTGAAATTGGACTTTCCGTTCAAAAGTTATCGTGCTATTAGTCACATATGTATAGTAGCCATTTTGAATGCTCGCCATTTTTGTAAAAGGCAAAATCTGAGATGGCTTCATATCTAAATTTGAACTTTTTATGTTTATTATATATGGTCCAAATTAAATGCTTCTACCATTAAATACACAATAATTCTTATAATATTTGCAAGAATCCGCCACACATAGGTACATGTGAAGATTCGTTATGCATTTATGAAATGGTAATTAACATAACTGAAAAGTTCAAGATATTTCCTAAAACATATTCTTACGCCATTTTTAATGGTGATATTACCATTTTCAAAAATTAATATATACAGGGTGAAAAAATTTAAAATAAATTATTTACATAATATAAAATAGTTTTACATAAAAAAAACAGCAAAAACACAACTTCTGGTAAACCGATTCTTCCAGTTCACGACATCGATCTTGCAAATCACAAAAAGAACCTATGTAATAAATTTGGTTGAAATCGGGAAGAGACGGGAAACCACATTCATTTTTATAGTGGTGTACCTAAAGACTGCAGCCCCAAAAGGGGAGTATCTATAGCAATTAATAAAGACTATAGAAAACACATTAAAAAATGGGAAGAAGTGGATGAGCAAATAATCACATTAGAGATAGAGAAAAACGGTCACAGCATAACAATAATCGGGATCTACGCTCCCAATGAAGATGCAGATAAACAAACAAAGGACAATTTCTACTATCATATAGGACTATATATAGGACCATATACTATATATAGGACAATAAACTATCCGATGTAGTAAATGCTATTAAAAATGACAATGAATTGTACATTTTAGGAGACGCAAATGGGAGAGTAGGAAGAGAGCAGAATCACTCTGCAGTGGGGAGATATGGCGAAGAAACACTGAACGAAAACAGTACTCGTCTGAGAGATTTTTGCCAATTCCGATCGCTAAAAATAATGAATGGGTTCTTCTCACAGAAAAATATCCACAAATTCACATGGACACAACCTACAAAAAAACTACGGTCAATAATTGGCTACATAATCCAAAGAGAAAGCTCTAGACTCAAGACTACAGACGTGAGGGTATACCGGGGACCAGAATGTGGATCCGATCACCACCTGTTGGTAGCCAGCATAAGAATAACTTACCGGTCAACAAATACAAAAAATCTACAAAAATACGAAGAAACTAATATTTCAGAAAAGTGTTATAAGTTGGAAAGCTTAAAACACGAATCGACCAAATTTTTGTATAAGTTGAGACTGGCCTCAAAATTAAGATTTATAGAAAGTAATACCGATAACACCGAAAAGTTGTACCAGCAAATAAAAGAAAGCATACACGCAGCAGCAAAGGAAGCGTTAGGATATTTGGAAAAAGATGATAAACAAAATCCAGAATGGTGGTCAGAGAAACTAAAAGGTTTAGTAGACAACAAGAAGACAGCGTACCAAAAATGGCTACAGACACAGGACTTACAAGATCAAAGATTATACGTACAACTGAACAGAGAAGTGAAAAGAGAAGTAATACGGAGTAAACATGACACATGGAAAGAAAGTGTGAAGAGGTGGAAAGATACATAGGCGGATCCAAAGTAGCTGAAGCATGGAAAACGATAAAGAATATCAGAAAAGGAAATAAAGGGCAGAGTAATTTAAATTTAATAAGTACCAAAGAATGGGAAGATTATTATAAGATACTGCTGAAGGAAACTAGACCCGAATTTGAGGTAAATGAAATGGACATTCAAACGAATGTAAATGAACAAGTTAGAAGAATAACTACAAGAGAAGTAAAAGAAGCCTTATTAGAATAAAAAAATGGGAAAGCATCAGGACCTGGAAATATCCCCATCGAACTGATAAACTATGGACCAGACATACTGCACCAAATAATGACGGAACTCTTCAACAAATGCATGTTACAGGGAGAAAAAATACCAGAAGACTGGAATTGTGCATACATTAGCTCGATTTACAAAAAAGGAAACAAAATGTTGTGCAAAAACTACAGAGGTATAAGTATAACCGGTGCAACGGGGAGGTTGTTTGGCCGAGTATTAAAGAAAAGGGTGGAATTAGAAATTCAGGACATGGAAGAACAAAGTGGTTTTCGCGCCGGTAGATCGTGCGCAGATAACATATTCGTGATGCAACAAATAATAGAGAAACGAAGAGCAAGAAATCTGTCTACTCACCTAACATTTATTGATCTGAAAAAAGCCTACGACACGGTACCTTTAAAAAATCTCTTTGAAATTTTGACCACGATAGGCATAAGCAAAGCATATGTGCGAGCAATTCAAAATATGTATCAAAATCCGAAAAGCTGTATTAAACAGGGAAAATCTATGTCGAAACCATTCCCTATTACAAAAGGTTTAAGACAAGGGTGCTGCTTATCGCCAACACTGTTTAAAATATACATCCAGAAAGCCCTGGATCAATGGAGGAAAACAGTTGCTGGGATGGAAATAATGATTGAAGAAAACTGCTTAACAACTTTGTTTTTTGCTGATGACCAAGTAATTCTTGCCAACGATGAACATGATATAGATTATATGCTAAGAAAGTTACAGATCGAATATGAAAAATGGGGCCTATATATGAACATGGAGAAGACGGAATATTTGAGAATAGGAAAGGAAACCGAAGATCCGGGATTAGAGTTAAGAAATATAAGGAAATGTAAGGAATATAGACACTTAGGAAGCATAATATCAGAAGAAGGAACTACAAAAAGAGACATACAGCAAGGAAGGAAAGCAACTTGTATTTTAAATGGTCTACTATGGTCTAACAAGGTGAAGCTGAACACAAAGTTAACAATCTACAGAACAATTGTGGAACCTATTATAACTTATGGAGCAGAGTGTTGGCAACTCACAGGAAAGGAAAGAAAAAATATAGAAGTAGCGGAAATGGATTACTTACGTAGAGCATGCAGAGTATCTAGATTAGAACACGTACCAAATGAGGAAATAAGACGACGGACAAAGAGTTTATATTCCACGGTTGACCATTTAGAAACAAAGAAATTGCTATGGTATGGTCATGTTATGAGGATGTCAGAGGAAAGATGGCCAAAAAGAGCATTAAATTACACACCCATAAATAGAAGACGAAGAGGAAGGCCTACAAAAACATGTAAGAAAGGCATAGAACAGTCTATGGCAGATAGAGCTATTGACGAAAACGAATGGGTGGATGGAAAACGATGGCGAGCAAAATGTGGGATGCGGAGGAGACCGTAGTAACCCCACTACTTATATTATAAAATCTGAGATGAATATATATATAATATCTAAAATTATATGAATATAATATCTAAATTTGAACCTTTATATGTGCGGTATATGTGGACCAAATTATGTGCTTGTATCATTAAATGTGCAATTTATCATTATAATAATTTTCTATGTCTGTTATAGTTTTCTCATAATTTTCCATCTGTTTCGAACTTTTGTCCCTTGCATCCAATTCCTATGACAACGTTTTGGATCATCAGTCGTTGGTGGAAGACCTCTGCTTCGGTATGCATCATCTCTTAGTCTCCATTCCCGTTTCCGCTTTGTCCATCTATTATCTGTCATTAGAGCCACGTGACCTGCTCAGTTCCATTTCACTGTTGCTACTCCCTCTACTGCATCAGCCACACCTGTTTTTTGTCGTAGCTGGCGGTTTGGGATCTTGTCTCGTATTGAAACGCCCAATATAGCACGCTCCATTGAGACACACGGATCTTTTGCACTGTTCTCCTTGTCATGGTCAACGTTTCCGCACCGTAAGTTACCACTGGCTAAACACACTGATTAAAGGTTTTTCTTTTAAGGGATACTGGTATGTCAGACGGTTTGAAAATATGTATAATCTATAGTTTTTTTAAAATATCTACAGAACGAAACATGCTAGGTACATACAACCCTATACCAAAAGAAAGGCTGTAATATTTACTACACAATGCAAAACTAATATATAGGGTGTACCATTTAAAAAAAATGAGAAAATTTGGTATTTGCAAATAGTGATCACACTGTATATTTTATGGCTAAAAGTAAAAAATATTAAATTATTTAAAAATAACACTATATTTTAAAAACTTTGACTTATCACTTAAATTTTTATTTCCTTGGAAACATAATCCACAACCCTTTAAATATTACCATTTTTCTCAATAAAAATGTAAATATTTCGAAAATTATTAACTTAAGGCCTATAAAACCTTATACAAATTTTTTATATTTTTAAATAATATATTCAAAAATGATTTAATATATAGGGTGTTCCATTTAAAAAAATAAAACTTTGGTTCATACCGTCGTTCTGACTCACCCAGTATAATTGAAAATAATTTTAGATTATAGACCTCTTTGATACACATTAGTTTTGTTAGAAACATTTTTTTGTATATCTCATAGTTTAGCCGTAATCAAAGAAAACCAGGGGTTTGGCACACCCTGTATAGGGTAGGTGGAGGCAAAGGTACGCATTTTCTAAATTTTCATCTCTAGTGAATCTCCTAATGCTTGAATTGGCACAGAGTATAGATGAAAGTGAAATTGATATAATACATTTTGTAATCATATTAGGCAAATGGAAATTCTTCAATATTATTTTTGTAGTGTTGATAACTTTTAAAAAAAATGTAAATGCGTACCTTTGCCCCACCCAATGGGGCAAAAGTACGCACATGCGTACTTTTGCGGATTTGAGACATTTTGCAATTGAGACAAAATTAGCTGACAGAATATCAAGCTCAACTTGATATTCACTTTGAAGATTGACTTGAAACATGCATTTGCCAAGTCTACCTCACTGGGGGCAAAGGTACGCACTGCGAACGTTTGCCCCATTTCAACGTTCGCAGTGCGTACCTTTGCCCCATTTGTGTGAGTACTTTTGCCCCATCCGGCAACCAATAATATATCTAACCTCAATATGAAACTATGCACATATGAACTTCAAACTGTCATGTAGAAGAAGACTTCTAACAATAAACATTCAACATGCCTAACCAATAATAAACTGAGTTTGAAAGATTAAGAATTAGAATCAATCAATTTTTAAGAAAAATTAGATCAAAAGGTACAAAAATAATTTTTATCTCATTTTTGTTGTTGTGTTCGCCCTGATTGCGCCAAAGTTTCTCATCCAATGCTACTGAGTAGTACAAACATATGCCACAAGATGTTGTCACCAACATATAAGAAGTTACTGAAAAATGTAAATGCGTACCTTTGCCCCGTGCGTACTTTTGCCCCCACCTACCCTATGCTAAACGGTGATCTATATGGAATTCGAATCGAGTTGGGGGCAGTTTTCATCATCTTACCCGACTAGGCCCTTTATCAGGTTTTAAAATGTATATGAATTAAAGTTTATTATTTTTAATAGATTCCCAGAAAAACGAGACACAACACACAAACACCTGCATTTTTAATACGGAATTAATTATGCACACTCCAATATATAACTACACCACACACAATATTATTTGTGGACTACTGGGAGCTATGGTATTATTACATTCACTATCTAATATGAATTTGTTCTGTAGAGTGAAATATCGAGGTATGTTATTGCCATAATTATATAGGTTCAATCAGAATTGCTTTGACACGCTCAAACATGGCATCCATGCGATTATTGCCACATGATATTAATTTACCCCCTACGGAAACCAGACCCGACATCAACAAAATTGTTAACACGTGCTATATTGCTATAAAGAATACCTATAGTAGACAAGCGGCACACCACTAATTTGAGGCTTAGAAATCGAACCGTGGCCATTATTGATGTTTTCAAGGTTGCTGAATCAGAATATGAAGTTTACTTTTATCTAGAATTGGTGGAACATGTTCAAAAATCAAATTCTAAGCAAAAATGCAACAAATCAATTTTGATGATTTTTCAAGTTTAACTCGCTGTATCTTTGGTCACTGTAAACATTTCCTGTATGATCTTTGAAGTATTTAGATAGCAACGAGATTTTTCTGAAAATTAAAAAAAGAATCTAAAAGGGTTGTTATTAATTTTTAAACATTTTGTCATCGAATATCGTTAGTTTCATGTTTACTTAAAAAAGTTGAGTAAGAAACTTTTCAGTTTAAAATTTGAACAAAAACAGCATTAAAAAATAAGCCATGAAGAAGTTTTCTGGAAAATTTCAAGTCAAAATATGCAATAGGACAAAAATGTTATGTGACTTCATAGACGAGCGGCACACCCCAAAAAATGCTTATTTCTCGAGATACTGATCACGGTGTGTTGAATGGCTAATTTTTAGTCATAATTTATATTTTTGACGGTGCTGAAAACGAAAATGAGGTTTATTTTGAATTTTAATTAGGGGAACATTGACAAAATTGCAATTTTACCCTAAAAATAAAAAAAAATTAAAATTTATCATTCATCTGAAAGTTGATTTTCGTGGTCGATATAATATCGTCATTTTAGGGGTTACTGCCGCTCGGCTACAGTTTATCATTGCCCATTTGATCTCATATAATATAAAAAAAAATCGGTGTTAGATACAAAATCGAAAATCCAACCGGATTTATATGTTTTAAAAATAGTTTGATGAGAAAGTTCAATAGACAATAACAATAAGTATGTTCACGGAGACATTATTTCCATATCATATATATTTAATGTATTATGGTTGATTGATAAATATACTAGTATATTAATAGTTACATATTAATTAATAATATGAATTAATAGTAATTATACCTTATATATTTATCTATCAACGGTATTATTTATATTATTTTAAAGTCCGCTTGCTCCACTTGCCGTGGACAGTCAGGGACTGTATCTGCGAACATACTAAATGATTTTGAATTGTAGTCATGGAAACCAATTTTACTTTATTGAAAATTTAGTTTTGACCATCTTGTCAGAGAACATAATATTGAACAATTTAAGGATCAGTTTGCATCAGTGATATATTCGCAAAATTCCACGAATTGCTCGTTTATATTGTTATGCTCTGCATTTCTCTCTTTTATGAGATTGATGAGCAAATTCTTAATTTAATTAATTACTAAATTATTTTAATTAGTACTTATGTAAAACAAAACCAAATTTAAATATAATTTTCTAATAAACTCTATTCTCAGGGCTACATATTTTATGTTTGATGCTTTACCTTTGGTTTGTGGCTTCTGGTATCTCTAGTAGCTTACTCCATCCAGGATAAAGCAGGGAAATTAAACACACTCAATATCATATAATTGTTTAAAAATATTATTTATTTATCCAATATGGGTGATTCGCCAAAGTAGACGGCAATTTCGAGGTAGGGAAATTTAATTTAAAACATGATTTAGAATTAGTTCATTTTTAAATATTTTTTATAAAATGAGCTATTTCACTTAGCCATGATACCAGCAGAGATCATTTTTAAATATTTACGGAAAACGGAAATGTGGTGACTTCGGAGTTGACAAGTGTACACGGTGTTGACTTAATTCTCTGTTAATTGAAATTTATGATCGTAACAATTAAGTAAAAACTGGTATGTAATAAAACTATACAAAACACTTCCATTTTGATATAAAGTGCTACAGAAAAACATGAAAATAGGTAAAATATTAATTGCGTCGGAGTTGATTTAGACCGGCCTTCGTGTTGACAAAACTTTCCAATATTTAGTCGTGTCTTTTCCGTTAAACTTCAAAAATCTAATTTGCCTTTGAACACAATATTGGCATTTCCTTTCTACACATTCTTCTGTCTTTTCTCCATTTTCTCCATGTCAACATAATTATTTGTTATCCGCTTCCACACATGAACTCGATGTTTTCACATAATGTGCCTACATAGACAGCAGATGTCTCTTTTATCAACATTAGAGAAGACTACCCAAAATGGTATATTCTTACAGAAATAAGCATAGCTGCATAAAAAATTACTTTCTTTCATAAAATTTTTATTTAACGATTTTGGGGGCTTTGCCTTCATTTTTCTGTCGTACTTCACTGTATACAAGCCATTTTCTATAAAAAGAAGATAATTACCAAACCGACCGAAACATCTTGACAGCTTACCCAGTACGAGGAACGACTGGACTTCGGAGTTGATTGCTTCGGTGTTGATGATTTCATATACTTTTAATTCTACTTTCTACAAAATATTAAAAATAATTCTGCTTTATTCATCGTGTGTCAAAAAAACTTTATAGCGCATACTTAGAAGAAAAATATATTAAAAAATTAGCAAAATTAAGCTTTTACGAAGGCTTCGGTGTTGACTGTTTAAAAACATACGCTTAGCTTAAGACACCTTGAAAAATTTTCTATCGCTTAACGATATTATGTTCGTCCACTTTCTTCCACAATTTGGGTTAGACTGAAGCGTTCCTCTCTTGTCAATCTGCCTGCCATACACTATAGTGCAGTTTGGCCTAAATTTTCATATATTTTCATGAGGCCTCGGCGTTGATGCACAAAGTTGGTTACAGTTTTTAGTAGTAGATTTTTATGGTTTAATTTTAAAAATGAAAATTATTAATTTGACAGTTTTAAATTACATTGGGTTTTTAATTAATTATTGATAAAATAATCTGCACTTTTGGAACTTTTCAGTGTGTAATACTATAAAACAGATCAAAAACCAAGGTGAGTTACAGCCTCGGAGTTGATATTTTGACATTAAAATTGCATAGAATGCTTGTAAAAATACTTTTTTTTAATTAATGTTAAGTGGCGTACATTCATCTATTGTATAACTTAACTTTGGCAACACAATTTGAAACACAGTATGTAAAGGACTTAAGAAAAAAGCGAGTTACACAATATGCCGCTTATTTTGGCGAACCACCCATATACCATAAACATAAGATTTTAAAATATGCTAAAAATTTAGATTTGCTGTAACTATTTCTCCTCTAATAAAATTAAGCTTTAAATCTGATATCTCCTATGTTTTAACAAAAAAAAATATTTAAGTAATTCGTTAGTTATTCTTACAAAATTTAATAAATTTTACTTTTCTCCTTTTGAAGTGATTATTTATTTCCTCTTTAAAATTTTGAATGACTAATTATGATATAGAACTCTTCAACACAAAAATTAAGCAAATATTGTGTGGATATAAACAAATTCTATCCGTTTCACAAATGGTTTGACTAACCTTTTTGTTTCTTCTCTACTTTTTTTCCCAGATTGCGTCGTCCTCGATTCTTCCACACATACTCTTAGGATGTTGCGAAAAGTCCCTCTCGCCAAACTGCTTCTCAAACAAACAAACAGGACTCGCTCGAATTCTTGATTCAGTTTTGTCTCTGCTCGGTATCTTGTGCAAATAGATACCAGTCGACTACTCGTTCTAGACAGAAACAGAAATCTTCCTCGAACACAAGGAAAATTAACTTTTCACTCGGTCAAGGATTTCGTTTCAACTCCATTCAGCTCGCAAAAGGCCAACTTCAGCACTTTAGACTGACTTCTCACTTTTCAAAAACTGGACTGCTGTCTCCAGATATTTATTACACAGTCCGTATTTTTTCTCTCGTCAAAATCAGACTCAACACTTTCATCCCTTCCATCCATCATTTTCTACCAATCACAAAATATCCTTTCTACCCACTACCCATGTTATCATTTCTCAAGAACCAATTTAATTTGTATACAACTTTCCATTTTGTTAAATTCTGGAAGACATCAAATTACTTTCGTTGTTTAAAACTGCTAAACAAAAAACCTTACATTCTAAACTCAATAAATTTGTTTAACGCTTAACCTTCTTCGATTTTTTTATAAAACGTCTTATTGTCCATTGCAAAGCGAAATAAACGGCATTGTCTAATCTGACCGCACCATTGTTTAAGTCCGTTCAAAAACCCATTAAGAAAATCACCTTTTTAACGATTTCACTTTTCCGCGAAAACAATGATTACTCACGAAATTATCCTATTACAATTTTTGGTCATATACAGGGCGATAAAATCTATAATTTCGTGGTCTCTGATATAAATTTATTTTTTAAATTCTTCCCAAAAAAAATTATACAACAATATATTTAATATTACCAAGCAATAAGTAAAGACATTTTTTTAACCCAATGATTAAATTTTCATACATTTTTCTGTTAAGTATTTTTGTATGTTGATTTACTCGTAAATAAAAATTGACATAACTCTATTTGTTGTACCTTTTTTCCAAACATACGGCCTCAGAAAAATATTGTTCCTAACTCATGCGGAAAGTGCCTTTCCCGCAGGCCCGCACTCGACTGCTTGCCCGAACTCCGCTGTCGCGTCGTTCGGGCCAACGACAGTCGCGTTCGGGAAAGTAACACTTTTCGCACTAGTTAGGAAAATAACTATAATTAGCAAGGGGAAAATGTTACTAGTAAAAGAAATGGACTTCTGGAGAAGAGCAGCAGGCAAATCAAGAAGAGATCGGATACCAAATGAAACAATACGAGAAATGATGGGAGTTACGCATACAATCATTGATGATATAAAAATAAAACAACTAGTATGGTACGGCCATGTACAAAGAATGCCAGATTAGAGGATCCCTAAACAGATTTTGGCATGGACACCACAAGGGAGAAGAAAAAGAGGAAGGCCGAGAAGAAGCTGGAGGGAGTGAATTGAAAAAGCACTAGAGGAAAGGGAAATCCCTCCAGGTCTATTGTTAAATAGAGAAGAATGGTGGTTAGGTGTCGGAATGCATCGGAGAACGCTGTAAACCGATAGTAGTAGTAGTATTAGTAGTAGCAACAATTCAATTTGGAAGCATTTCGAAGTATTTTCCAAATAATTTATTTATTGTATTTGGTATGTGAATATTACAAAATAATATTTCGAATATCACACGAGAGTACAAATAAATAAGAAAATATAGTATGATAAAATTGATCCAAATAATGGCATAACCCAGACATCCAAAGTGAACCTTATCCTTCAACACCAAATTGTTCTATATGGTCCACATAATGTTCAGAAAAAGTCACACCATTTTGAGCGTCGGTTTTGGGAGGGAGAGGGGGAGAAATCGGTAAATTCGTAATTTTTTTAAGTTTTTCGTCAATATTTCTAAAACTATGCGATTTAGCATGAACCACCTTCTACACAAAAATATTCTACATTAAATTTGAAATAAAAAAGGTCCTATGCATAATCCTTCTAAAATGAACGGTTCCAAAGTTACGGAGGTAGTATAGTGTAATTGGTCCGAAACACGCCTAACCCAGACATCAAAAGTAAAAGTTTTCCTCCAGCACCAAATTGTTCTATATGGTCCACATATTTTTCAGTAAAAAGTTACATCATTTTGAGCGTCAGGTTTGGGGGGGAAATGGGAGAGAAGTCTGTAAATTAGTAGTTTTTTAAGTTTTTCGTCAATAGTTCTAAAACTATGCTTTATCGTAAACAATGTTTTATACAAAAATGTTCTACATAAAATTTAAAACAAAAAAGGTTTTATAGATAATTGTTTTAAAAGCAACGGTTCCAGAGTTGCGGAAGGTGAAAAGTGGAGGTTTTCGATACTTTTTACATTATTTGGACAATTGAGGATGATTATTTTGGGTGGTGAGGTTAACGTTTCTTCAAGGGCTTATCACTAACATACCGTCGGCCACGGAAATAGCAAATTTTATTTACAAAAAAATTTCTTTCATCAGTAATAATATTATAAATTGACCAAAAAATATAAAATGTATCGAATACCTCCACTTTTCACCTTCCGTAACTCTGGAACCGTTGATTTTATAACAATTATGTATTAGACATTTTTTGTTTTAAATTTTATGTAGAAAATTTGAGTATAGAACATAATTTACGCTAAAGCATAGTTTTAGAAATATTGACGAAAAACCTAAAACAACTACTAATTTACCGATTTCTCCCCCATCTCCCCCACCCCCAAACGGGACGCTCAAATTGGTGTAACTGTTTACTGAACAATATGTGGACCATATAGAAAAATTTTGTGTTGGAGGAAAACTTTTACTTTGGATGTTTGGGTTAGGCCTATTTTATACCAATTATAATATTATACGCTGTGAGCTCGTACGTAGAGGGGATATTTACAAATTCACGAGCGCCAATAGTGGCAAGTCTGTAAACGTTTACCGGAAATTTGACATAAATGTCAAAGTGATTAATTTAAAATTAAAATTAAAAACATTAATTATAAAAAATATTATTTAGTCAAAGCTGTGGTTTATATTTTTACCTTAAATATACTTACGTTTTAAATACTGAATTTAAGTTTTTTTAATGTTCCGTAATATGCAATTATAATTTAATCTAAAAATCTTAGCGCCATCTACACGATAATTGTGAAAGTATCCGAAGTAAGAAATTCACATTTTATCAATAGAACATCAAAATGATTACCAAAATCTTAAAAAAATCGATTACAATTTAATTACTTTTTTGCGTTGTAAATGTTAAGCGATAACAATTAAATAATAAATTTAAAAATTACCGGTGAAAGTTGAATTAGTAATTCGCTAGGAGCGCCACCAGTGAAGCTCAGAGCGTATACTATATCCGTAACTTTGGAACCGTTCATTTTAGAAGGATTATGCATAGGGCCTTTTTTATTTCAAATTGTATGTAGAATATTTTTGTATAGAAGATTGTTCATGCTAGACTGCATAGTTTTAGAAATATTGATGAAAGACTTAAAAAACTACGAATTTACCGATTTCTCCCCCGTCTCCCCCCCAAACCCGACGCTCAAAATGGTGTGACTTTTTTCTAAACAATTTGTAGACCATATAGAACAGTTTGGTGTTGGAGGATAACTTTCACTTTGGATGTCTGGGTTTGGGTCTAGTTATACCATACTAATAATGCTACAGTTTGTTTCTCAAAGTTGTCGCATTATTTTCAATTTATCCTCACTATCTAGTGATATTAACATAGCTCATAGCAAGCCCTTCTTTCAGTGCGTCAATGATAAAATGTCGAAATTATACCAACCAAGAATGACAGTTGTAATTTTAGCCCTTGACATTGTAAAAGTATGCAACTATCCGCCAACGAATACATAATTTTCTGAGTTCTATGTATAATAATCACGAGGTAGCAAATTCTACAAACTATGATACACTGAAAGAAGGGTTTGGTATGAACTTTACTGAGAATATTTCTGTCTCTATGGCACTTGCCAATGCCAATTAAAATCAAATAATTATTTTATAATCGCTTTGGCTTAGCCAGAGTTATTTTGTGTTTTACTGTATTCAACAAATTTAGATTATAAAAATTAATTATGTTAAATAATAATATTTTCATCTTAAATATTAATACCATTTTTTTAGGTTTTTCTATTTTTATGCCAGTTTATTCTTTTTTTATAAGTTAAATTTTAATATACATATTCGCTAGAGCATTTTAGATTGGCAATATTAAAAAAATTATTTGTAAAGGAGAATTAAACGTATCTAAGATTGACCAATTAAGAAATTATTCCAGAGTATATGCTGCAACTTCTATAATTATCCTTAAAGTAACCGATTTAGCGATGTTGAAAGGGGCACGCCATTGCATCAAACATGGTGTGATGAACACCAGTTTAATTATGTGATAATTTTGGAGTCATTAAAGGGAGGTCTGACTCCCACCATTAGCGGCTTCGGTTAACAAGGTCCCTTTCTCGATACAATTATCCCATTGCCATGATACATCCCTTACAAATGTCTGAAACGTATATCTACTGATTTATGGAAAGATAGGTAAATTCGCCTGTAAAGTGTGTCTTCGGGTGAGGCATCGGTCCTTATTTAATACGGTTTACAGTTAAAAGGCTTTCCTTTAAGCATGCAATTTGCTGATTATCTTGTCATTGTTCGAATATACATACATATTAGCAGATATAATTATTTTAGTTAAGAGGCAACATCGGCGTGCGGAAAACGCGCTCTAAAATTGTACCCTTAGTTTTGAATATTTTGTCGATATATTTTGCACACATATTCGTAATATAGTCCGTTCTTTAACGGTAAAATATTGCAAAAAAATTTTAAAGAACCGCTTGGACTGACATGAAATTTGGCATACACATAGCTAACAAGTCAAAGAAAAAAAGTGATATTGTGCCGATATGTGCTTTTGCCCTGGGGCCGGGGGTGGTATTCCCTCTTTTGGGGGTGAAAAAATATTCGTCCGAAGAAAGTCAGGAAATCGATAAACTGGCTAATTTTAAGTAACTTTTGTTCTATAGAGTTTTTTCACTAAGTCAATACTTTTCGAGTTATTTGGCAGTGAATATGTTCACTTTTTCAACAAAATAACCATGCTTTTAGACGGGTTTTCGCAAATAACTCAAATAGTAAGTATTTTGTCGAAAAAACATTCTTAGCAAAAATATAGACTGTAAAAAAATTTAAAAAATGGTGTATACATCACGTCCCTACACCTAGTAGAAGCAGAGTTATAGATAATGAAAAATAGGTTCATATTCGTCAAATTCCAAATGGAATATTTTAACGTGAAATAGCCAAAAATGAAGCACATTTCGGGGAAAACTCATTACAACTTATTTAAAGTGTTTAAAAAAGCTTCATTTTTGTTTCATAAAGAAAATGCTAGCATCAAAATTAAACAAGTTACGCTCAAAATAAAGTTAGTCCCTTTTGGTTTTGGTAAAAAAATCGAGAAAATCACCCCCTAATTATTATCTTCAATGAACTTAATTGTTACGACTTCACAAGTTTCTTGACTTGTGTATATATTGTTTATATGATCTGTAAGTTTCATCGGTTCAAAGTCCTTATTATTGAAAGAAATGTAGTTAAAAGGGGTTGAACGAGTCACTTATCACGAATGTATGCAAATTTAGAAACACCAAATCTCAATCAATTTTTGTCTAACAGAAAAACAAAAAATACATGAAATTCAGAAAATCAAATCTGACTTTTTTTTTGTTTTTCGAGATTTTTGGTATCTCTAACAATTTTTAAGTTATTTTGAAAAAAAGCATATTTTTCAAAATTTAAATTTTTAAAAATTTTACTTTGAAACCAAATTTTTTCAAAAATAAACACTTTAAATCGATGAAACTTACAGATCATATAAACACAACATAAGTAAAATAATTTGTGGAGCGGTAACGATTAATTTTATTTAAGTTGCTAATTAGGGGGTGGTTTTCCTGATGTTTTTTCGCAAAAACAAAAGGGACCAACTTTTTTGAGCGTAACTTGCTAAAATTTAATGCTAGAAACTTTTTGTAAAAACAGAAATACAGCTTTTTTAAACACTTTAAAAAATTTATAATGGGTTTTTCCCAAAAAGTTCTTAATTTTTTCGATATTTTACGTCGACTTATTCTATTTGAAATTTGGTGAATATGAATCTATTTTTCATTGGCTATGACTCTGGTTCTACGAGATCCAGAGACCTAACGCGTACACCATTTTTGTTTACTTTTTTATAGGCTATATTTTTACTAGGAACGTTTTTTTCGAAATGTGGTTATTTTGTTGAAAAATGAACATATTCACTCGCAAATAACTCAAAAAGTGATGACTTGGCGAAAAAGCTCTATAGAACAAAAGTTACTTAAAATTAGTCAGTTTGCCCATTTCCGGACATATTTTGGACATATATTTTTTCACCCCCAAGAGGGGGTGAAAGTCACCCCCAGGGCAAAAGCACACATCGGCACAATATCACTTTTTTTCTTTGCCATGTAAGCTATACGTATGGCAAATTTCATGTAAATCCAAGCGGTTCTTTAAAATTTAGAGCAAAAACCGTGAAAGAATGGACTAATATAGTACAGAATGGCGGTACTGAGCACAATTTGAGTAATACGTTGTTATGGGGAAATGTCTCTATAATCCGATATGATATTAAAAAACAAGTCTGTACCGCCATTAAGGAGAACAAAAAAATACACTATCTCCAAAAAAACCTTTTTATCCCATGCCTAGATTTTGAACCACATTGTGATTACTAAAAATCTATTATCTCTAATAGCCCCGTAGGGATAGCATTTGACCTTACATTACGAGTTGTCCCAAATTTTATTTTCGAATCTTCATGGGGGGTCAATAGTAATATAAATTTAAAGACTCGACTGAATTCCACCGTTGCGTTAGCTGTCATCTTGATTTTAAACGAGAACTGTTTTTTCTCAATATTTCCCCAATTTTCGACTTTTGGACAAAAAGTGTAAGCACTGAAATTGTTGCAATTACGATTTACTACAATTATTCGAGAGAACCGAGAGTCGAAAATTTAAAAAAAATTGTTGAAATAACAAAATATATTAGCCGATATGAAACTTAATTGTCATCGTTATGGAAAAAAATTCTCTTGGGAAAAGAGTGCAGTGGTTTCCCTTTGCCTTCTGCACCGCTGTATATGTGCCGTTTCTGTGGCTGTCATTTTTGCCGCATGGTCAGTTTTGTAACAGCCAGCTGCCACTGTCCAACCTATCACCATGTCTGGCTACCCTCACTTAGTTTAGCCTGCAGACTAATGCAGTTGCCCGGGATGTGGCACGTGGAGCCATAAGTGAGAGTTGAGTGCTTTATGAGGACCAGTTATCAAAAAACAATCTCCCGTCTATGACGTTTGATGTGGTCGTTCCAATAAAAGGTGCTACCTCTATAACACACTCGTACACCCCAAAACATTGTTAGGAATATTGGAAGAAATCACGATCCTCAGTAATGGGGAAACGACAGGAGAGAGAGATGAAACTTAAAATATCGACAGACAAATTCAACCAATCAAACCCGCCAATTAATAAAACTAAGTGAACTTAATACATAAAGTTATTATTTATGTCTTTTATGTACCTACTTAGTTTGGTTGGTGTTTCATTGGAAGTTTCAAAAATTGTGTAAAATATTTTATTTCTCTTTATTTCTGTTTATGTTCAATTATGTCGTAAAGTTAATGATAAATGAGACAATTCAATAATTATGCTTCCCCTCCGCTTCCACTATTTTCACCCTTAACTCGAAAAACATTGATCGCATAAAAAAAAGTTTGCAAAAGAAATTGTAGGAAATTGCATTTCCAATAATTTTAGTTTTCACCGTTTTTGTTGAAAATGGCGGAGATATTAAGCAACAACGGTTCTCCTTTAAAATCAATATGGCGGCTAATGCAACCGCGGAATTCAGTCGAGATTATAAATTTACACTACTATTGATCTCCCCTAAAGGACAGAATTATAAAATTTGGGGCAGCTCGGAATCAAAATTCAATTCAATAATTATGCTCCCGCCACCACTTTTTATTATTTTCCTACTTAACTCGGAAAATATCAACCGTATGAAAAAAAAAGTTAAAAATAAATTGTAGGAAATCATATTTGGAACAATTTTAGTTGAAAATAGCGTAGATATTAAACAAAAACAATTGCTATAATATCAATCAGGTCTTACGCTCGCGCCATTACCGCATACGTTCTACCTTATATAATAATATTAATTTTGGCAAAAAAAATGAAGGAGATCAAAATTGTGTAGAATTTAATTCTCCCTTTTTTTGTACATGAACATTTTGGTCGTAAAACTGATAATTAACGATATAATTCAATAATTATGCTGTAACTGTCATTATTTCCGCCATAACTCGGAAAATATCGACTGCACGATAAAAGTTATAATTAAAAAAATTATAGAAAATCCCATTATCAACAATTTTAGTTCATATACTTTTTGTCGAAAAGTTGAAAATGGTGGAGATATTGAGCAAAAAGGGTTCTCGTTTAAAATCAAGATGTCGGCTAACGCAACGGCGGAATTCAGTCGAGATTTTAAATTAACACTACTATTTTGACCTCCATAAAGAATAGAAAATTAAAAAATTAAAATTTGGGGCAGCTCCTAATGCAAGGTAAGGCCTGTTATTCGTCTAACCCGACTGGACTATAACAAGAAATCTAACTTGACTGACTTGGCAACATTTGGCGCGCCTATGAGTATAATTATTATTAATATCACAATATTGTACATTCGTTTTGGATAGTATAGTGTCACTGTCACTGCCCTACTGCCGACGCACTGTTGTCGCATTGTTGAAAGTTCGGAGAAGTTTCGAAAAAAAAATCGAATATTTTAACGTGAAGTAAACAAAAAATTAAGCACTTTTCTGGAAAAATCTATTAAAATTTAGTGTTAAAAAAAGGTTTATTTTTGATTTTTTTATATGAAAGTTTTTACCATCGAAAATAAAGCCAGAGTTATGCTAAAAACTAAGTTTGGTAAAAAAATCTTTAAAATCTCCAATTTACCACACTAAATAAAACCAGTTGTTACCGCTTTACCATTTTACCTTATAGGTATATATCTTGTTTATATTAATCTGTAAGTTTTAACGGTTCGACGTGCTTATTTTTGAACAAAATTTGATTTTAAACAAAAAAATAAAATTTTTCTAAAATTGTGGGAAAATGGCCCTTTTTAAAAATAACTTTAATAAAAAGTATTAGTGATACGAAAAATCTCAGAAAATAAGAAAAGTTGGTTTAGCTTTTATAAATATTTTAATTTTGTTTTGTTTTTCTGTAAGACAACAATTGGTTAAGATATGGCTGTTTAAAATTTGCATACACTGGTGATTAGTGACTCGTTCGAGCCCTTTCAACTACAACCGTTTCAAAAATAATCACTTTGAACCAATGACACTTACAGATCAATATAAAAAATACACAAGTAAAGTAAATTGTTGAAGCGATAACGGTTAATTTAATTGGAGGTGTCAAATAGAGGTAGATTTTCACGATTTTGCTTACCAAAAAAAAAGGAATTTTCTGCTGTTGATCTGCTGAAGGTATATCATTATAGACCCTGAAAATTACACGGTAGCTCCGTATTTAACGTTCGTTTACTGGGCTATATTATGCTTTTATTGTAGTTTTTATTGTGAATACGAATAAATACAAAAACTTTTAACAATAAAAATATTCTGATTATACGAGTTACTTACCTATATTTTCCGCTTCCAACTTCAAATGTTTTTTTTACTTTCTCATTTCTATTTTCCTCACGTATATAATTTCATTGTACAAATATTGGGTACAGCTCTCTATCATTGGCGAAGATTTTCAGGCTTTATTACTGTGTTATATTCGACAGCGAAATAGAGCGCTTCACACCACAGAACATAAAGAGAAGTAACCTGTAGATTTGATTGCATTCCTAATACTCTATTATTCATGTGCACTGGGATATAATAATACTTGTTTATATAATATAACGGTTTTTTGTTATCTAAAGTGAATAATGTAATATTAATTATATTGGAAAAGTCAAGATTCTTTTTAATATTATGTTTATATGGAGTTTATAAGTCCCAATTGTAGTTGTAATCAAAATTATATTTTTAATAACGTAACTAATGTTTGATGTTTCGATTGTCACTCCGGATATCGTTCTCAAAAAAGATTGTTATAAAAATTCTGTACAGATGTATACTTAATGCCATTTTATTAGCTATATAACTTTTTTTGTGCTTCTTACAATTTCTACCACAGATTATGCTCCTATGGATTTTCCTCTCCCCTGGCAAGTTGGTCCGCTTTTTCGTTTCTTTCAATACCAGTATAGCCAGGCACCCAGAGTTAACTGATACTTTTTCCTATCCGAATCAGATTTTGAATATACACTCACGGCACGAAAAACGGGCTCCCCAAAAAATGGGTTATTTTTGATGTCTCGTATCTCCTAAACCTGTGGTCCGATTTAAGTGATTGATTTAATAAGTTATAGCATTATTCTTTAAGAATATATTTGTAAGAATATTTTTGCTACACAGATAAGTTTACATTATCTACCGGGTGTACCAATCAAACTGTTTTTGTTTCTCAATTTTCACAACACCTATGTAATATTCTAGCCTTTATAAAATATTGAAATTAATTAAAACCAAAATGTAGCCCTAGGTTTTCTTAACATTCTGATTTTTTATTCATTCACTAATGTTGGATAATAAAAAAGTTAAAGACTTTAACAACTAGCCATGTTGTTTATCAACACAGGGTGTTTCTAAAAAAGTGAGAGAAACTTTAAGGGGTAATTCTGCATAAAAAATAATGACCGTTTGCTTGATAAACCTATGTCCGCAAATGCTTCCTTTCCGAGATACGGAATGTTGAATTTTGTCCTAGAAAACAGACGATTTATTTATTGCTTTAAAACCGGTTGAGATATGCAAATGAAATTTGGTAGGTTTTAAGAAGTAGTTATTCCGCATTTTTTGACATTCAATTAATAATTTATATTTACCATTGGCGTGCATACGGGTCATATTACTCGGTCATATTACCCGCATGCACGCCAATGGTAAATATAAAATTTTTAATTGTATGTCAGAAAATGCGCAATATTTACCTCTTAAAACCTACAAAATTTTATTTGCATATCTCAACCGGTTTTAGAGCAATAAATAAATCGTCAGCTTGTAAGAGAAAATTCAAACTACTTCCCGTATCTCGGAAAGAAGCATTTGCGAACGTAGCTTTATTAAGTAAACGGTCATTATTCTTTCATACAGAATTACCTCTTACAGTTTGTCGCGTTTATTTAGAAACAGCCTGTATTGATAAAGAACAAGGATAGTTGTTAAAGCCCCTAACTTTTTTATTATCCAACGTAAGCAAATAAATAAAAAAAAAAAGAATGCGTGTGTACTTTGTACGCACGTAAGAAGTTATACTTCTATTATTATGATTTCAACGAAATTATTATACTTAACCGGTTATTTATATTTTATTTAAATATTAAACTAACTTTCTTTACCAACCACTTTTAAAATTTTTTATTAAAACGATATCAAAAATAAAAAAAGAATATGAATCGTCCGGAATTTGAACCCGGGACCTCTTGATCTCCGGTCACATGCTCTACCACTGAGCTATATCCCTTTTGCTTTGATAGGTTACAAGATGTGTCATATATACTGACAAATTTAATACAAAAATACTTTAAATATACTTACTATTATTATAAAATATCTTATTCCCGAGGAAGACAAATCCAAAGACACAAAAATTATAATAAATAATACATTTACTAAGATCACTAATATATCCTTTTATATGATATAATATGACTTATTTGCTCTGATACCGATACATACATATCTTGAAATATTAGCAACGAAATACATACTCTCTGTGTGCGCATGCGCCCAGAATAATAAAAATTCACTCTCAATCGCGCCTAAAGAAGTATAACTTCAAAAACAGAATGTTAAGAAAACCTATGGCTATAGTAGGGTTTTAATTTCAATATTTTATAAAAGCTAGAATATTCCACAGGGTGTTGTGAAAATTGAGAAAAAAAACCAGTTTGATTTGTACACCCGGTATATAAAGAAAATTTACCTGTCTAGCAACAATATTATTACAGCGATATTGCTAAAGAATGAAGCTATAACATTTTTAAAAAATACTTAAATCGGACAACAGGTTTAGGAGATACGAAACATCAAAAATGACCCATATTTTGTTGGTGCCCGTTTTTCGTGCCGGTTAGTGTAGTTCCGAATTAACTTAGGAGATATTTCAACTCGATTCCAATTTGCTTAACCTTTAACTACCCGCGCATAAAGTTATAACATAACTACACGCGTGGCGTACTTTGTACGCCACAAGAAAATACACTTAAAAACAGCGGATTTGTTTAATTTTTTTTTGAAAAAATACACTTAGTTGTTTGTTATAAACCTTATTCGGCATCAGTGAATACTTGGAGTTCCTTTTCAGTAAGCGAATTGGGATTTATAACTGGAATCATGGAATAACTGGATTCCATGATAAATAAAATTACTAATAAAAAATTTTTTTAAATGTGATTTTTTACAGGAGAAAAATTATTGTTTAAAAAGAAAAATATATTTTTTGCCATAATGACTAAAAAACAATTAAAATATGTACTTACATTACTTATAGTAATATAATCCTGGGGTATATTGTCCACCACCGGAAACAACAAATAATAAAATGTAAATTACGATCTTTCCAGAACGCCAATTATAACGAAACTAAAACGAAATTGTAAAGCACATTCCAGTGATAGGTTAGAAAAATAAGCAAGGTCAAAAATTAAATTCTTAAATATATTTCCAGTAGAATTCTTATATCTGGCGTACAAAGTACGCCAGCGCGTGTAGTTAAAGGTGAATGCCGCCGGATTATCCGATATAATTTTTATAGATATGTCCCTACAGTTCCTATTGATTAGTTTCTGCATGTACAATTATTATTGTTCTATAACATAAACTTCTGTCTTGAAGATAGTGGAGTTGTCACTTAGGCTTTGTAACCTCATCCAGCCAGTTTGCAAATGTGTTTCTTCAATAGTATACATTATTGTGCAAATGAAAGGAGTAAATTCAATATTTCGTAAGGCGACAACTCTAAGGAAAAATCCTAAAACAGGTCGATTTTTATGTTTGAATTATGATTTTTTGGCATATTATGTATTATATTGGTATATGACGTCATCCATCTTGGTCTGATGATGTAATCGATGATTACTTTAAATCAGAATTATTATTCTCGGAACTAATAGGGGTCGTGTGTTAGCTCAGTTGAAAGGTAATTCAAATATCTATTCAGTAATTCCAACATTACCAATTATTTATACACGGTGTCCAGAAAATTTTTTTTACTCCAATTAGTTTATACAAAAAGAAGAATGTATGTAACTGATTTAATTTAAAATGTATTTTATTGCTGTTACAAAGCTTTATTTGGCAAATAAACATTATTTTTCGCTTAAATTCAATGATCCAGTTTGCTACCCACCTGTTTCTTGGCAGTTTGAACATTCAATTTAAGCGGAAATGTACATTTGTTTATCTGTTTTTCTGTTTTCTGACAGCAGTAATTTATATTTTGAATTTAATAAATTACATATTCTTCCTTTTGTGTCAATTAAGTGAAGGCAAAGAATTTTTTTGGGGTACCCTGTATAAATAATAATTATTAAATTAATGTTTATATTACTAAATAGAAAATTGAATAAACTTTCAAATCAACTAGCACAAAACCCCTGTTCTGATTAAAAAAAATCGATTACGTCATCTCTACAAGATGGGTGTCGTCACTAATCTGATAGATAATCTCAAAAAATCGTAATTTAAAAAAAAAATCGAATTGTTTCATGATTTTTCGTTAAAGTCGCCGGCTTACGAAATGACGAATATACTTCTTTTAGACCAGGCAGTATCGTCGCCCCCGCTAGCGAAATTATTCCGATTCGATTTTTTTGCACAAACTTACTCAAAAAGAGGTCCTTATAACATATCCACAGGGTGCCGGGCGGTGCTGTGGTCGAAAAATTGTTTAAACAATTTTTTTAAAACAAATTCACAAAAATAATTTTTTCATTTCGAACAATTTTTTTTTAGATCAAATGGCTTATTCTGATCAAAAAAGGTCTCGTGTCATTTTTTTCTAAAATTGATTGTTGTCGAGTTATATGCGATAAAAAATTTGAAAAATGCGAAAATGGCCATTTTCAAGGCTTAATAACTCGATTAAACATTATTATTATGAAATTCAAAAAGTCACCAAATCAAGTTTCAAGTACCTTCTTCAAGGTCCTGAAGAGATTTTTGTCATTATTTTATTAGAAAGCTGTTATTTTAATTATTAACAATTAGCGCTATAGTCCAGGATTTATCGTCGCCCCCGTTAGTGAAATTATTCCGATTCCATTTTTTTGCAGAAACTTACTCAAAACGTGGTCCTTATAACATATCCACAGAATGCCGGGCGGTGACGTGGTCGAAAAATTGTTTAAACATTTTTTTTTATTTAAACAAATTGTTTTAAATAAATAAGTGTTTAAACAAATTCACAAAAATAATTTTTTCACTTCGAACAAATTTTTTTTAGATAATTTGGGACATTCTGAGCAAAAAATGTCTCCTGTGATTTTTTTCTAAAATTGATTGTTGTCGAATTATACGCGATTTATAATTTAAAAAATGCGAAAATTGCCATATAACTCGACAACAATCAATTTTAAAGAAAAATCACAAGAGACCTTTTTTGCTCAGAATAACCCAAGTTATCTAAAAAAAAATCGTTCGCAATAAAAAAAATATTTTTGAGAATTTGTTTAAAAAAAAATTGTTTAAACAATTTTTCGACCACGGAACCGCCCGGCACCCTGTCGATATGTTATAGGAACCTCGGTTTGAGTAAGTTTCTGCAAAAAAATGGAATCGGAATAATTTCACTAACGGGGGCGACGATGTATTCTGAACTATAGCGCTAATTGTTAATAATTAAAAATAACAGCTTTTTAATAAAATAATGACAAAAATATCTTCAGGACCTCGAAGAAGGGATTTGAAACTTGATTTGGCGACTTTTTGAATTTCATAATAATAATGTTTAATCGAGTTATTAAGCCTTGAAAATGGCCATTTTAGCATTTTTCAAATTTTTAATCGCATATAACTCGACAACAATCAATTTTAGAAAAAAACGACTAGAGAACTTTTACGCTCAGAATAAGCCAATTTATCTAAAAAAAAATTGTTCGAAATGAAAAAATTATTTTTGTGAATTTGTTTAAAAAAAATTGTTTAAACAATTTTTCGACCACGGCACCGCCCGGCACCCTGTGGATATGTTATAAGGACCTCTTTTTGAGTAAGTTTGTGCAAAAAAATCGAATCGGAATAATTTCGCTAGCGGGGTCGACGATACTGCCCGGTCTATTTCATTTTTTACACCATACTGTATATACCTAATACATTATAAATACAATAATGCCCGTCACATTTCGCTTGCATATAGTAGTTATTAACAAAAGGATCAAAAATAGCAGTTTTTTCCTTTAGATCGCTATAGGTAAAAATAGCGTAACATTATTCAATTTTTTGTCTCACAAAGCTTTTTTTGGCCATATTATTGCTCAAAAAATAATAATGATACAGTAATTATACGAGAACCACCTGAAAGAAGAAAACTTAAATTTTCATGTTATTTAAAAAAATCAATAACAGTCATTTTTACCATTGCAAAATTAAAGTAAAGTCATTTTTGGCTTAAAAATAATTTGAATAACTTTGTTAATATTGACTATAGATTAAAAATACACTTGGGTGTTTTTTGAAAGGCTGTTATTTTTATAAACATTTTCAAACAAAAATCGCCTAGGTCAATTAGGGTCAAAGTCAGCCACTTCCTTCTTATTCATTCTCAGGTTATTATTTAGTTCGCACACACTTCTCACACACATATAATATAAAATTCTCCTGTCACAGTGTGTTACTTATCATAATGCTCCCAAACGGCTTAACTGAGAATATGTTGTAATCTATTTTTCATTCCCATAATTAGAGTGGTTGCCTCTCTGAAATTATTTTTTGGACAATACTGCCTACCTTAATTTTATATGCTGACGCATTAAAAAATACATACAGCCCTTAATTTTCACCCTTCTATCACCGACTCCTGTTTTTTAATAGCCATTTTTATATTTATATCTATAAAATTCCCATACTCTTCCAAGACGGCTTGGCTGATTTTTATGAAATAATTATACAGTGAGCACGTAATGGTTGTAATTAATTCATTTCCTCGAGAATGGACGACTTTGGAAAAACAATCCCGAAATAGTTCAATTTTTATTTGCTACCTTACTAGTGCTCCATATGTGATCTTAGGTCTGACTACAGTCATATGTAGCTAGAACATCTGTTTGGATTAGCATTAGTTCATTCTCATCGGTGTGCACTATCCCTCTCTATCTTATGTTCTCCAAGGTGCAAGACCAAGTAATCCACTAGGAGTGACCACAGAAGGAGAAACCGCTTCCCATTATGGACACCCGTTAGCTTCTTTCCTTGCAGGTTTTTTAGAATCATTATATTTTCCAGCACTACTTTGATTCATTTGCAGAACGTGATCTCTGTATTATTAATAGAGCGACAGATTTTTGAAGAGAGTATAGACTTATAACCGTTCTGATATTTTTACTTATTATGGGTGTTCTTATATAATATTCGGTTTTCTTGAAAATGTCTTCTTCGATTCTAATTTAAACCTTCGAATTGTAGACATCTGTCTTTTATCTAATAATTAGTGTTGATCAGTAAAAAAACGAAATAGATAAGATAAGATCTATTCACGACACATATACGCGTATATGCAACTAGTTCTGAATGGTTTACAATGCTAAATTATAATAATTGAAGAAGCAAACAAAAACATGAAAAGAAATATTCCAAAAAATGTATACCAACCTTATTCACATAAATACACTTTTTACTGCAGACCACCAGTTTCAGTTTAAAAAACTATATAAATATAGTCTTTAGTACATTAGAAAATGCATCCATCCTATATATTAATGAATATTAACTACAGCCGGAAAAATGAAAGAATACCCATGAACGAACATATAAAACACGCTGTATTTTCCTGTTACCGTGTCACAAAGAAAATTGTCCAGTGTAAGTACATGTAACAATAATTATTACATGTACTTGCGCTGGCCAATTTTTTGTGTGACACGGTGACAGGAAAATACAGCGTGCTTTATATGTTCGTTCATGGGTATTCTTTCATTTTTCCTACTGTACATATCTTCACTGTGGATTAGCTACAATTTTTACTGCAAATGAACCACAAAATGTGTTTATTAACCTTTTGTTTTTCACTTCAGAAATCCTTTTCAAATACTAAAAGACGATTCCAGAAATGTATGAAGAAAAGTGTCTTGTAAGTTACTTTATTTTTGTATTACTCTGGGCTAATTAGCAAAATTCATGGAAAAGTTATTTACCAGCAATTTTATTGCTGGAATCGAATTATAAGATCCTATATATTAATAATATAGGCATGCAAAGTCCGCAGATAGTGTGCTACTTTTTTTATAAACAAAATGTCGCTGACAAATCGTATTTTTTTCAATTATTGCTCTATAACTCCGACGATTTTAACTTTACAACAAAAACACCCAAATAAAAATTCACCGCAATTAAATTCTGCATAGAGATAGGTTTTTCACGATTTGCTCCAACGAAAATTTTCCTCGGAAAATGCGGGTTTTCCTAACAAAAACTCTAATTTTCAAATAAAGTTTTAGGTAAGTAATTATTAATCAATAATTAAATAACTTAGTAACATCAAAGCTTTCTTATTATAGATTGTAATTCCACAAGCCGGTGAAAATTAAACGAATATTTTAGCAACAATTCAATTGTAAATTAACAATTTACGATCGCAATAATAACCAAAATAATCATGATACATTGATCAAACTTATAAAGATTATAAAGATGAGATGCTTATTTAATATTTTATCGACAAAATATAAATTTTTCTTTTTTTTTGCATAATCTTTAAATTTTGAAAAAAAATAGTTATAATACGTTGGTCTAATTAGTAAAGTACAAAGAAAGGTTATTTACCAGCGGAATCGAATTATAAGATCCTATATATTATTAATATAGGTATGCAAAGTCCGGAGATAGTGTGCTACTTTTTTTATAAACAAAATGGCGCCAACAAATCGTATTTTTTTCAATTATTGCTCTATAACTCCGAAGATTTTAACTTTACACCAAAAACACTCAAATAAAAATTCACAATTTAATTTAATTCTACATAGAGGCATGTTTTTCCCGATTTGCTCCGACGAAAATTTTCCTCGGAAAATGTGGGATTTCCCAACAAAATCTCGAATTTTCAAATAGATTTTTTGGGCCAGTAATTATTTATCAATAATTATATAGCTTGGTGAAATAAAAGCTTTTTTGTTATAGATTATAAATTCAGAAGCGGGTGAAAATGAAACGAATATTTAAGCAACAATTCAATTGTAAATTAACAATTTACAGTCGCACTAACAACCAAAATAATCATGAGACATTGATAAAACTTAGAAATATTATAAAGGTGTGAAGCTTATTTAATATTTTGTCGACAAAATATAATTTTTTCATTTTTTTGCATAATCTTTAAATGTTTAAAAAAATTGTTATAAACAAATTAACATTTCTCAGAAATTGTTTATTATATTCTAATTTTAAAAAATACTTAAAATGCGTATTTCATAGGTCTTGAAAATGAATGCTTTAAAAAAAATTTCCAACCATTTGCAAAAAAGTTATGAAACAGTAAAATAAATATACGATTTCTCCGTAGTTTATAATTTGTTTTAATTGTTTCAAAGCTTAAAAGTGAGTCTATGGTACAATCTAATTACTCACAAAGAATGTCAAAAATTAGTGCAATGGTTATATTTTAATCAAAGATTAAAAATACTTTTCTTTGTAATTTTCAGCGCAAAAGTAGGCCTGATACAGAGTCGGAGCTAAAATGTTCACTCGAAGCGGCTGACTCGCAGCATACATTATTTATTAAAAGTGTACGTCGCGCGGCCGATTGTCGCTCCGAGTGAAAATTTTAGCTACAGTACTCTATTAGTCTACTTTCGCGCGTGTAAATTAGAAAAAAATATATTTATAATCTTTAATTAAAATATAACCATTGAACTGATAATCGATATTTTTTTGTAAATAATTAGCTTGTACTTTAAACTTACTTCTACGCTTTGAAAGAATTAAAATAAATTATAAACACCGTAGTAATCGTATGTTAATTTTGCTGTTTCATAACTTTTTTGCAAATGGTTGCAAAAAAGTTTTGAAAACATTCATTTTCAAGATATTTGAAATGCGCATTTTAGCTATATTTTGAAATTATAATATAATAAAAACTTTCTGAGAAACGTTAATTTGTTTATAACTATTTTTTTAAACATTTAAAGATTATGCAAAAAAATAAAAAATTTATATTTTGTCGACAAAATGTTAAATAGGCATCTCATCTTTATAAGATTTCAAAGTTTGATCAGTGTATCATAATTATTTTGGTTATTATTGCGACCGTAATTTATTAATTAACAGTTGAATTGTTGCTAAAATATCCGTTTACTTTTCACCAGCTTCTGGAACTATAATCTAAACCAAGAAAGGTTTTAAGTCTCCAAATTATTTAATTATTGGTATATAATTACTTATCTAAAACTTTATTCGAAAATTAAAGATTTTGTTGATAAAACCCGCATTTTCCGAGGAAAATTTTCGTCGGAGCAAATCGGGAAAAACACGTCTCTATGCAGAATTTAATCACGGTGAATTTTTATTTGAGTGTTTTTGTTGTAAAGTTAAAATCTTCGGAGTTATAGAGCAATAGTTGGGCCTTGTTATGCAAAAAGCAACCAACCCACATTTTTGAGGAAAACAAGATAATGTCACATATCGATTTAAAAATGTGTATTCTACATTGTGTAAAAAGCAACCAAGCCATTCTAAATATTAAACCATGAAAAATACTACTCCAAATTATTTCTGTTTAATAATAGTTCACTTAAGATTTCGCATAAGACAACCAACCCACTTAATTGTTTGTGTGACTGAAATATTATTACATTGCACTGTCGAAAAGTACCAGCCAAGTGGGTTGATATTGTTATGCCGATTACGGTTCCTGGAATGTTGCATCTTTTTGTTTTTACGTGTAGGTACTGACCAATATTAGTTCGTGCGTAAATATTTAAATATTTGTTGTGTTATATCTTTGTATTATATGAAGAAATCTTTGAATCTTTCATGCGAAAAATATGTTTAAATCAAGAACTGTTAAAATAATTAAAGCGGCTCGCGAAATTGCAGAAAATGATAAGTTTTAGGATTAAGGCTATGTTTATCTTACTTTTTAAATATTATGGTTTGTTGTTTTGAATGATTATCGCATATTTTTTATTTGTATTGATAATATGTTTAATAGTAGAAATTCTACTGTATGGTATTACTGAGTTGACTGAAATTATTCGGTGTTATTCATGGATTTTGTAGGTTGGTTGGATTTTGCAGATTGCATTTTATTAGATATATTTCCAACAGCAAAAAGAAACTAACCCTCAATATGGCTATTTTTTTTTTGTAAAAATTTATTAGGATAATTTTGATACTACTACGATAAAATTGCTCTAAAATTAACCTATTGATTAGTGAAGTTATCGTTTAAAAAAATATGACGGAAAATTAAATATTTAGAAAAACATAAAAAGTTAATTTTCTCTTAATTTACAAATTGAGGGTTGGTTGCTTTTTGTTTAACACGGCGCAATTGAAAAAAAAAACGATTTTCGGGCGCCATTTTGTTTATAAAAAAAGTAGCACACTATCTGAGGACTTTGCATACCTATATTATTAATATATAGGATCTTATAATTCGATTTCATCAATAAAATTGCTGATAAATAACTTTTCCCAAAAATGGCCTATTCTCCGATAGTCAGCCCAGACTATATCTCTATTATCAGTTCTAGCCGGCAGAAGGATTTATCATTTTTTCATCGTTACATTTTGTTTCCCTGTTTCTTAGTGTATGGAGATCGATGTAGTGTCTATTTTGGCTCTGTTCAGATTTAAACCGAATTCAGCAATAACTATATTGTGCTCAGAAGCTACGTCAGCACTTGGACACGTCTTCGAAAATTCGAGAGGATTTTTATTTTAAACGCCAGTATTATTTAAACTTCGCTGACAAACGTTTATTTATAGTGCAGAACATTTTGGAATATATCAAACTCTAACAACTGCAATAATCTCTTATCGTCACATGAGACAAAAATTAGGAAATGAGCAGTAGCTTAGAAAAATAACATGTCTTTAAATTAACAATATAAAAGCAAATGTATTGTAGTTCCTTTGTAGTTCCAGTAACAGTTGGCTAATTTGGTTAGATGACCGCTACTATTTTTTAAAGTGAAAACTTCTTTAGGGACGTTGTGCGATTTTTGGATAGTGGAAAATCATTGAATTCGCGACCGTCATCGCGGCCGTCATTGCGACCGTCATCGCTTATGCTATATTTTATTTGTATGTATATATAAATTGTATAGAAGTATTTAAATTTAAAATAAATGTAAAACTTATTTTAGGATAGGAAAAAGGATTTATTTCGCGACCGTCACTTCTTCGGCGAAATAAATTTTGTATGTATCTATATTATGTGTATCTTTACATAAATTGTATAGAAGTATTTAAATTTAAAATAAATGTAAAACCTTTTTTTGAATGAGGAAAAAAGATTTATTTCGCGAGCGTCATCTCCTCGGAGAAATACATTTTGTACGTAAGTATATGTATTGAAATGAAAACTTCTTTAGGGACGTTGTGCACTTTTTGGATGGGAAAAAGTAGTAAATTGGCGACCATTATCGCGACCGTCATCGCTTCGAAGAAATACCTTTTTGAAGTGAAAACTTCTTGAGGGCCTTTGTGCACATTTTGGAAGGGAAAAAAGTATTAAATTAGCGACCGTCATCGCTTCGGCGAAATAAATTTTTGAATTGAAAATTTCTTTAGAGACGTTGTGCACTTCTTGAATGGGGAAAAAGTATTAAATTTGCGACTGTCTTCACTTCGCTGAAATAAATTTTGTACGTGTATAAATTAAATGTATGTATAGCATTTCTTTTTGGATGGGGAAAAAGCAATCACCTCGTAATTTATATACTATAAGAAGTTTTCACTTCTGTCGGCACTCCCACGAGTGCCTCCAATTTTTGTTTTTATTTTTATCTATCCGCATCAACCACTCGGGTTATTAGCGGTAGATTTATAATAAAACAGAGAAAAAAGATACATTTTTAAAAGATGTGAATGACAAAAATATGGTAATTATTTACAGTTTACAGAAAATGAATTATAATTTTGTTATACAGTTTAAAATGATTTGTAAAAGACAGAACTTCGTTGAATTTTGTAACCAGTGCTTCTTTTAGGCTGTTGAGTATCTTGATAATCGCCTTCGCTGAAGTGTACTCTGGACATTCTATTATTATAATAATATGGTTAACTGTGAGAGGTGTTTGACATCTTTGGCACATTGGTGGTGGTTCTTTGGAGATTATGTAGCAGTGGGCAAGTCGTGTGTGTCTAAGCTGGAGTCTTTATCGAATAGGACTACAGTCGCTTTCTTCCTTAGTAATAAAAGAGTTGTCTTTGTCTATTCCGTTTATTTTTTTTAGATCCCTGAAATGATGTATTGAAGGCGTCGGTCGTTTGCGTTTGCGTGTACCCTTTGCAATTCAGCGCTAAGTCCTTCTAGGTCATTTGTACAATCCTTGGCTACGTTTTCAGGCAATTTTAAGGCTATAGCATTTGTAATATAGTCACAAAGTTCTGTGTATTTTAGTGGGTAAGGAGTAGTAGCTGAAAATAAAAAGTCTTCTATAGGTTTCATTGAGGTTTCGATGTTCAATACTTTTTTTATTCTTTTAGGTGCAGGTTTCTTTGGAGCAGGAAGTATTATTTTTTTATTTTCTGACTCTATTATTTTAGGAAATGTTGAAATTTGTCTTTTGACAGAAGTATGTGCTACTATGTTGGTACTATTAGATAGTGATTCGGATAGGTTTTGTGAGTTGGTGGAGATATTTGGTGGTGGGCTGGTTGTAGAGGTAGGAGGAGCAGTGGATTGATGAGTAGTTGAAGTCTCTGATGTAATGGATTTTTTATTTATTAGATAATTTTCTATTTCAGAAATATTAGCGTTCATAGATTGAGATACCTGGTCAAGATATTGTATATTAATTGATTCAGTAGTGCAGTTTTCGTCTTTATGCCCTGTGGTATTACATTTAAAGCAATTTAGACCATCTGAGGAAAGATAAATTCTGTAAGGGGCAATCTCGTGAGATATTAGAAGTGAATTTGAGATAAGATTATTAATTGTTGGAGCAACAAATACTTGACGCCTAAAGCTTAATATATGACTGTACTCAGATTCGTGCATGCCAATTTTTAAAAATGTTATTTTAGACAATGCAGTAAGCTTCAATTTTTTGAGCTCTTCTTCGAGTATATTATTTGGAATACTGGGACAGACATTTGATATCACTAGTCGGGTCGCAGCAGTAATTAATCTTCTGATCTCGATGTCGTTCCCTTGTATTTAAACGGATTTGTGATTGGGTAGTAAATTGTCTACGATTGTGATGTTACTAAGATAGATACTTGGTGGTTGTTTGAGATTTTGCACGCGAAGATGATATTTTTTGGTTGTAATAAAGTTCCTATTGCTATATATTCATTTATTTTTGTGTCTGGTACAGATGACAAAACGACTGCTTGTTATCTGGATGGAAGGTTAAAGTTGGTTACGACATTGGAGTAGATTAATATTGAAGATGTGGAAGAAGTCGTTGGTGTTAATAATGGTTTGGTGATTGCTGTGTGAGTCAAATTGCTATCCATTTTTAATTTTTGTTTTCTTCATTGATGGTATTATCAAGAGCCGCTCCTGACCTAAGATAATTAAGCTGGTTTGTCGGCGTTTTTATTTTAAGTAAAAATGGATTTTCTCTTTGGTTAATTTTCAACAATACCGTTTAAATGGTTTGATATGACCGAAATGAAAATTGTACTTACAATTTTTTCTCTTCTGCAGGTACTTAGTAACCAATTTAACTTCACTATTATTACAAACTTGTTTGTTTAATTTTGGTTGTAAACTAATAAAAACACGTTTTAATTCGGAGCTGAAATTTATCGATACTGTTATAAAGTAGGTCCAGGGCCGGAGTCCACACTACTTTTATTTATAAAAGAATATCTTTTTTCTTTTGCGTATCTTTTACTCGACATATTTTTGTAATTTTGTAATTCAATATTTTTACGCGTTCTTTACGATAAAGTTGTAAGTTTTAAATAAAATCATTTTTATTCCCAATCATTCACATTTTAGAGCCATAAAACTACTTATATGTCAATTCCATAACCTTCTCTGCATTTATCGCTTATCATTAAATTTAAGAGGTAATATTTTCCACGCGATGTTTAGCAAGATTTTTGTTTTGTTAGTATGGGCAGGTTCTGCTCAAAAGCAGGCCATATCGGATATTTTCCATTTTTTCTGCAAGAATTACTTTTGGGTGTACCTTGTATAAATTATAAATATATACGCCTATCGCAAAACCTTGTGCTTAAGTTTTTATTTTACACAATCTGAAAAAATCGACAATTTTTCCATTTTGGGTCCATATTCTCGCACATGTTTCGAGAGGTGTTGCTTCAACAAAAAAATATGTAAAAGAAAAAAGTTTCGTTTTTCAATTTTACATCGTAACCATGTGCGCCTTTTGAACAGATCATTATATTTTTGAAGAATAAACAATAAATTTTCAATTCATATCAAATCAAATGTTATGTACCCCCTCTGTGGCTCAGTGGTAAGAAGAGCGCCTACCCTTGGATCGAAAGGTCCGAATGGTCGTGAGTTCCAATCTTACCAGGGTCAGACAGTTTTCCTTTATTATAAATTAATAAATGACCGCAGACGTTCGAATACAATTAGCGTATCTTTGCAAAGACAATGACGTCGACTTTGCAAAGTAACAAGACACTTACTCAACACACACACTACACATGAGACTAGGTACCTAACTGAAAAAATTCATCGTACTTACCAAGCCAATGGCCATTATTTGTCGAGGCATTAGCTAAATAAAAAAATGTTATGTAAAATTAAAAAATGAAAGTTTTTCTTAATATAATATTTTTGGGTTTTACCGAGTTATAGGCGAAAATAAGAGCAAAAAAGCAAAAATTTTCGATTTTGTTTTCAGATTTTGTTAAATAAAAAATTATGCACATGGTTAGCTACTGGTGCATATCGTGTTTGTTAATGCAAGGTACATCCTAAAGTGATTCCAGCAAAAATATAGACCTATTATCCAATTCCAAGCAGATCCCTCCTAGACTATGATCGTGAGTCTTAAGTTTTAAATATTCTTACTATTATAAAAGTTTAACCCGGGAACAGTAGCGCTCACTGTCATGTAAGCAGTCGCGCAATTTGATTAAACCTAACAATACGAATTTAAATAAGAATTTACATTCACATAGAAACAAATTTTTATTTTACAATATATTGAATTACTTGTTATGTTAAGAGTGTAGGCGCAAATATTTTACGGAGCTATCCCTAATTTTTCTTTTTTTTACACGGCAAATTACGTGTAGTAAAATTATCACCGGTATGGAAACTGCAGAAGTAAACATTAGTAGTTGACAATGACATTGTCATTAGCATTACAGAGATGTTCGTTCCGTTTTTGAATGTATTTGGATAACCGTTATTTGTGTAATCGCTTAAATTATAGGAATATTGTTTCACTAACTATGTATTCAGTGATTGCAATAAGTAATATAATACATAATACACAATAAAAACTAACACTTAATCAAGAAAAAAGAAAAAGTGATAACGTGATTTTTTTAATAATATATTCAATCAGAGATTGCAGCATGCACCCCTACCGGTTTCGAAACTTATTAGTCTATCATCAGGAGGAACATATGCTGCTCTCTCTGACCCAACCAGGACAAACCCCAGCATGCAGTTACTGCTTGCAACGAACGAAATGGCAGGGATGCCCTAGCGGCAACTACTAGGTTTTCAATCTAATAGCATATAAACTAACACTAAAAATATTACTCTACATCCCACCAGACTGAAAACAATGGGAACCTTCTCTTGTTACACCTTAGAGGTTTCTTAAATTTGCAAGCCATAACGGATGCTGAGAATAAAGAATATGAGGGAACTTTACAATTTATAATTCACGTCCCATCTTCTCAGCGCGGTAAAGTTCCAATGATAATGGTTCCCTTCGTACTCCATTCAGAGTAAACATGTAAATCAAAAATGAATAACCATTTTCAATTTCGTTGCAACACGAAACTACAGCCGCATCATATTCTAGTTCAATCAGAGAGAGTTCGACATTTTTATTAATTTCACGTCTTAAATCAATTATTTATCAAATACACTATCAATATTATTGAATAAACAACTCAAAATATTTCTGAAGCTGTGTCAAATATCAAAAATTGTCACTGTATTGTCAGCGCCTTATCTGAATGCGTTGTATGACAAAGATAGCGAATGTTCGATTTGGAAATTATCACCTCGGACATAGTGTTTATTTTTTTTCGAATCCTGGAAAAACCAATAAACATTTTTGGAAAATTTACACGCAGAATGAAAGACTACATCATTACCGAGGACCGAAAGTCCCTAACAATAAACAAAAAGTTTCTTTTGAATAAGATATTTGAAATTAAAAATCACACTATTTTTTTTTCTTTTTTGTCACTCCTGTAACTTATTAAAATAAATATTATAAAAGTCTCCATGGACTTTATACCCTCGGTAATAATGCAGTCTTTCATTCTTCGTTTAAATTTTTTCAAAAAAAGGTATTAGTTTTCTCAGGATTCGCCTAAATTTTGTACAGATCCATCCCCTTAAAAATATCTATTTCTAACAATTTATAACAAGCTGGTTTGTTCTCACATAGAAACCATAAATTCAAATAAAAATTCTACATTTGGTATATTTAGTTGAGAAAGAGTGATTGTTCTAATTAATTTTTGAATGTATCCGTTTATTAATTGGATTTCAAATATTTCATTGATAACGGCTAATTGTTGAGATAGGTGATCTAATGCATTCGAAAGAATTTTATTATTGTCGTTTATTTTTCTTAAAAGGTTATCTATTCTAGTATTAAAAGTATCTCCAAAAGATATTTGTTTATTATATTTTGAGATTAATTCGTCTTGTTTTGCTTCAATTGCGTTGATATGTAAATTTAATAATTCCATATCATTATTGTCTGGATTACCAGTGATAAATTTAATTGTTGTCCCTAAAATGTTAAGTAAACCTCTTTTTAATCTTGGTTTACGGGTTATCTTATTTAAATTGTCTTCTGTTTCCGTTAAAAGATGTTTGTATTGATTACTTAGTAAGTTAATGCCTGTGACTTTAGGCAATAAATTTGAAAAGGTTAACGAGCTATTTGTTAATATCTGTTCTATGTTTGATAGATTAATTTGAATAATGTGTTTGTGATAATGGGATATTGTCTTAGAAGGTCCAATTAATTCTTCGTAATAACCATTATTTGGAATTTCTTGTATTAGGGTCGTTGCCTGAAGGTGTCGAAGCATTGACCTGCAAAGGGAATTTTTTATAAGTTTTTCGTAATCGTTTAGCGTTTTTAAGATGAGCGGTAGTTGTGTTATTCTTATCTGTTAGACCGATAACTTTAGTTTTAATTTGTTTCGTTGGCTTAATAATTCGATAAGGGGCTTTTAGCTTTGCTTTATTTTTAGTTTTTCTTACGTAAATATTTTCGTTAATATCTGGGATTGTTTCTGCTGATTTATTTATTTTTGTTAGGGCGTCGTTTCGTTTTTTCTTTTGTCTTTCGTATAAATCGTTTATGAAGGGAAGTAATTCGTCTTTGTGTCTTTGATTATAAGTATCGTATATTGGAAGGTCGAAATCAAAATTAATTTCTTCTGCATAGGGGCCATAAAGTATAGAAAAAGGTGAATAATTTGTTGCTGAATGGATGGATTGATTGTAAATTAAAATGGCATGAGTGAAAGTATCATCGAGTGAGTAATTTGGGTTTTGCGCTTTAAGAGTGCGAAGTTTTTCTAATAGTGTGGAATGAAAACGTTCTATAGGTGAATTTGATGAGGAATTGTTGACTGTGGTAAAATGTACCTCGATTTTATGCATTTTCATGAATTCTTTTATGAGACTAGCGTTGAATTCTTTTCCGCTGTCAAAGATTACTTTTTTCGGATAATTATGGTGACTAAAGAAATGTCTGATTTTATTTAGGACTGAAGTTGATGATTTATCGGGTAATTTATAACATTGTGCATATTTTGAAAATGAGTCAATTATTGTAAGATAATATTTTTTGTCACATTGAAAAATGTCTAGATGTAGGATATCGAAAGGTTTTTGACCTAGTAGCGGTCCTAACTGGGGTAATTGATATGGGTGTCTTTCATATTTATTTTGCAGGCAAATTTCGCATTTATTGATGTAGTCTGCTATTGTTGTCTGCATTGACGGCCAGTAAAATTTATGTCTAAGGTGTTTATATGTCCCGGTTATACCGTTGTGATTTGATGTATGGTATATTTTTACGCATTCTATTTGTTTATTTTCGTCTTTTATGTCCTGTAGAATTGTATTGCAGAAGTTTGCTTTTACTGTACTATTAATATTGTCTCTAAAATAATTACAAATAAACGGTCTGTATTCGTGCGGGACTTTTATACCGAATTTTTGTTTTGGTCTTAATATTTTTCTAAGAGCGTCTAGGATGCAATCTTCCCAGTTGGCTGTCAGGTTAATTGTGTATCTGTGTTTATTGAATATTTTTGTATAATTAACGTCGTACTTGTCGCAATTTGGTAACATTATTATCTGATTTGTAGATAGATTTAAAGGTTCTTCTGAGGTTGGGATTCCGTTTATTGGATTTTCTCTCGAAGTATGTTGAGTTTGTGTATCGTCTGAGTTATCATGTTGTATTTCGTCAAATGTATTTAGAAAATCGTTGGGGTCAAAATCTGTACTGTCAGGAGGTTCGGCGCAAACTGAGGCTCGAGTGAGTGCATTAATTTGCACACGCGAAAGGGCGTCTGCTACCTGATTTTCTTTGGCTCGTTTATACTTAACCTCGAAGTTGTAATCTTCTAATTTTAGGCGCCATCTAGCTAATCTAGATGTCGGATCTTTGATCTTGTATATCCAAACTAAAGGATTGTGATCAGTTTCAATTAAAAATGTTTGTCCGTATAGGTATGGGCGAAAGTGTTTACATGAGTCGATTATAGCTAAAAGTTCTTTTTCTATGGTTGAATAGTTTTGTTCTGGTGTATTTAAAGTACGTGAGTAGTAAGCTATAGGGTGATTGTCTTGTGTTAATACAGATCCTATTGCAATGTTTGAGGCATCTGTAGTTAGCGTGAAACGTTTAGAAAAGTCGGGGTATTGAAGTACAGGGGTATTAGAAAGTAGCTCTTTGCATTTTTCGAAGGCTTCTACGTATATGGCGTTAGTGTGATCGATGATGGAACTTTTTCGTGTGCATCTCGTAAGGGGTGAAGTAATTTTTGCAAAGTTTGGAATGAATCTGCGGTAATATCCAATTAAGCCTAGAAATGACTTAATTTCTTTTAAAGTTTTGGGAATTGGGTAATGTTGAATTGCTTCGAGTTTTGCTGGATTTGGCATGATACCTTGGGGAGTCACGATGTGGCCTAAGAAAGCGACTTCTTTTGTTAGAAATTCTGATTTGTCGAGTTGGACTTTAAGATTATTTTCTTGAAAGGTTTGGAAGATAGTTTTAATATGTATTAGATGTTCTTGAAGGGATTTGGAAAATATTATGACGTCATCCATGTATACGAAACAATATTTGTATAGAAAAGGTCGTAAAATATTGTCCATTAATTTAGAAAAGGTTGATGGGCTGTTTTTCAGACCAAATGGTAATCTAAGGAATTCAAAATGTCCATGGGGAACAGTAAAGGCAGTTTTTTCAATTGAAGAGGGGTGCATTTCAATTTGATGAAATCCTTGGGCAAGATCGAGTGTCGTGAAATAAGTAGCTTTACCTAGATTGTCGAGAATCTCGTCTATTCTCGGAAGTGGGTATTTATCTTCTATTGTGTTTTCGTTGAGTTTTCTATAATCTATAACCATTCTAAATTTTCGCTTTCCGGAAGCGTCTGCTTTTTTGGGGACTACCCACACTGGCGCAGAAAAGGGGGATTTACTGGGGCGAATAATTTTATTTTCTAATAATTTATTTATTTGTCTAGTTATCTCTTCTTGCATACTTTTAGGATGTCTAAAACTACGTGCATAAATAGGGTTTTCGTCCTTTGTTCGTATTTCGTGTTTTATAGCTGAAGTGAAACTTAAGTTTGTTTTTTCATCATAAAAAATATCTTTATATTTATGACAAAGATTTAGAATTTTTTGCTTTTCTTCTTCGTTTAAATGTTGGGTGCGAATTTTATTTGGGTCAAAGTTCGACGGTAGGTTAGAATGCAAATCGTAATCATTGATGGGTTCTACTTGTATAGGATCAATTTGAATCGGTTCATCTAACGAAACGTTATTTAAAAATCCGTTTGTTACCGAATGAATTGACTCAGGTATTACTAAATTATTTAATTTCGTTTCAGGTAGTAACATTTCTCCGTTTAAAATACTTACTGGGATCTTATTAAATAGAGTTTGAAATGGTATACTTATTCTAAATAAATTAAATGTTAAATTTTTTGATTTATAATTTAATATCGCTTGAAATTTTTCTAAATCGTGATTTCCTAATAATATGTCAAAATCATGGCTCTAATCTGCAATACGTGCATCGATGAAGTCATTAATTTTAATTTCCTTAAGTAAATTTGTTTTTATGTTTAACAAGTGTTTAGTTGTCTGTTTCATGGAAGTTAAAGTGAAATCTTTTTTATAAACATGTTGTGGATTAAAATATTTTGCGGCATTGGGCGTAATAATTGTATCCGATCCTCCAGTGTCGATTAATACCTTAAGTCGACTTTTTGGTAGGATGAAAAATGGAAGTTTTGGATAACTTCGTAGATTATTTAATACTACAGAGGAGGGGGGTGTTCGTCTAATGCGAGGTCGTGAAAATTTTGCTCGACGTATTCTGAAGGTTCATCAGACACTGAATTGTCTGTAAATTCTTCGTCTACATTATTATGTTGTGTATGCGGCTCGTTATAATAATCTGTTTCTACATTAAAATTTTGTGTTGAAATTGTCATAGGTCTCGTTTCCGTATTTATAGATTGCACACCACTCATAGGCGTAGGGGTATTAATTTGTTGGTGTCTTAGCATAGGGCTTCTATAAGGGGTTCTATTATTAGCGAAATTATTTCTATAATTATTAGAATTATTCGAAGTAAAAGCAGGTCTTGAATTATTCTGAGTGAAGACGGGTCTTGAATTGTTTTGATTAAAGACAGGTCTTACATTATGAAAATTTGGATTTTGTGGAATAAATTGATTTCTTTGGTTACTAAAATTAGAAATATTTTGTGCATAAGGTCTAAATTGATTATTACTAAAATTATTTGGGGCTCTAGCGTTAAAATTTGATTTGAACGCGGTTGGAAAAGAATTATTTGTTTTTGGTTTTTCCGTTTTTTGTTGGGATTTTAAGAAATTCATATAAGATACTTGATTTTTATGATTGTCTAAAGCTATACATTTTTGTAGGGCCTCGTCTAACGAATCTAACTGAAAGTGCGACAGGTGTTCGCAGTAAGGATTGTTAAGACCAGTACAAAAGGTTTTTAGTGCTAATTTTCTAAAGTAAGGGGTTTTAAAATTTAAATTTTCTGGAGTATTATGTAGCGATATATGCTGTAATAAATCGTTTAAATTATCTATGATTCTATGGTGATAGTCGTCATAACTTTCAGAAGCTTTTTGTACCGTTGTTGTTAATTGGGTAACAAGGATCTCTTCAGATCTCCTGTCGCCGTATTTCGTAAGTAAAGCTGGACGTACATCTGTCCAGTTAGTTTTATTGGAGTAATTTAGATAATCTCGTAGTTCACCTTTAATACGTGATAAAATGTGAGCGTTAATAATAAATTCTTGCGGTGCAGTAGTATTCTGTTGTTGCAAAAATATTAATAGATTATCTACGGATTTAATAAAAGTAGAAAGATTTTGTCCAGCAGTAAATTCTGGAAGCGTAGCACAGAGGCTAGAAATGTCGGCATTGGTAATGGGCATTGTTCTTTCAGATCTACTAATAGGACTTCTGTCGCGAAAATTATTTGAAGGTGGCTGAGAGAGAATTGCGTTAATTTCTTCGACCGTATCAAAATATGTGCTCATAAGTGATAAGGAAAATGTAAAAAAGGAAAGACTTACAGTATGATGATCGCAGTTGATAACATCTGTTGTTCTTCTCTAACAGGTGGATACTCTGCTAAACAATTGAGATTGACCAGGAATTGCGGAAGATTCTGTGCAGACTATCCTGTTCGCAGCGCCAATGATGTTTTCTTGATCACAAAGCACTTTTTAAAAAATTACTTTTATTTATTAATAAAAAATAAAACTTTTACAACAAAATATTAACTTTGATACAATGAAAAGTAAATGATGACTAAAACATGAATGCCTGTTTACTAACTAAAATGTCTTTTTATAAGTTTACATTATCTTAATGACCGTGGTCCAAGTCCTCTTGATAAAGGGTTCAGTAGCGTGGTTATGGTAATATCTCTATATACATATAAATAGAAATATTAGTTTAACATTACATAACACAAGTTGTGGATGAGACGCTGCATTGTTTAGGAACAAAAGAACTTTTCGATATTCTCTCTGCATTCTCCGATCAAATTTATTGAGCCAGTCTGTCATGATTTCCCTTGTCATTTGTGATCCACGACTTCTTAATGCTATACCATTCGATAGGTAATTGTTCTGCATGTGACCCCTTGAACCAACGAGAACTTTTGCTTTTTCCAGTTACCGGTGGCCTTTCTTTGTACCCCATCATATTGGTGCAAAATAGAATTGTGATCCTATCTTTAGAAGCCTTACCTCCAGTTCACTTTTCTCCTTTCAGGGTATAAATTTTCATGGGTACTGCTCTAAACTTTAAAAAATAATCCCGTCTCATATGCGTTATAAATGTCTCGCAGAGAGTATACTTTCATTTAAGTGAGCAGTTTTTCCTTCAACTTAAAAACCACTAATAAACAGCAGCTGCTTCGCCACCTACATATTTGAAGGAAATATTGATTGTGTCGCTTACAGAATTTCTCGAGCAATCCACTTGTACATCAACGCTTAGTTCCCTTGCAACTTCTAATACATTTTCTTGAATAATTGTACCAGGAACTGGAATATTTTTAGACATCACTATACAAAATCAATCGAAAACAATTTATTTCTAGCTCTTGTACAGCACCCTAATCAACTTTTTTTTTCAAATTTAAAACTTCCTTTTGGCGGATCCCTATTATTCACTTTGCAAAAATACTCATAAAAATACAACTACGTCTATTGAAGAGGCTTAATCAGACATTTCGATTAAAATTCTTAAATCTTTGTTCCAGTCAAAACAATGTTTTAACAAGTTCCTGGTGTCGCATTTCTTTCATCGACGGACAAACACATTAAATTTTATTACTTAGTGGTGATAACGTCAATAATATCAAGTATCACGTCGTGGACACGACGTATTGATTTGAAATATTAAATGTATTATACACATTTAAATTGTAAAATATTTAAAAAACGTTATTTTTTTTCATTTACTGTCCGCATTTATACCTTATTTACTGTGCGCGTCCGTTGTTGAGAGTGTCCGTTTAAGGGAGTTAAAAGGTACAAGTTCATTTATTGCCGAATCATTTTTGTTTTAAAATCGTCCGTATAGAGGAGGTGTCCGGCGAAGAGAGGTGTCCGTTAAGAGAGAGTTTACTGTACTTAACAAGGCATAAGTTTAATGTAATAAAAGCGTTTTGATAAAATTGTGGGTTGGGGGTTAGGCCACTGTTACTCTGAGCGCCTCAAATGTAACAAAATAAAAACACGGGTGTCAAAAATTTTTTTTAATTAAAATTATTGACACAAAAAGAAAAATTTATACAATTTATTTAATTCAAAATACATTTTACTACTGTCATAAAATAGAAAAAAAATGGTTATTTTACAAAGAAACATTACTTTCCGCTTACATTCAATGTTCAAACTGCTAAGAGGCAGGTAGGTGGTAGGTTGAACATTGAATTTAAGGAAAAAGTGAGGTTTGTTTGTTAAATAAACATTTTTTATTTGTTTTGTGATATTAGTAAAATGTATCTTGAATTAAATAAAATACATACATTCTTCTTTTTCTGTCATACAATCTAATTTAAAAAAATTTATACAACCTGTATAAATAATTATGATAATGTTTAGAAATATTCAGTAATATTTTTATAATTAAACGTGAGGGGGTCAATAGTAGTGTAAATTTAAAATCGCGACTGAATTTCGCCGTTACGTTAGCGGCCTTCTTGATTTTATAGGAGACCGGTTTTTGCTCAATATATCCGCCATTTTACACTTTTCGACAAAAAGTATAAGGACTGAAATTGTTGCGTATCCGATTTCCTATAATTTCTTTTTATTGCGGTAGATATTTTTTAAGTTATGGCGGCAAATAATGACCGTTAAAGCATAAATATTGAACTATTCCGTTTTTTATTAGTTTTACAATAAAAATGCACCTATACAAAAACTGAGAGAATTAAATTTTATACAATTTTGATCTGTACCTTTTATAACAAAATAAATATTTAAGGTAGTACGTATGCGGTAAAAGCGCGAGCGGTAGACCTGATTGGATTTATAGCAGTTGTTTTTCCATCAATATCTCCGCCATTTTCAACTTTTCCCAAAAATGGTAGGAACTGAAATTGTTTCAAATAAATCATATATATACAATAATTATATTAAAACCTTTTTAACAATTTTTGTCGTGAGTTCGATATTTTCCGAGCTAATTGTACTTACAGTAGACTCCTATATTTTCGACTCTGATATTATTGCATAAAACTTTTTTTGTATTGTAAAATTATAAAAATTATTTTAACCACTTAAATCTTTGAATTTTGGCTATATGTAGGCAAATTTTCAGCCACATCGAAGATAACGTATTTTGGGAATGGAGGAAAATGTAAAAAAAAAAATGGTATTTGAGCGTTTTCTACACTATAATTTAATTGATCAAAAACTTGTTTTTGAATCAAAATAACGTGTGGTAAATACTGACTAAAAAAAATTTATATCATTCAAGCACCAAATTTTCTGCAAAATATAGGGCCCAATAAATGATAATGGTATAAGATGTAGTTAAAGCAATAAAAGTTAGACATCTACGTACAGCGAGCAGAACATCAGCACAAAGCAAATAAAAACTACCTTGTAGAGGTAGTCTATTAGCGGAATTGAGAACGAGAATGTTAACATTGAAACAGTACCGATCCTTAAAAAAATAATATACAACGATCATGCCAAGTGGATAACATCAAGGACTAAGTATGAAAGAGAACAGTAGAAAAGAACGATCATACATAAGAGTAGCAAAGTATTTATTTTGATTACTCTATTTTTAAGTCATTGTAACCTGATGGAATTTTTTGTTGATGGTAATTAATCAGATTAAAGAACAGATATTTAATTACGGATATTGCAGCCACTATTGCCTATTACGTATATGCAGATATTTTACATAATATGCACTTCCGTTATATTCTTATTTTAAAATCTCATTATTACTCATATTACTCAGAATTTTACTGGATGTGGATTTTTAGGCCTGGATCCCGCGTGACAAAAAAAGTTGATGAATAGCAAGCTGAAAATATTTGTTAATAGCTTAACGGTGTCTAGTCGGACCAACTTTGATATATGGGAACACTGGAACACTGGAACTGGGTTTTAATTGTGGAACAGGTTAAAAATTTGGAACGTCAGACTACGAAAACGTCGCATGTATTTTGTCGGACAGAACTTGATGCAACTGATTTGTTACCCTTTCGTTAAACTTTCGTGCAAAAATTAGACTGGTATTTATCACCGACTGGGCATTTTAATAAGTCCGACACGTAGAACAGGTTAAATGGCAGGAATTATGTTGGTGATATATATATAGCAGTCTGATTTTTGCATGAGAATTTAATGAAAGGGTATTAAATCAATTGGTAGTTTTGTCCGACAAAATACATTAAGTTTCACAATTAAAACTTCCCCTGTTCCAGTGTTCCCGTACACCAAAGTTTGTCCGACTAGACACCGTTACGCTATTAACAAATTTTCAGCTTGCTGTTAATCAAATTTTTTGGGCACGCGGGATCCAGGCCTATTTGTTATTAAACGAGTCACGCGAGTTTTTTATTAAACAAAGTTTTTTCAGGAAACACAGTGCGCTAATCTGTACAAATTATAACTAAAAAGTTGAAAATTTGTTGAAGATAAAAATTTTTTCACAGGTTTAAATTTAAATCCGATTTAGCATGTTGCTGACAGTACTTTGTAATTAGTTAATTATTTAGATTAAAATTAAAAAATCATCCATAAAACAGAGCTTAAACATACGTCATAAATTTAATCCTCCAATTAAAAAAGTGATAGTAGTGTGACATTTTATAATTATGTGTTTGGGTAGTCTGGTATTAGTCCATTCTTTCACGGTTTTTGATCTAAATTTTAAAGAACAGCTTGAATTGACATGAAATTTGGCACGCGTATAGCTTACATGTCAAAGAAAAAAAGTGATATTGTGCCGATGTGTGCTTTTGCCCTGGGGGTGACTGTCACCCCCTTTGCGGGTGAAAAAATATATGTCCAAAATAAGTCCGGAAATAGGTAAACTAACTAATTTTAAGTAACTTTTGTTCTATAGAGCTTTTTCGCCAAGTCAACACTTTTCGAGTTATTTGCGAGTGAATATGTTCATTTTTCAACAAAATAACTACATTTTTAGACGGTTTTTCGCAAATAACTTAAAAAGTGAGTATTTTGTCGAAAAAAACGTTCTTAGCAAAAATATAGCCCATAAAAAAGTAAAAAAAAAATGGTGTACGCGTTAGATCTCTGGATCTCGTAGAACTAGAGTTATAGCCAATTAAAAATAGATTCTTATTCACCAAATTTCAAATAGAATATTTCGATGTGAAATGTCCAAAAAATTAAGCAGTTTTTGGGGAAAACCCACTATAACTTTTATAAAGTGTTTAAAAAAGGTTTACTTCTGTTTTTACAAAAAGTTTCTAGTATTAAATTTAAGCAAGTTACGCTCAAAATAAAGTTGGTCCCTTTTGTTTTTGGAAAAAAAAAATCGGGAAGACCAACCCCTAATTAGCAACTTAAATGAAATTAATCGTTACCGCTCCACAAATTATTTTACTTATGTGGTGTTTATATGATCTGTAAGTTTCATCGATTCAAAGTGCTTATTTTTGAAAAAAATTGGTTTCAAATTAAAATTTTTTAAAATTTTAATTTTGAAAAATATGCTTTTTTTTTCAAAATAACTTAGAATTTTTAGAAAATCTCGAAAAACAAAAAGTCAGATTTGCTTTTCTGAATATCATGAATTTTTTTGTTTTTCTGTTAGACAAAAATTGATTAAGATTTGGTGTTTCGAAATTTGCATACATTCGTGATCAGTGACTCGTTCAACCCCTTTTAACTACAGCCCTTTCAATAGTAAGGACTTTGAACCGATGAAACTTACAGATCATATAAACAATATATACACGAGTCAAGAAACTTGTGAAGTCGTAACGATTAAGTTCATTTAAGATACTAATTAGGGGGTGATTTTCTCGATTTTTTTACCAAAACCAAAAGGAACTAACTTTATTTTGAGCGCAACTTGTTTAATTTTGATGCTATAATTTTTTTTATGAAACAAAAATGAAGCTTTTTTTAAACATTTTAAATAAGTTGTAATAAGTTTTCCCCGAAATGTGCTTCATTTTTGGTTATTTCACGTTAAAATATTCCATTTGGAATTTGACGAATATGAACCTATTTTTCATTAGCTATAACTCTGCTTCTAGTAGGTGTAGAGACACCTACCAATGTATACACCATTTTTTTAAATTTTTTACAGGCTTTATTTGTGATAAGAATGTTTTTTCGACAAAATACTTACTATTTGAGTTATTTACGAAAAACTGTCTAAAAGCGTGGTTATTTTATTGAAAAAATGAACATATTCACTGCCAAATAACTCGAAAAGTATTGACTTAGTGAAAAAACTCTATAGAACAAAATTTACTTAAAATTAGCCAGTTTATCCATTTTTGACTTTCTTTGGACGAATATTTTTTCACCTCCAAGAGGGGTGAAAACCACCCCCAGGGCAAAAGCACATATCGGCACAATATCACTTTTTTTCTTTGACTTATTAGCTATGTGTATGCCAAATTTCATGTCAATCCAAGCGGTTTTTTAAAATTTAGAGGTTTTGAAATATTTTACCGTTAAAGAGCGGACTAGTTTCAGATTTTGAGAACTACGTCGACATAATCTGTAAACTGCGTTTAACCAAATTTTACAGGAGACATAAAAACTATCTCTCTAAATATGACTAATGCGTATACTACGTATCTCCCCATTTAGAAGATAGGCTGGTAAAACGGAATATATATTTTATACACATATTATTAACATAACCAACTTTTTCTTGAAAATATCACTTTCTACATGACTGTTCAGTCGTGTTGTATGATAAACTAGGCAGTTACGTATTTTTCGTACTTTATTTCGCGTCAAGGGAGATACGGTAAGTAGAAACTTTTTTAAACAGATGGCAGTGGTAACTCATTTTCAGAGAATTGTGGAGTTACACATTTTACCTACAGATTAGCACGACGACTAGTAAAAAAACAGCTGCATCAAGAGCTATTCTACACTGCAGCACCGGTGCAATATTTAAAAAGTAGGCAAATTATTTTCAATAATTAAATAAATACAGTCGGAAAAATGAAAAAATATCCATGAACGATCATATCAATCACTTACTTTGTATTTGCTGTCTTTTTCTATAAATAAAAAACGTTTGTTGTAGAAAAATACAGCAAATACAAAATAAGTGATTGATGTGATCTTTATGGGTATTCTTTTATTTTTCCGACTGTATCAATATCAAGTGAACATAAACTAACGGCAGATAATTTGTTATTCTAGACATAGTCCAGGAACCGAAGCTTTTCACGTTGCAATTTTTACAGAATAGATCAATTTGCTTCAAAATTTGAGAATACGTAGTGGATAGTCCAAGGATCAAAATCTATAAATATGATGCCGAAAGGCGCTTTTACCATGGGGGTGGTTGCCACCCCATCTCGGGGTTGGAAATTTTTTATTATATTTTGACTACACAAGTTGATAAAAACATTTATTCTCAGCAAAAAATGATCTATACATTTTTTTGATAAAACTAATAATTTTAGATATATTCGCTATCGAAAATGTTATTTTTATATCGAAAAAGTCAATGGTTTTCGATATAATATACTCAATTACCATTCACTCAATTTTTGCCGAATAAAAAATTTTTTGAAACCAAGTTCTAGGGAGTTAAATAACTTACAGTTTCATATTTAAACATTTTTTCGTATATCTGATGCTAATCTTTCTATTCTGAAGAAAATAGCATTTTTTATCAAACTACAAAAATTGGTTGTTCGCTTTTAACTATAATCTTTTTAAACTAATCATTATAAGCCCGTCAAACTTCTACAATATATTAAAAATACATAAATAAAGAAAAATGAATAAGGCCAATGACTAAAAATACCGCTAACTTACATTATTATGCTTCCAATTGGATTTCTCCCTTTTTTTTCAAAAAAATATATTGATTTTTAACCGTAACCTTTTCATATTTTTATCTTAGAAAGTTTGTTGAACAAGAATTTTGTAGGTTTTTACAAGGTCTATAAGGCTGTTAAATGTAATCTCTTTAAAATCCTTAGTCGTAAAAGTGGTGACTTTGAAAGGGTTGGTAAATGTGGTTTTTGCATGATATTACTAGTTTTAAGTGTCAAAAGCTCACTCAATTTTTACCGCTGAAAATTTTTTTGCAAATCAGCTTATTGAGAATTAAATAAGCTACAATTTATCTCTGATGATAATCTTTCTATTCCGAAGAAAAACAATTTTTTACCAAACTCCAAAAATTCGTTATTCGCGTTTGACTTCATTTTTTTTTTAAAACTAATTACTCTAAGCCGGTTAAACTTCTAGAACCTATTATTATATATTATATATATTATAAATAAAGAAGATCAAATAAGGTCAATAAATAATTTTAATTATTGTGATGATTAGGGGTTTGCTTCCAATCATTTTTTCGCTGAAAAAAAATAAGGACCGACATTCTTTTCATTATGTCACTTAATTTTCGAAGACTTGTTTTTTATTTCTGGAGATAGATATTTTTAAATACTTCAAATTAGTTTAAACATTTTATCCTCGAAAAATGCATAGTTTTCCCGTCTTTTGACTTTGATACAACAATATTTAGCATTTGACGAAGAAGAGCTAACATAATATTATAATAAAGTATAGCCCGATTACTATTAGTCTTAAAGAAAATTTAAAAAAACGGTTTTGTTGACTTTTTTACAAGGTACATTTTTGTTAAGCAAAGTTTTTTCGATAAAACGAAAACTTTTTGTGTTATTTGCAGAAAACTGATTAAAAACATTGATGTTTTAGATATAAAAGTAATACTTTCGATAGAGAATAAATCGAAAACTATTAATTTTATGACAAAAATGTATAGAACGTTTTTTGCTTAGAATGGCTGTTTTTGCCAACTTTTGTGGTCGGAATATAATAAAAAATTTCCACTCCAACATAGGGTGGCAACCACCCCCATGGTAAAAGCGCCTTTCCGCGTCATATAGATTTTGATCTTTGAACTATCCACTAATTATTCTCAAATTTTCATACAAATCGATCCATTCTGTAAAAATTGCGAAATTTTGTCCTATTTTAAGCTTCATTACTTGGACTAACAGGTAAAGGTGAAGTAATAAATAAACTGGTTAACCATGAAGAAAATAATTTTGGTAAATTACTTCCAAAGTTATTACAAAAATCATTAAACAAATTGACCGGGTGATATCAGATGGAAGTTTAGCCACGATTTTCTGAGTCCTGCCCTTTGACATACTGGAAGGTTAGAAAAGAGGTTTAGGTTAGAAGGAATTTGTGGAAAAATCCACTGATTTCCTGTGACAACTTCGTTGCAATTAGTGCCAACTTCGACAATTTGTATCTCACTAACTACTCCTTGTAGTTCAACTTTTTTTCTTTTCGAAGAAATGCCTTGTCGAGTTTTTTCCAATGCCGTTTTCTGAATTTAATTTAGTATAATAGTTACCGAGATATCGATTTCTTCATAAGCCAAAAAATTGTTTATAAAACATTGATGGGGCCGCCTAAATAATCCGATTTTAATTTCGTAAATTGCTTTGGATAGGTTAAGCTTTTTATATGTAATAAAAACGTAACAAACTCCAAAATGGTCTCGTTTTTTTTACTAAAAGTTTTTAAACATTACAACTTTAAAAAAAAATTAATTCGATTTTAATGAAATTTGGTGGACGGTTTAAGTATATTTAAAAAAAATTCTAAGCGAATTACGGAGGTCCAAAATGCAACCTTAGTCGTTGAAAAGATTTGATTATATTAACAGTCTTCTAGTGTCCCCTGATTTTGTATTTATTGCTATTTTGTAGCAAGGGTAAAAAACTAATACATTTTAACCAGCCATATCTCATAGAAAAATTATCTTTAGTTAATTTCTTTACAAATTAAATGAATTGTTTTAAAGTTACAAGTAAAGAAAATAGAAAGAAATATGTGTATTTCAAAATGTTTAAATATTTTATTTTTTTTAATGTTCCGGGCATATTTGAAAGGTAGCATAACCTTCGGATGACCAAGGGTGGTAAATTTTGACCCCAATGCATGCTTTTATTTAATAAATTCAGAAATATTTTCAATTTTAAACTCATTTTTTTTTTATTTTACTTTAATATCATTCTATATGTCCATCCCACCTTGAATTTACAGTATAGGGAACATAGGCAAAGCAGTTATGGGAGTTTTTAGCGCGGTGATGCCGATTTATAAAAAGAATTTTTATTCGAACATTAGAGAGATTAAAATAAAACTGTTTTAGAAAAGCAATCTGCAATTTTAGGATTCATATGCGGAATAACTACAATATATCAAATAAGCTTAAATGGTTACGAAACCTAAAATTGTAGATTGTCTTTGTGAAACAGTTTTAATTTAATCTCTCTAATGTTCGATTATAAATTATTTTTGATAAAATCGGCATCACCGCGCTGAAAACTCTCATAAGGACTGCATTGCCTATGTTCCCTATACTGTAAAGTCAAGGTGAGACGGCCTATAGATGCCCTCATATTTTGTAATACAAAAAATTCCCTATATTTTACAAAAAAAATTTCTGAATTTGGGGTTAAAGACGAACTCCCTTGGCCTTTCATGTTCCAATTATACAGGGTGTAACAAAAATACAGGTCATAAATTAAATCGCATATTTTGGGTCCAAAAATAATTCGATTAAACCCAATTTACCTTAGTACAAATATGCACACAAAAAAGTTACAGCCCTTTGAAGTTACAAAACTAAAATCGATTTTTTCCGATATATCGAAAACTATTAGAGATTTTTTAATGAAAATAGACATGTGGCATTCTTATGACAGAAACATCTTAAAAACAAATTATAGTAAAATTTGTGCACCCCATAAAAAATTTATGGGGGGTTTGTTCCCTTAAACCCCCCCAAACTTTTATGTACGTCCCAGTTAAATTATTATTGTGGTACCGTTAGTTAAACATAATGTTTTTAAAAATTTTTGCCTCTCAGTATTTTTCCGATTAACCCGTTTTAATCGAGATGCGGCTTCTTTTTTTTAATATGTCTACTTAAAAATTGTATGGGGGTTTTGTGCCTTTAAACCCCCCAAATGTTGGTGTACGTTCCAATTAAACTATTATTGCGGTACCATTAGTTAAACACAGTGTTTTTAAAACTTTTTGCCTCTTAGTATTTTTCCGATCAGGCACCTTTTAGCGAGATGTGGCTTCTTTTTTAATATGGTTCAAAATATACCCCAAACTGTAATTTATAAATTAATTTTCATTATTATTACTAGGTCTCAATAACCGTACTTAACCATATACAAATATGTGGTGGATTTCACAAATATTCAAAATATCTCGATGAAAACTAGCTTTTCGAAAAAGTAATAAGAGGCAAAAAAGTTTTAAAAACATTGTGTTTAACTAATGGTGCTACAATGATAATTTAATTGGAACGTACACAAAAGTTTGGGGGAGTTTGAGGGAACAAAACCCCCAAAAAATTTTTATGGGGTGCACAAATTTCACTATAATTTTTTTCCAAAATGTTCCTGCCATAAGAATGCCACATGTCCATTTCCATTAAAAACTCTCTAATAGTTTTCGATATATCGGAAAAAATCGATTTTCATTTTGTAACTTCAAAGGGCTGTAACTTTTTTTGTGTGCATATTTGTACTAAGGTAAATTAGGTTCAATCGAACTATTTTTGGTCCCAGAATATGTGATTTAATTTATGACCTGTATTTTTGTTACACCCTGTATATTAAGTAAATACCGTCTATTATGTGGAATGGTATGTAAAAAACATTTCAATATAAAAAAAATGTTTGTTAAACCTGTGGCGACGTAAATTAGTATATTTTAAAATTTCTTTGTTTCTAAGTTCAGAACGATGATTCCTGTTTTTGTTCAGTTGTAATTAAAAGTATGTTTTACTAAGGTTTATTTATAGATCTTGGGCCCACATATAAAATTATTATTTATGACCACACCGTCGAAACTTTTTGTACTTGTTATTTGGGTGAAGTCAGACAAATTTGGAGCTTGGCGCATTATGGTAGTGGGGCGTTTGTCTATTATCATTTAGTGATACAATGGTAACAATAAAATTACGAATACATTATTTTATTTCTTAAAACAACTTAATTTTTTTGTCAATTGTCACTTTTGACTGGGGTCATTTTTGACCCCCGTTGGTCATCCGTGTAACAAAAAATGGTTGGTCATCGAAAGGATAAGTAAATTATTATTATTGAAGATATCAGCTAACTTTATCTACAAAAATCCCAAAACAGAGGTTTTTTCACATGTCCGCTCTTGTCTAACAATATTTTTAATCATCAGCTCATTAATTTTTGAATTTGTGGAGATACCACGCACTATTTTATTGAAAAAATACACATGAATATTCAATCAATATGACAACAAATTGACGGTAGAAAGCAGTGACGTTTATTTTTAGCAGTTAGCAGTGATTTTTAGCAGTTACTTTCTACTGTCACATTATTTGAGGCGCTTAGAGCAACAGTGGCCTAACCCCAAAAATGAAGTTTCGAGATAAATGCAATATTTTCATTCGTATTTCCATTATACTAATGGGACGGCGCTACAAATTCATCATCACCCGGATATATCCTGGATATAGGTCTCCCTAAGTCTTTTCCATGTATTTCTATTTTGTGCTGTTTGCATCCAATTTTTGTCGATCCGTTTTATGTCATCATGCCATGCATTTTTTGATGTGTTGCTGTCAAAAGCCTGTTCGTAGTCAACAAATATAAGGACTAATGGCTTGTTATATTCAACACTCTTTTCTATTAAGTTCTTAATTACTTGTAAATGATCATTCGTGCCATATCCTGCTCTAAAACCTGCTTGCTCTTTTTGATGATAGAAATCCAACTCATTTCCTAGTCTGTTGGTAATAACTCCTGTAAATAGCTTATATACTTGTGACAGCAAGCTAATTGGTCGGTAGTTTCTAAGGTCGCTGATATCTCCCTTCTTATGGAGTAAGATATTTCTGCGTTGATCCACTGCGTCGGTATTTGTAAAAGTGTGTAGTGCCAGTAAAAGTGTATTTCCTCCTAGTTTTAGGCTTTCAGCTATTATTTTGTCTTCACCTGGGGATTTATTGTTCTTCATCTTTTGAAGCGCATTTTTAATTTCGTCAATAGTTATGTTCGTCATTAATTCTGAGCCTTTATTCTCTATTTTTGGTAAAGGGCGTCTTTCATCGGATTCACTCGTTATAAAAAGTTGTCTGTAGAAATCTTCTGTTCTCACTATTTCTTCCTTATCAGTCACAATGTCGTCTTGTTTATTTCTTAACTTATGTATGTCCTTTTTTCCTGTGGACATGTCGTGTCTTAGAACCTTCAGATTTCTATTTTCCTCTACCACCGGTATCACCTCTCTCATGTCATGTTGCCTTATGTCTTTGCGGATCTCTTTATTTATTATTTTACTGGGTTGACTAAATTCTGCGTAGTTTGGGTTATACCTGTCCCTTAGCCTCCTGCAAATTATGTAGCGCCATTTGGCCAAATATGGAGGTAGGTTGTGTTGACCATTGTTAGTCCGAAGATTTAGTGCTGCTGCTTTTATTGGTATATTAATATAAAAACTTGTGAGTTAGGCCACTGTTGCTCTGAGCACCTCGTTTAATTGTCACTAATTTTTACATACTATTATGATCATTATTAATTTCTTAATAAGTTTTGTACTTTGTATAAAAAAATAATAATTAAGTTTTGTGGTAATTTATATTTTACAATATTGCCATCTAGCATTATTATCATAAAATGGCAGAAGTGGAAATGTTTTTATAATATCTTGTCTCTACTTAAGAGAGTGTTTCTCTGTAAAATTCATTGATTTTGTCTATACTTCTTGGACCGATATGATAATTTCTTTATATTTAAAATTTAACCAATTTTCATAATTCATTTTAATAATTTTTACTTTTTATACATTTTAATCTTTCTAAAACCACATTTATTTTTCAGTTTTTTTAATTACAGGTATATGTATATTAAATACCAATTAACAATAACAATAAATCTATTCACTTGATCCTTGCCAATTTGCTATTTTTAATATTTTTATTTAAAATGTAATCTTCTAAATCATAGCAAAGGAATATAGAGTTTATTATTCTAGTTATGTTGACTTAATATAACCATTTTCTGTCTCCTTTTCGGAAGGGATTTTCCTGATGATTACATCGTGGACGATGAGTAATTAAGTGGAATAAACCAACCAACTAAAGTCCACAACGGCTACTTGAAAACATTCAAATGGCAAATATTTAAGACCTGCCCACATCATCTGTCTGTAGTGATAACTTTATCGTCTACAGTCTACAGCAAGCAAGAAATTTAACAGTGCCGTAAGTATTATTTTATTGAAAGCTATATGCAGGATAAAAGGCGGTAAAGCCCAAAATAATTATATTTAAATATCATTGCATTGTTTTTTTAAGTAAATAAAAATGTGAATAATTAAATTTATATTTTGTTTGTCCCCTTGAAAACAATCGGCTCTCATAGTTAGTTGGAGTTTTATTATTTATTATTATACAAATCCTAACTTTCTGTGGTAGTTCTATTGTTATACAAATCCTAACTTTTACAATGTATACATAATGTTAAAATATAGTTATTAGGGGTCACAAGTACACATTTTGAAATATTATTTTCCACTTAAATGTGTCTCGCCATCAAACTTAGTAATGTTTGCTTTAATTTCCAAAAAGCATAGGTTTATGCTTTTACAATTAAAGCCATTCACCAGAAACGTACCAAAATTAAATTCTGACTGGGCATACGCTGTTAAAGGACCGACATAATTATAATACGTGTTCATTATAAAAACGGAAATAATATCAGGCCACGTTGTTAGGGAAGTTTTAATTGTTAGGACAAACTTTCTCGTTCATTCCATATTCTCCTCACTTATAATAGTACAGTAAATGAAGCCAAAATCAACTATTATGTACTTCCGATTTCGGTGAAACTGAAAATCAATACTTTGCGAGTTATTAAATATTGTCAGTTTTCGTGAAAATAGTCTATCTATCTATCTTCGAACCTTAATCTATTCATCTTTGGACATAGGCCTCTTCTTCTCTTTTTAACTGGTTCCTATCCAGCGCTGTGGCCATACATCTGGATCCAGCATGCTTTTTGAGGTCGTCGCTCCATCTCATCTGAGGTTTTCCTCTTCCTCTCTTATGTTCCCATGGTCGCCAGTAGATTATTTGCTTTTTCCATCTTTCATCTGCTTGTCGGAAGTTTTACCTCCTGTTCCTTAACGTCTTTCACTTTGGTTACTCCTCTGATCCAGATGTTTCTTTTGCAATCTTTGAAACAGTGCATATTTTAAATTGGTTTTTCATAAATAGCTCAAAAACTATAAGTTTTTACAAAAAAGTTATTCTTACAAAATAGTGGAGTCACTTAAGGTGGGTATAAGCTACTACCTCCGATTTCGTTAAACCTCTATCGATTTGCATGAAAATTGGTGAGTTGTTAGAGGATATCTCAAGGAACAAAGGTGACATGGTGCCAACTTGCGCTTTTGCCCTGGGGGTGGATGCCACCCCTTCTCGTGGGTGAAAATTATTTTATTAAAAGTAACCCCATAATTCGATAGGGGGACAAATTTTAAGCAAAATTTGTTTTATAAAGTTATTAAAATAAATCAAAACTTTTTGAATTATTATTAAAAATCAAAAATTTTAATTTTCTTGAGAAAAATGCATGTTTTTAACAAATTTTTCATCAATAACTCAAAAAGTGTAAGTTTTTAAAAAAAGTTACTATTATCAAAATTGAAGATAATAAAAATGAAATAAACCCCTTACCAGAAAAATCTTTTAATGTTAACTAAAAGTGAGTTATAGGTAATTGAATGTATATTTTTTTCGGCGAGTAAAAAACTCTAAGTATTCAAGATGAAATAACGGGAAATTGATGCATTTTATAACATAAACTTATTAAACATCTGTCAAAGTACTTAAAAATATCTATTAAATGAGCCCTCGAACATGTTGGTAGCGTTAAAATTTATGCTCCAAAATTTTTTCAAAATTTATCTTTTAAAAATTTTTCCAAAAAATGTTATTGTTTTGAACTCCGTTCGTGTTTAAGATATCAGGTTTATCTAAAAACTTTTGAAAGCTAATTCTAAGTGCTATTTAAACACGTTGAAACTAATCTTTTTAACACCTTACTTTTTTAAAAATAAAAGGTTAAATGACCCCGGTTACATGGTTCAATCAGCAAAATTTAAGATTTAAACGTTTCTATCTCGGTTATTTTTTACCCTATAAAAATAATAAAACAGGTAGAATCTTTGTCACAGAAAAAAACTAAAATTTGGTTGTATATAATTTTTTACGTATATTGAGTATTTTTGGAGTTATTATCAAAAGAATATGAGAATTACAATAATTTTAAAAATTATGATTTTTTTATATTGTATCTTTTTTTTCAAAAATATGCATTCTAAACCCGTAAAAATTATCAAAATCATTACTTATGCTAATATAAAGAAGCTCTTGTAAGGATTACTATAAATTTTAATTTTTGTGGAAATGGCGTATGTTTTATTTTTCACTTTTTCCTAAAAAATTCGAAACGGTTCTTTTATTTTCATTATAACTTGCTTAATTTTGACGCTATTACCTTGTTCTGAAGCTCATTTAATAGGTACTCCGAAGTACTTTGTCAAATGTTTAGGAAGAATATTTTATGCATTGCATCGTTTTCCCGTAACTTAAGCTTGAATACTTAGATTTGAGTACTCGTCGAAAAAAATACACATTCAATTGCCAATAACTCACTTCTAACTAACATTAGCTTAGTTCTTTATATGAGAAATGTATTCAATTTTTTATTATCTTCAATTTTAGTTATAATAACTTTTTTGTAGAAGCTTATAGTTTTTGATTTATACGTGAAAAACCGATTTAAAACATGCATTTTTTTAAGAAAAATTAAAATCTTTGGTATTTAATAACTCAAAAAGTGTTGATTTATTTTAATAACTTTGTATACCAAATTTTGCTTATAATTTGTCCATATATCGACTTACGGTATTATTTTTAATAAAATAATTTTCACCCAAGCGAAGGGGTGGCATCCACCCCCAGGGTAAAAGCGCAAGTTGGCATCATGTCACCTTTATTCCTTGAGGTATCCTCTAATTACTCACCAATTTTCATGAAAATCGATGGAGGTTCAACGAAATCGGAGGTGAAAACTTTCAGTGACTGCACTAAAAATTTAAATTGCTAATAAAAAATCGAACACATTCCTTGCTCGAAAATCCTTTTAATATGAGCTCAAAGTGGTGAAAGACGAGAAAACGGTGCATCTTATAAAATATACTTTTTATTAAACAGTTGTCAAAGTACTCAAAAATAATTATCAAATAAATTCTAGAAGTTGATAGCAAAAATTTTAAATTTTAAAAAATCAAGATCAAAAATTTTTAAAAATTTATAATATAAATAAAATTTACATATTAACCCGGGAGTAGTCGCGCTCACTTCTGTAACGTCGATAGTCGCGTGTGAGATTCTATCTCAAAATACGAATTTAAAACCAAATTTTTATTTTGTACTATTTTTATCTACTTTTTATATTGAAAATATATATTTCTAACAATTTTATTAAAAAAACCTGTGTTAACGGCCACCTGCCAACATCGGCCACCTGTCGTAACGGCCAGTTTAAAAATTTTCCAAACCAATTATATGTAGACTAGAAAAACTGGCAATACGGTCCACCTTTCTATATCGGCCAATAGTTCTTTCATTTTTAGTGGCCGTTACTGACAAATTTTACTGTACAGTAAAACCTGTGTTAACGGCCACCTGCCAACAACGGCCACCTGTCCTAACGGCCAGTTTAAAAATTTCCCAAACCAATTATATGTAGACTACAAAAACTGGCAATAGCGGCCACCTTTCTATATCGGCCAATAGTTCTTTCATTTTTAGTGGCCATTACTGACAGGTTTTACTGTATTACGAAAAAGGATGAAATGTGAGATTCTATCTAACAGCGCGACTACTCGCGGGTTAAAGCTAATTGGCTTTCACCAAAGCCATAAATTCCACAAAAAGAAGAAGAAGAAAAAAAAATGCCTACGCATTACTACACCTTTCCTCGAGGCACTTACGAAATTTTTTCAAAATTGCAAAATTTTTCATCAAGTTATCGCGAAAAAGGATAAAAATTGAGATTCTATCTCACCGCGCGACTACTCGCGGGTTAAAAACATTTATCAAAAAAAAATGTTTTTAATTCTTTTAGGCTAATTCCTTGAATTTTTATGATATCGAGTTCATCCGAAAATCATTTGAAAGGTAATCTTAATGGCGGATATAAAATTGTATTAAATTTAATCTTTTAATTGTTTATTTTTTTTAGATAAAATATTAAAGGGACTTGGTTAATGGTTTTCGTAGTAAAATAGATTTTAAACGTTTCTATCTTGGTTATTTTTTTATCCTACAAAAAAAAAGGAAAAGAAAGATCTTTGTCAGAAAAAGTCAAGTATTATTTTTTACGAATATAGGATATTTTTGGAGACAGTATCAAAATTCTGATATTTTTATCGCTTGTCATTTTTTTAAAAGTTGACAATTTTCGAGTAATAAGCGATTTACAATCGGAAAAATGCGAAATAGTATATTAAGTATGGAGAACGGTAAGGGTTTTATACCGATCGAAAACAATTGTTTGTCTGAGATCGGTTACCCTTAACGTTCGACATGCTTATAACGTTTTTGCACGATTGATACCATTATAAATTATAAAATTAAACATTTTCGTCATATTGACTAGTTTCATTCATTTTATCAAGATAGATACTTTGGTTGTTAGGTAGTAACTAGGGTGCATAACAACAATGGAGAATTGAGTTTTTATTTAGTTGTCAATAATTTTAATACAATTTTGATTATTATAAATTAAAATATGAGCGAAAGTGAATTTGAAGAAATTGAACGGGCTTTGGAAGAAGGGTGTTCCGCAATTATTCCCGAAAAATCCAAAATCCGTTATCAAAATACCTACCAAAGTTTTAAAATATGGTGCGAAGGCAAGAATTTAAGAATGGAAGAAAAGACTCTATTGGCATTTTTCGTTCAAAGACATATGCAGTTGAAAGCTCCTGGAAGCCTCTGGGCAGAATATTCAATGATTAAATCCACCGTTTTTCTTTATGATGGCATTGATATTTCCAAGTTTTCAACTTTGATCGCATATTTGAAGAGAAAAAATGTTGGCTATAAGCCTAAGAAAGCGAGCATTTTTACACGGGAGCAATTTGAAAAATTTCTGATGGAAGCACCGGATGAAGAATTTCTAGTTCACATGGTAATATAAGCTAGTTTACGTAAAACAAATACTCTAATGAAAATTTTTTCATAATTTGTAGGTCGCAATGATATTGGGGGGAATATCTGGTGCCTGTAGAAGAGAAGAATTATATAATATTACTATGAATGACATCCAACAAACCGATGGTTTAATGATTGTAAAAGTACCCAATACAAAAACGAACATCCAGCGTACTTTTACAGTCGTTAATAAACCAGACGATAAAATTCCATATTTATAAATTCTGCAAAAGTATATAAAACTTCGTCCATTACAAGTAAAATCAAATCATTTGTTCTTAAGATACGCCAAAAGGAAATGTTGTGCTCAAGTAATAGGGAAAGGGACAATCGGGGGCTGGCCTTCTCAAATTGCCAAATTTTGCCTAATCCCGAGAACTGTACTGGCCATTCACTCAGGAGGACATCAGCAACGCTTTTGGCTAATAAAGGTGTTGATGTCCTCGGATTAAAGCGTCATGGAGGTTGGCGTTCATCGACAGTGGCAGAAAGCTATGTAGAAGATTCTCTTTAAAATAAAATAGATTTTGCCGAAAAAATATTGTGCAATTCTAGTAATACTACTAATGTATGCGATTCTGCAGGAGTTTCTGTTAGAAATGAAACCACAGCCCAAACAAGTGGGATTTCATTAAATAATTTAACAAATTGTACCATAAGTTTCAACATTAATAAATAATTTGTTAGTTTTCTTTATTCTTTCAAAAAATAAATTAAAATTATGAGATTTTTTAACTCGACGGTAAGTGAATTACTTACCGTCGAGTTGGAGTACTTACCGTCGAGTTGGATTACTTACCGTCGAGTTGGATTACTTACCGTCGAGTTGCTAGTAAATGTCACCTACTGACGTAAAATCTGTCACGGTAAACAGTCAAAAATGATCAATCGTGCAAAAATATTTATTTCGAAGCTTGAAAACTCATATCTTAATTATTATTTTGAGGTTGCAAACGCAAAAATTGAAGTTTTAATATTCAGTTTTAACATTCTGATGAGTAATTGGAGCTTATATCAAATTTAGACCGTTGTTATTTAATTGTTAATGTCCGACTGGTATATTATTTGACAAATAATGACATGATTTCGAAGTCAGTTAAGTATGATATAATGCCCAAAGGAATTATTTTGAAAAATAACGCCCTAGGGAATTAAATTTAAATAACTAGTTAAATAATGTCAGGTTGACAAATAACAACCTAAGTAAAACTATGGTTACCAAAATTACGATACGACAATTGCTGGTAAATGTACTTATTTAAAAACTAATTAAATCAAAATTCATTTAAATTATTTGCACATAAAATATAAAGAATAATTTAGTCGGACATTAAACGTTGAAGGCACCACGGGTATTATAGATAATAACGCTTTCAGTCAACGTATATCCCTTGGGCCAAAGGCCCTCGGTATATACACCATTTACCTCAAGCGTAATTATCCTTATACATAATACCCTTGGTACCTAAAAAACCATAATAAATATGCGAGTATACTCGACTTGTAAGACGAGGCGGTAATTGTTAAAAATGATCGAAAAAACCTAGAAAAGTATTGCTCCTTCCGGAGCAAAAGGGTGATTGTTGTAGTCAGGTCAAAAACATTTTTTGGCCAAAAATTTCACCTGACGCCATTCTGATTTTGGCGACATTTTTTTACAGGAATCCGCAAAGAAGCAAAATCAGTAATTTTTTCATTCGGGAGCGGTCTACAATATGGACTACCTACATACATTGAGGACGTTTAGGTTGGACCAAATTAATCTTTTCACGAATGGGCGAATTTGGGAAATAAATCCCAAAACAGGTCGAGTCTAATTCTTAAATTATCGTTTTCTGGCATTATATAGTACTAGTGACGTCATACATCTGGGCCTGATGATGTAATCAATAATTTTTTAAATGAGAATAGGGGTTGTGTGCTAGCTCATTTTAAAGGTTGGTCAATTCTCTATACAGTAATATACACATTAACATAATAATTTATACAGGGTGCCCATTTTTTAATTAAATTAATTGTCACAAAAAGAAGAATGCATGTAATTTATTAAAATTACAATTAAACGTTGCTTTTCCCTTAAGGGGATTGGTACGAACTTTCGGCTTCAATGCTATTTAAATGGGATTCACTTTCTTTGAATCCTGCGAAAACTAATTAGTATTTTTTAAAAATTTAAACGCACAATGAAAGGTTACGTTATAACCAAGGGCGGAAAGTCCCTGAAAACTTCTATAATGTTTATTTTAATAAGTTACATGGGTGAAAAACTAAGAGAACATTTAGTGTGATTTCAGTTTCAAATATCTCATTCAAAAGAAACTTTTTATTCACTCTAAGGATTTTCGGCCATCGGTAATAATAAAAATATTCTTTCATTCTGCGTTTAAATTTTTCAAAAATACTTATTAGTTTTCTCAGGATTCGAAAAAATGATTATATTTAAAATAAATTGAAAATTTGGCAGGCGTCAAAATGTTCCTTTCCTCTTAAATTAAATCGTCAAACTGCCAATATGCAGCTGGGTAACAGCATTGATTTTAAGTAAAAAACAATATTTGCCAAATATTTTTTTAATTACAATTTTTCCTGTTTTCTGGCAGCAGTAAAATGTATTTTGGATTAAACAAATTTCATAAATTCTTTTTTTTTTGTCGCGATTAATTAAATTCAAAAAAAATTGTGGATACCACTGTACCTATAAGCCACGTTGTTACGGGAGATTTAATCGTTAGGGCAAACTTTCTCGTTCATTCCACATTCTCCTCACTTATATCTGTTTCACATTTAAGTAACATATTTGACCGTTTAATTAAAAAAATTGGCTTTAGCTGCAAAAACGAGCTTTTTTGGCTATGTACCAAAAAGAAATCTTATTTTAAAGAGAAATTTAATAACGTCAAAGAGTGAAACATTTCAGAGGTTTTACGCTCTTTGAAGATACAGAAAAAATTTGACTTAATTATGCTTTTTTTTTTCTACATGGAAAACGTTTTTAGTAGTATGTTTATTAAATCCCCTTACTAATTAGTAGGACCTGATGAGTACCTATCCAGAAGTCCGATTAATTTAATTGTACGTCTGTAATTTAAGCCTAAGTAAATTTAAAATTAAAAATAACATATTTCTGTTCTGAAACGGGGTGTATGGATATCTTTGAGAAACAAACATTCTGTAATAAGTTTGAGAAAAAAATGACGGATGCTTCAATACTCCGTTGCATCAATTAATTAATCATGATAAATTATTAATATTTTGAAAAAAAGTAATAATTTTTTCTTTTTCAATTAATTTTACTTTATGGGTAAAGATATGAAATCATATTCATACAACTAATTTAGCACATTGACGGTGTGCAAGTACTTGGAAGGGAATTGAGAAACGATCGTGCGCGAATAGCGGAGAAACATTGCAACTTTCTTAAATAATTGAATTATAAATTATTAAATATGAATTATTCATATTGTCAATTGAAATTGTCAAATTGACGTACATTTCATATCTACTGTCACTGAAGAAGAAAAATTATATGTTGCTCCACAATATTGATATGATATGCAATTATTATACAGGGTGTCCCGAAAAGATTGATCATAAATTATACCACACATTTTGGGGTCAAAAGTAGATCGATTTAATCTAACTTACCTCAGTACAAATATGCTCACAAAAAAAGTTACAGCCCTTTGAAGTTACAAAATGAAAATCGATTTTTTCAATCTATTCAAAACTATTAGAGATTTTTTATTGAAAATGGACATGTATCATTCTTATGGCATGAACATCTTAAAACAAAATTATAGTGAAATTTGTCCACCTCATAAAAATTTTATGGGGGTTTTGTTCCTTTAAACCCCCCAAACTTTTGTGCACGTTCCAATTAATATAGTATTGTGGTACCATTAGTTAAACACAACGTTTTAAAAACTTTTTTGCCTCTTAATATTTTTTCGATAAGCCAGTTTTTATCGAGATGCGGCTTCTTTTTTAATATATTTACATAAAAAATTTATGGGGGTTTTGTTCTTTTAACTCCCCAAATGTTTGTGTACCTTCCAATTAAACTATTATTGTGGTACCATTAGTTAAACACAGTGTTATTAAAACTTGTGTGCCTCTTAGTCTTTTTTGACAATTCATATTTTATCGAGATATGGCTTATTTTTCAAAATATACATAAGAATGTAAATTATAAATAAATTTTCAGATTATTAACAGGTCTTTACAATCGTACTTACCATATAAAAATATATGGTGGATTCGACAAATATTCAAAATATGTCGATAAACACTGGCTTGTCGAAAAAGGAATAAGAGGCAGAAAAGTTTCAAAAACATTGTGTTTAACTAATGGTGCCACAATAATAATTTAAGTGGAACGTACACAAAAGTTTGGGGGGGTTTAAAGGAACAAAACCCCCATAAAATTTTTATGGGGTGAAGAAATTTCATTTTAATTTTTTTTTAAATGATGCTGCCATAAGAAACCCACATGTCTATTTTCAATAAAAAATCTCTAATAGTTTACGATATATTGAAAAAAATCGATTTTCATTTTGTAATTTCAAAGGGCTGTAACTTTTTTTATGAGCATATTTGTAATAAGGTAAGTTAGGTTCAATCGATCTACTTTTTACCTCAGAATGTGTGGTATAATTTAAGACCAATGTTTTCGGGACACCCTGTATCAAGGTAAATTTAACTAATTGTATTTTGCTTGCAGTACTGCATTTTAATAACTAATTTTATTTACTGCATACAATTGTTTACGTTTTAATAACATAACCTGAATCTTATTTTTCATCTTATTATTTTTTTGGACTGTGGCCTTGACAATTACCAAGTAACCAGAAATAACATAATTAGTCAATATAATTAAAAGTGCGGAACTGGCACGATCCCAATGAATTTCCATTGATGTAATGTGACACGTCTATAGACGACATTTATAAAATATCGAGTTGTGCATCTACAAAATACATCTGTAGATGCATATGAAATGTTACACGACATAGGTACATAGCTGTCGTCCATGTTTACAAAAAACGTTAAAAAACGCATTGTTTCCATATACTAAAAACGCTAAAAGAAATTCAGCAATTTCCCTATTGTCACAACACGCACCTAAACATTTGACGCACTGTCCTTCAACGTGTTAAGTATACTTTAATAGTCAGGTAAATTAAATATTTTTCTTAATATAAGAAATGTAATTTCTTGTCTATAGGAGTTTCCAATTGTGTTGGAAATTTCCCCAGTGTAGCATTATTGTTTTCTAAAAACACGTTTTTTGTTTCAGATCCAGTCATACAATTTAGTTGGTAAGTAATAAATCACTAAATTATACAAAATATTTTAACAATATCGCTCACCCAGAAGGAAAGTGACAGAACTAAAAAATGCATAATTCCAGTTTTCTTGTTAAATTGACTCCAAATACTTTTACCAGGAAAAATGTCACATAAATGTTTACTTCCAACTTGGAAGGATAGCGTTAGTGTCATTATTCCTTTGGCGGTAATATGAATACTTTTATCCCGGAACAATGCCACTTTTGAGGTTATGCTCTGACGTTACACCATTAGACAAGCGGAACACCCCCAAAAAAGCGCTTATTTCTCGAGATACTGACCAGGGTGAGGTGAATGGCTAATTTTAGTCATACTTTATGTTTTTGATGCACCATTTATTTGCTATAACACATTTAGATCTAAAACTCCCCGCGAAACTTTTTTGGGCTCTCTATTTTAACATAAATGTAATTAAAAAGATATATTTCAAATTTTGTCACTTAACTTTTGCGATTTAACTTTGCAATTCACTAATCTGCATCTTTTGTTTTAAAAAATTCGTAACTTTTATAGGAATAAGACTAAAAGCCTACAACGAATCTCGTAGCCTTCACAAAGATGACAAATATATGCTGTAAAAACTTCAGAAAAAAATATTAAAGCGGAACGGTGTAGAAGCGGGTTAAACGCTGATTTTTATTTTTATTTTAGGTTAAAATTGCGATTTTGACAGTATTTCCCCACATAAAATTTAAAATAAACCTCACATTCGTTTTCAGCACTATACAAAATATAAAGTACGACCAAATTAGCCGTTCACCGCCCATGGTCAATATCTCGAAAAATAAGCGTTGTTTTGAAGATGTACAGCAGGTTCCAAAAAAAAACTGATACTAATCTTAAAGCGTATTTTGTAGAAAATTGGGCAGTGTATTTTGAAGGATAAATACTTATTATTTACATGCTGTCACTGTCACTGCCAAATCTTAAAATTTGTCAGATTACTTATTCTGTTCAACCTCAAAAAATGGCTGTTTGTTTGTTTATTTTATTATTTGTCTGTCATAATAAATATAATATATTGTCAGGCCAATCATACACTGCTCAAAATGATCAAATCTTACTAAGAGTCGTATCAGTTTTTTAGGAACCAGCTGTACATATAACGTCGATATTACAAGTTGCACCATTTTTTTTCTGTAAAACATTTTGATCTACGCATTTCCAGAAAACTTTTTTGTACTCTATGTTTTAACATAAACGTGAATTAAAAATAGTCCAGAGAAATAAGATTTTTCTCGTGACACATTTTGTTCCAGGCCGAAACCAAATTTTGTGAGTAGTATGGACATCTATATTATTAACCTATACGTTTCCTGCAGCCGATTTTGATGATATACATAGTTATAAACAAATGAAGATCGAAAAACGCTAAATTTTCGATTTTTTCCTCTATTACCAAAAAGTTAAGCACTTTAAACAAATTTGAGTGTAAGAAACTCATAAATCATATAAAAAACTTCAATATGGCGTTCGCTGAATATGTCCATCCTTATTGGTTGCTTAGAAAATTGCAAAATAAATCATAAATTTTGAGTTTCTAAAAATATTCATAACTTATGTAAAAATCAACTTAGAACCTTCTTATTACAAGGAATGCTGATACTTCTTGTACTTAAATTACATTTTAAATTTCAAAGCAATTGGTCAAATAGTTTAAAAGTTATTTAATTTGTTTATCCCAAATTCCTTTTTTTTGCAACTCTACAAGTCATAAAATTATGAGGCTACAATCATACTTCGGACAGTTTATGAAAGAAGAACATTTATACTATTACCATTATTAAAAATAAATGACAAAAAATAATTTTAAACAGTGTAAAATTATTTTGAAAAAACATGTTGATTTTTTGCTTACTTAAAACAATTAGAATAACTTTTTAACCGTTACCTGTAGAAAAATTATTTTTTCATATTTAGAAATACTGAATTTTTAGACACATTTAGAAAGAAAAGCAACTGTCCTAGGACAATTAGCGACAAAGTTAGCCCCCCCCATTTATTTAATTCACATGTTTTTGCAAAATAATTTTGCAATATTTATAACTATTTTTTGTAATTTTTTTTAATTAAATTAATACTGTAAATTTCCTTCTTCCATAAACTATCCAAAGTATTAGTGTAGCTTCATCATTTTCTGACTTACAGTGTTGCAAAAAAATAATATTGGGATAAACAAATTAAATAACTTTTAAACTATTTAACCAATTTCTTCGAAATTTAGGGTATGAATTAAGCACCATAAGTCTCAGCATTCCGTGTAATAAGAAGGTTCTAAGTTAATTTTTACATAAGTTATAAATATTTATAAAAACTCAAAATTTATGATTTATTTTGCAATTTTCTAAGCAACCAATAAGGATAGACATATTAAGCAAATGCCATATTAAAGTTTTTTATACCGTTTATGAGTTTCTTACTCTCAAATTTGTTTAAAATGACTATTTTCTTAGTAATAGACGAGAAAAGCGAAAATTTACCGTTTTTTGATCTTCATTGTTTATAACTATGTATATCATCAAAATCAGCTGCAGGAAATATATAGGTTATTATTATAGATGTCCATATTACCCAAAAAATTTGGTTTCGGCCTGGAGGGGGTTGTGTCACCAACAGGCTATTTTTTTTCCTTATTTCTCTGAACTAAAAGCTAAATTATAAATTTCGCTACTCAACTTTTGCGATTAAACAAAAGCAATTCACAAATCTGTACCTTTTACTTTAAAAAATTCATAACTTTTATTAGAATAAGACTATAAGCTTGAAACAGGTTACATTATCTTGAAAAAACTGAGCAATTTTACAAACTTTGAAAAAAATGTTAAAATGGCTAAAAGTTGTAGTTAAATGCAAAGCAACGTAATTTTTTTTTTATTTTAGGGTAAAATTGCGATTTTGGCAATATTCCCCAACGTAAAGTTTCAGAAAAGGACCTGAGTCAGTTTTTAATTATTTTTTGTTAAGAGTTTAGTAATTTTTTTTTATGAATGAACAATATTATTAAATTGGAAGTTATTAGTTGTCATCTACTTGTACAAATGTAGTTGACTTATAAGAAAAAAAGATCATGGTAAAGAACTAAGGATTTCCATATCCATACAGCTTTTTACATATTTCTCGAAAGTTAGTTAACATGACTCGAGTCCCTTTCTGAAATAAGCTGTTCATTTTATTTTCGTTTTCAGCACCAAAAGTAAGACAAAAATTAGCCATTCACTGCCCATAGTTAATATCTCAAAAGATAAACGTTACTTTGGGGATTTATAATGTCGATATTAAAAGTTGCACCATTTTTTTTATAAAACCTTTTGATTTAAAACTTTCCAGAAAACTTCTTTGTATTCTATATTTTAACATAAACGTGATTTTAAAATTTTAAATTAAATTAAAATTTTAAATTTTAAATTTCTTCACTCAACTTTTGCTATTAAACTTTGCAGTTCACGAATCTCCACCTTTTGCTTTAAAAAATTCATGACCTTTATTTAATAAAATTAAAAGCTCAAGCAGGTACCATTATCTTCAGAAAGGTGAGAACTATGTAGTCCAGAAAGCCACTGCGCATCCGCTAGGAAAAATATTCTGATTCGGATTTTTTGCACAATCTTACTCAAAAAGGACTCCTTTTAAAAAAATTGCCTGTTGACAAGACCAAAAGGTGGTCAAAAATTTTTTAAACGTTTTTTTTTTGTTTTTTTTCCTAAAATTATTTTTTTTGCATGGAAAAAACTTTTTTTAGGTTTTTTGGATCATTCCAAACAGAAAAGGTCTTAGTGACTTTTCTCCAAAAATGATAGTTTTTGACATATAAGCGATTAAAAATTGGAAAATTGCGAAATCGGCCATTTTTAACCCCCAAAAACTATGTGAAAAACTGAAAATTTGAATGTTGCCAAGGTAGGCAGATATTCTTTAAACATCGGTTGATGAAATCACGAAGACTTTTTTGCAATAAAATATTCAAAACTCCTTTGTTTTTTTTGCTAATAAAGCGTGCGCGACACTATTTTTCAACGACAGTATGGTGCAAATGAAAGGAATAAATTCGTTATTTCGTAAACCGGTGAATTTACGGAAAAATCCCGAAACAGGTCGATTTTTATTTTTAAGTTATGATATTGTGACATATATGGTATACTAGTGACGTCATCCATCTGGACGTGATGACGTAATCGATGAGATTTTTAAATGAAAATTGGGGTCGTGTGCTAGCTCATTTGAAAGGTTCTTCAATTCTCTATTTAGTAATATAAACATTTACATAATTATTTATACAGCGTCCAAAAAATTTTTATTAAATTAAATTATTTGACAAAAAAAGAAGTAGAAAGAAGTAGAAACTAGAAAGAAAAGAGTATAAATAATTATGTAAATGTTTACATTACTGAATATAGAATTCAAGAACCTTTCAAATGAGCTACCACACGACCCCTATTCTCATTTACAGAAATCATCGATTACGTCATCACGCCCAGACGGATGACGTCACTATTATACCGTATATGCCACAATATCATAACAAAAATAAAAATCGACATGTTTAGGGATTTTTCCTTAAAATCGCCGGTTTACGAAATAACGAATTTATTCCTTTCATTTGCACCATACTGTCGGTGAAAAATAGTGTCGCGCACGCTTTATTAGCAAAAAAAACAAAGGAGTTTTGAATATTTTATTGCAAAAAACTCTTCGGGATTTCATCAACCGATGTTTAAAGAATATCTGCCTACCTTGGCAACATTCAAATTTTCAGTTTTTCACATAGTTTTTGGGGGTTAAAAATGGCCGATTTCGCAATTTTTCAATTTTTAATCGCTTATGTCAAAAACTATCATTTATATGATAATATTGAAATGCAATTCAAAATAAACGCCATTTCGTTTTCAGCGCCATCAAAAACATAAAATATGACTAAAATTAGCCATTTACCTAACCGTGGTCAGTATCTGGTCATTTTAGGGGCGCCTGCCGCTCTTCTATATCTTTCGACGTTAATGTATCGTTATTTATCACGAAAACGGTTGTATTTCGAGAAGTGACGTAGGTTTATACATTTTTGTAATCAGTATTTCAAACGCTTTTAAATGAGCTATCACATGGGGTACTTTCCCATTTAAAATAATCAAAGTTTTGCCCGTCACCTGAAGAGGGATCGCGTAAAGTTCGAAACATTGATGCTATAATATACTTTGATTATTTTAAAAATCGACCTGTCCAAGAGTTTTGCTTATGTGCTAGAAATAAATAATTTTTTAAGCGGGGTAACACTTATTCCAGCGCACTGTATATTTTTTGTATAATTTATTAGTTAATATTGGAAATTGTGTAAAAAAAAACTTTTTAAAGAAAACTAAGGCGGAGACGAGGGACTCCTAAATTAATTCCTAATGTCTTAAGCCACCTTTAAAATGAAAGAGCCGTCATTGAAAAACACAAAGCCAGATATTTACACAATATGAAGCAGACGACGACACCAGGAACAAACTTTAAATCCTAATCGTCGTTCAGAGGCCTCCGTCGCCATTTGCATAAATCAAACCGTAACAGACACTTAATTTACAACTCTCAAGTCGGTCATATTTATATCCCTTCCAATCTCCACGATGCATTATTCATTTACCTTGCTTGATGTAAATGTAAATGAGCTCAGAAACTTGGCAAAAGGAATAAACCGATGAAACGGGTCCAGTCTGGTTCTGAGTTCGCGACGATCGTAATTACGGAAAAGATTGAATTTATTTCGACTTGCCTTTATATAATAATTACCAACTTGATTACTTTTATGAACAAATTTCTAAGTGAAAAATAAGTTTTATCATTTGTAGGTGATAAATTACCTCTCTTAATGTTGAAGGGATAATAAGTCCCTGAAATAGATTTTTGACTTCGTGTTATTAGTTGTAACTCTGGAAAGTTTTGTGAAAATGTGTATGCTAATGAAGGTCTCACAAAAACGTGTTCTGGATTAAAACTTACACGTGTTTATAAATGTTTTAAAATTTACGTAAAATATTGACATAAACACAGAATATTTCTTGCAAATATACTCCAAATTGTAAAAAACTTCAAAGTAAATATTCTTATCGCGTCTCTTTCCAGATCTATACTTTGAGCTAAGTAGCAAAATACGAGGAAAAGTTATTTACCAGCAATTTTATTGCTGGAATCGAATCTTATGATTGTATATAATAATAATATAGGTATTCAGTACAGTATAAGTCCGCAGATAGTGTGCTACTTTTTTTATAAACAAAATGGCCCCCAAAAATCGTGTTTTTTTCAATTTTTGCTCTATAACTCCAAAGATTTTAACTTTACGCCCAAAATACCCAAATAAAAATTCACCGTAATTAAATTCTGCATAGAGACGTGCTTTCCCGATTTACTGCGACGAAAATTTTCCCCGGAAAATGCGGGTTTTTCCAACAAAATCTTTAATTTTCAACTAAAATTTTAGATAAGTAATTGTTTATCCAAGTATTGTAAGTAATTGTATTATGTCATGAATAGAAACTATTCATGACGAAACAAACGATAACGGAAGAAAATTATGCCAACTAGCAGCAATAACAAACAGTTACATTATAAGTACAAACTTCATGCACAGAAGAGAGCATAAAGTAACATGGTTGATACCTGGCACAACAGATGGCAATCAGATAGATCACATACTAATATCCAAAAAATGGAAAGCAATAATGCACGATGTCAAATCATATAGAGGAGCAAACGCGGACACAGACCATTTTTTAGTAATAGGAGAAATCAAAATGAAGATAATTAAAGCAGAGAGGACAAGACAAAACAAAAGAAGATGGAATCTGGAGAAGTTAAAAGTACAGGAACTAAGAGTACAATATGAGACAACCCTAAAGGAAAATCTAACACAAGCAAATAACACAGAGGACATATGGAAAAATATAAAAGAATCCATTTTGAATTCAGCTGAAGAGGTGCTAGGACGGAGGGAATTAAAAAGAAGGAAAGAGATGCAGAATGCGAAAACAATATCAAACAGAAAAACCAAGCAAGAGATAAATGGATATCAACTAAAGAAGTGCATCGTCGAAACGAATATAAAGAAAAAAAGAAAGCAGCCGATAATTGTTGCAAGAACAAAAAAAACTGTGGATCGAAGAGCTGTTAAAGGAACTAGAAAATAATAGTAAAGACAGCGCCAAACTATTTGGATACCTAAAAGCTCAACAAAGAAAAGGCAGACCAGTAGTTAAAATTGACAATAGATCATGGGAAACACACTTCACAGAACTATATAGATGCAAAGAGAGCCCGGAAGAGGAGGTAGGCGCAATGGAAGACATTAGAGATAATGAAATAGGGATTCCAACATATGATGAATATTTAGCCATCATTCAAAAAATGAAACAGAAAAGAACACCAGGCCCAGATGAAATTCCCAATGAGCTAATTAAAAACGGAGGGGAAAAGTTATTAACAAGCATCTATAACCTAATAGTTAGAATATGGGAAGCAGAAGAAATGCCCGAGGATTGGAAAGAAGGCAGAATTATACCAATATTTAAGAAATGAGAAGTTACAAACTGTAACAATTATAGAGCAATATCTCTACTGAGTACAACATATAAAATTCTAACAGCCCTCATCAAACAAAAACTCAATCAATTCACAGAGAAAAAAATTGGGGACTACCAGCAAGGATTCAGAGAAGGCAGATCCACTACAGATGCGATCCACATAGTTACACAAACAAACGAAAAATGCCACGAACACAATATAGAACTCCACATCCTCTTCGTAGACTTCAGAAAAGCCTTTGACTGTATTGGAAGAAATAAATTATTTATTGAAATGAAAAATCAAGATACACCAACAAAATTAATCAGATTAACACAAAATGACCATGGATGGAGCTCGAGCTAAAGTAACAACAGAAGAAGGTAGCACAAAATCAATTGCAGTAGAAACAGGAGTGCGACAAGTCGATTCCCTGTCAACCACATTATTCAACATAGCACTAGAAGGAACAGTCAAGGCCAGCAAAATTAAAGGAACTATAGCCTACTCCTCAACACAAATAGTTGCATATGCAGATGATTTAGTTCTTATGGGAAGATACAAGGAAAGATTAAAAGAAGCAGTAACAATCCTGGCAAAAGAAGCACGGAAAAGAGGTCTAGAAATTAACGAAGGAAAAACAAAATATTTACTCTGCTCTAGAAGAGAAGATAACAGGATGAGAGGAATCAAAATATAAAACTACACTTTTGAAAGAGTCCAACAATTTAAATATTTGGAAGTAATAGTGAATCGCCAAAACAAGAGAAGTGAAGAAGTAACGGAACGAATACTAGCAGGCAACAGAACATACTGGAGACATCATAGGCTTATGAAGGACAAGAACTTATCTAGAAATACAAAACTGAAAATATACAGAGTTGCAATCAGACCAGAAGTTACGTACGCAGCTGAGACAATGTGCCTCACGGAAAAAGATGAAGAAAAATTGAGAATATTCGAAAGGAAAATCCTCAGGCGCATTATGGGCCCGATAAGAATGGACAACGGAGAAATAAGAAGAAGAATGAACCATGAACTAAGAGATATAATGAAGGGAGAAGATATAGTTAGATTTATTAAAGCACAGAGGCTGAGATGGCTGGGACACATAGAGAGAAGGAAAAACGACCTACTGATTAAGAAGATCACTAAATGGAAACCAGCAACTGAAAGACCAAGGGGAAGACCCAGAGAGAGATAGGAGGACTATGTATCGAGGTCAGATGTATCGAGAAAAGGAGACTAGGTTCAGAAACAAATCACCACTTTTCCAAAATTTTTGTTTTTTTTAAAGCCACCTATGGCTCGGACCCCATAGTATTACACTGAGCAATTGGATACTACATCGGTACTAAGACCTTTACTCCTATCCTATTGTCGACCCATTTATTTGAAGATGTAATATAATCGATCCGACAAATCAATTTTTTTAATCTGTTTTTATATCTAACGGTAACAGAGTTTAGGTATTTCTATGAATTCCTTCAGTAGTCCTGTCGCCAGGGGGGTACAACGGCTTTCTTAATTCAGATGGGCTTACCCAAGTTTTTTTTATGTATTTTGACCCGTAGAAGACGAATTTTTTGGGTAACAGTCGATCCGGATGTCGATAAGATTGTTATAAACAAAGAACTTAAAGAATCACATAACAGCCATTTTTCGCAAAACAAAATATTTTTTTGTATTTTTTGGGCCATTCTAAGCAAAAAATGATTTTACAAGTTTTTTCGTAGGATGCATAGTTTTCGACATAAACGCGGTTGAACTTTCAAAAAATCGTAAACTTGCAATTTTTGAACCCGAATAACTTTTGATTAAAAAATAAAATAGCAATTCTGCTTACTGCATTTGAAAGTTAAAGTCAAATTCTATCGGTTTTGATTATTTGCATTACTAAAAATTAAGTTTTTATTTGTTAAAAAAAGCCATAAACACATAGTGTTTCCCGTGCCCAATGCATACGTTTTAATGTACTTAATCTACGTAGAGATTGTATGTATGCGCGCCTACTCGTTCGATTTCAAATGAGAAATGCATTGAAAACATCATTCAATCACTATGTGTTTATAGCTTTGTTTAACAATAAAAAAATTAATTTTTAGCAATTAAAGTAATCAAAACCGATAGAAATTGACTTGAACTTTCAAATGCGATAAGCAGAATTGCTATTTTATTTTTCAATCCAAAGGTTCCAAATTTTCAATTCGGGTTCAAAAATTGCAATTTTTCGATTTTTTGAAAGTTCAACGGCGTTTATGTTGAAAACTATGCAACCTACGAAAAAACTTGTAAAATCATTTTTTGCTTAGAATGGCCCAGAAAATACAAAAACATATTTTGTTTTGCGAAAAATCGCTGTTATATGATTCCTCAAGTTCTTTATTTATAACAATCTTATCGACATCCGGATCGACTGTTACCCAAAAAATTCGTGTTCTACGGGTCAAAATACATAAAAAAAAACTTGGGTAAGTCCATCTGAATTAAGGAGGCCGTTGTACCCCCACTGGCGACAGGACCACAGAGGAAGTTTCATGTCTCATTTTATTTGAAAGGGTATTAAAACCTTATTCAAAAAATATAATAGGTAAAGTAATATAGTTATTGCGCATTTACTAACAGATTAAAAATTACAAAACAACCTGGTGTTGCTTCTTCTCCTCTAAAGATAATCAACACTTAAAAAAGAATAATGGAAAGTTTTTTCCTATACTAGTTTATTTATGTTTTTTGCCTATTTTTTGTTTATTAAAAAAATATCAAAAATAAAATAAAAATTATTTTCACAAACGTAGCTCACGTTCGAAACTTAGTCGAAAAATGTGAAGCAATTATAGTCGAGGAAATGAAACTGAAAAAATGGCAAAACCTCGCAATTTTTTCGTCCAGTATCCATTTGTACAAAAATTTGGATTAGGCTCATTTCACCCTCTAGTTAATTTTCTATATTGAGCCGTTATACGCTTTTGTTTTTTAAGGGTGAAAACTACCCTTAAATTTCAAACTTTAATATTGTCAACATTTGGTGCTCATTAGTTACATAATGATTGTTTTATGCTTTAAGATATACTACCATAATACTTCAACCCTTAAAACCACCCTAGTTGGAGCTTCATATAAAAAATGACTTATCCTAAAGAATAATTTCGGCTTGCATCGATTTACATAAAAATTTGGGATTAGGATCATTGCACCCTGTACTTCATATTCTATAACATGCTCAAGGGCGTCGATTATTTTTAGGGGTGTAAACTAACCCTTATTTTCAAAAATTATATAAAAATATTGTACACTTTAATATGGGTAAAATTTGGTTTTGTTTGGCTAAAAATAATTATTGTTTTATGCTTTAGGATATAATATCATAATATTTGAGCCCTTAAAAATTACCCTTAAGAACATTACAATTTTTATAAGTAGATAATTTAATAGATCTATAGAGAAAAAAAAGTAGAATTAAAGAATTACAAAAACATTTATTTACACAAAAATACGAGTTAACAAATATGTAGAAGTACAAATACAAATAGTTTTTAAGTCATCTTCCAGTATACGAACCAGTTCTGTGGTATTATACATGCATTGAAAATGTTTCATAAGCGGACTATTCGAATATTTCGAAAAAAAATCGTTTTATAAACATAGCTCCTTCATTTTTGGGATAAAAAGTTTTTTCAAAAACAATTTTGTAATATTTTTAAGAAGAGCTATAAGACTGTGTAAATTATATTCCGTTAGATTCCTTAGTTTTTAATCAGGGTGGGTTTAAAAGGCTCGAATATGGGGGTGTTTGCTCGTAAATGGAGGTTTTAAACAGCTATAACTGCTCACTGTAATGAAAATCTATGTACAATATAATTTTAATTATTAAAAAAGCTACAATTATTTAGTAGTTTGTCATTTTTTTCGTGTCTCCAGTATTTTCGGAGATATTTTGAAGTAAAAGGTGAAAAATACGAAATGTCAAAAAATCAATTTTTCTCTAAACTCCAATTTTTCTAAAATTAGGGCTTTTAAAAAGGTCAAACTTCTTGGGTATATTGACAATACAAATATACAAGGAATTACTGAAAGAAAAAGAAAAATTTTTAATTAGGAGGGTAGTTAGGGGATTATTTTCACTGATTTTTGCGTAGAGAAAAGCAGGTATTGTCCTTTTCATGATCATTTTTCAGTGCGTAACAAATGATAGGAAAAAGGGTAAGTCCGTGGTAATACACATTTATGACATTTATTCTAACATGACATTTTAGTTAAATCTGACAGTTGTCACATTTTATTTTCAGTAAGGAATATAAACAAATCAAATGTGTTTCTTGCATTTATAAAATGGTATTTTCTTTGATTTGTATAGTCTTATAAATTATACAAATTATATTTGTAATATTATTATCTAATTAAAAAAATTATTTTTTTTTAACCTAGAATACTCACTGAACTAGTATAATTACCAAAGTAATCACCGACGTGCCTTTTTTCTGTCATATACAATTTAATACGTTAGAAAGAAATCGAAAAACTGTGACGCACTGAAAGATGATCATGAGAAAAAGAATACCGATTTTTTTTAAGTCACTCTATTTTCATGCTAGATTCTTTTGTTATTATTCTTTAAAAGGTTTAATTGTATACTTGAAAAAAACATAATTCAAGTTTTCCTCGAAAAATGCAATGTTTTCCCGTTATTTGGCTTTGAATATTTCAAATTATGAATTTGACGAGAGAAGCTAAAAAAATTTAGTTTGTGTTACTAAAAGACAAAATTTTGTTATCTGCAGTGTTTTTGATTAAATGCGTATTTTTCGAGGTATTCTCAAAAAACTCTCTAAAGTAGTCGATTTTTTCGACGAAAAACTGTTACTTTCAAGCGCGAATAACTCGAAAAATATTAGTTTTACGAAATAAATGTAAAGACCATGTTTTTCTTAAAATTACTTTTTACATCGATTTACATGGTTAAAATGTAATAAAAAATTCCCACCACCGAGATGGGGTGGCAAACACCCCAAGGTTTTAGCGTACAGCGGCATGATATAGAAAATTATCCTTGGATTATTCCCTACCTTCTGCGTAAATTTCAAGTAAATCCATGCTGGACGAAAAAATTGCGAGCCAAAAATGCTTCATTTCCTCGACTATTATTATTTATGGAGAAAGTTCACTATAAATATGTAGAAAATAAATGGTATTCATATAAACTGCAAATGGTACACCAAGTAACGAAAAGTAATTCAGAGATATGAGTGAATATTTTGAAATTATCGCCACTACTCTTGAACAAAATCCCAAATTTCTTTTACTTTAGTGATCAAGAGCTTATTTCAGTTCACCGTCAATGCGTCGAGTGCTGGTCTGATACAAATAGATAAAATTAAAGTCATTGGTGGTGTATTTTATACTGCTAAAACTAGACGAGGAACTAAACAGAGACCTGAAAATAAGTGATACGAGAATCCTAAGAAGAATAACAGGAAAGGGACTGATGAACAGATCAAGGAGTAACACATCAGAAAGACATTCAGAATCTTCTTTTTATGGGGCCTCTTCATTACTAATGTTTAATACAGACATGGATATTTTAACTTAAGGTATTGTCACGATCCCAGGCCGGCCCTGTCAATTCCAGAAGCTTCTGGCGGCGAACTGTCTGAGACCCTTTCTGTGGACGAGAGAAACTTCTTTACAATCGGCGATCTAGAAGGCCATCGATGAACCTTTTTTTGCTCTGTAAATAATATTTACCTTTCGATGTTTCCTCAAATCAGTAGACTAATTTTACATAACTATATAAATTGACATTTTTGGAATTAGAGTTTAGTTGTGAAATTGAAATCGTCGGTGTACTTTGATATGTAACGGGCGCGGAATATTTTTGAATTTGTAATTAGATAAATTAGTAGATTTGGTGTAATAAATAAATTAGATATCGTAGTTTTTAAAATAAAAGATATAAATTCAGTGTTTTTCATTTGTTTAGTTGTAAGTTATTAAAAATAAATAAAGTCAACTAAAATTAAATATTAGTACCTAAAAGATCATAGAAAAGTCAAGTCAGTTTTGTAACATTGGTGTCGAAGTGGAATAGTTTAAATAAACATTAACTATTTATAATGGGAAATAAGCCACAATATTATTAAAAAATGATTTTTATTAACGTTTCGACGCCCAAATCGGGTGCCGTTGTCAAAATACAAAATACTACTAACATAAACAAAAATGTTGTTGCTTAGTAAAAAAATTCTTCCAATAATTTATTTAATTTGACTCATTTATATCGGCAATTCAGACACATAGGATACATTTAAAAGTAAGACTTTAAAATGATTTTGCCAATATTTATGAGTTGCGTTCCTGGGACGAATTTACTGAAAGATAGTTCATTCGATTACATGAAATCAACTTTAACTCAAGAATATCCGTCACAAAAAAATCATAGCATGTCATCTGTCTTTAAAAAGACAACCACATGCAACGGTGACATTAAAATTCTCGCGTTAGAGATCTCATAGTAAATCACGAGGGAAAACCAGGAAAAACCTCGTGATACTATCCCGATATCGTAAGTATTTGGTCTTACATTTAATTTACTCTCCAAATTAATACCAAATTCTGACTTTACTATAATTCTGTTTAAATTATAAATAATATCAATAATACATGGATATATAAGTAATACTAAAATATAAAATATGTACTAACTCGACTATTGACTTACTAATTGTGGTATTTTCTTTCTATTGACTTCCTCTTTCAGTATGGGTATCCACATCCTACTGCATTCCACCGAGGAATTTGCGACACAATTGGTTTCGTTTAGCATAATTAGAGCCGCTTCTTTGATTTTTCTCTTTTTACTATCTGTTTCTTTCAGGACTATACTTGAATCTCTCCACTGAACTCTATGTTCATTATCCCATGCGTGTTGACATATTTGAGATCTATCAAATTCTCTATTTTTAATATAAGATTGATATTCACTTATTCTAACGTTTAATGGTCTTGATGTTTCACCTATATAAACAGTTCGCATTCACAAGGTATTTTATAAATACAATTCTTTGTCCTTTCTTGTTCATTGTTAGGTTTAATTTTAAATAAATAAACATAAACACGGTTTAATCACAGTGTGGAATCTTAAATAATAACTAAATATGAATCGTAATAAATAAAGTGTGTGACCATGTCTTCACAGCATAAGCAGAAAATTACTGACCTGCTCGATAAAGAGCTACGAAAGGAATTAGAAAATAGAGACATGGACACTACTGGGAAAAAGGCTGATCTAGTCGAACGTCTAAAGAACGCTCTGCAAGAAGAGGGTCAACATCCAGAAACCTATTTGTTTGAAGACAAGCATGCTGCTGTGATCTCGTCAATTTCAAAAGTTTCTGGTGAAGTCACCCAAGTTTCCACAGACATTACATCGTTAGAGAACAAAGTTTCGGCGGACATAACATCATTAGAACATAAAGTTTTTAGTGAGATTTTGAAAGTTTTGGGTGATATTTCATCCCTTGAAAGCAAGATGACTAACGAGATCTCTGCTAGCATCTCTAAAGTCACTTCTGATTTTGACGACAAGATATCATCCCTTAAATCTACTTTGTAAGAAAAGATCAAAAAAATGGAAAAGAAAATGAAGGAAACGGAAAAAGTAGGCAAAGGGTTGGAACCCACCTTAACAGACATTAAAGATAGTGAAACCAAATACAAATTGGAGCCACGGCCTATAGTTGAAGGGAGTGTAAGTCTTGCTCGTGTTAAGGTGCCGAATTTCGATGGAAAGTCGTCATGGAAAAATTATATGAAAAAGTTTGAATCGGCGGGCAGAGCGAACGGATGGTCCGAAAAAGAAAAGGCTGTAAACCTCACTATTGCTCTTCGAGGCGACGCTTTGGATGTTCTCCAGACCATAGCCGTAGAGGAAACAGATGAATTCGAACAGCTCAAAAAGTGACTGAATATGCGATATGGTCACGAACATTTAAAGCCTATCTATCAGTAGCAATTTAAAAATCGAAGACAAAAGAAAGATCAAGCTCTTCAAGAATACGAGGTGGATATTGCCAGGATAGTACGAGAGGCATATCCAACAGCTCCCGAAGACAGGATGGAAAAGTTGGCTGTTCAAACATTCATTGATGGCCTTCGTGATCATGAAATGCAAAGATTAGTGCGATTAGCTCGTCACAAGACGCTGGTCGATATCTTGTCTGCCACCCTCGAATAGAATCAGCTACCCAGGCCTCTGGTGGGTACAGTAAAGTTAGGACTGTGAAAGAGGAAGAGGATGAAGATAAACTGGACTAAATTGTCAATATGATAAAGGGCATTTCATAAAAGAAAACGAAGACCATAAGGTGGTATTATTGTGGTTAAACTAGGAGGCATTTCTTCATCCACATGATGACAGCACTGTGGTAGCAGCCTTTAAAGAGAATACAGTTGTGCCTGCGAGGAGTGAAACGATCATCGTAACGCGGCTACAGGGAATTGTAGAAGAAGGAACACCTGTTATGATCGAGCCATGTAACCACGACGGGTTGGTTGGCCGAGGAATCATAATTGAAAAAGAATTGGTTATTTCTGCTAAAGAAATTTTCGTGAGATTGATTAATGCCAATGACTACCCGGTGACCACCAAGAAGAAGACAAAAGTAGGAACTTGTGTACCCGTGACGTCCATAATCGGTCAGACGACAACATCAGATAATTCCAACGACAAGTTCGACCAAATGGTTGCAGTTGCAGGCCAATCTCTAAATCAAGTGGAGAAAAGGAAATTAAGGGAATTTCTTCAGCAATATCGTGACATATTCGTACCGAAAGGAGGAAAGACAGGAAAGAATGACAGTTGTCAAACATAAAATTGACACTGGTACCGCTAGGCCAATTCGTCAAACAGCTCGACGATTACCACAGGCGAAGAGAGAGAAAGCTGAAAAGATTGTTCAAGAAATGAAGAAAGACGGGGTGATAGAACCTTCTACGAGCCCATGGGTCTCTCCGGTGGTCCTGGTCAAGAAGAAAGATGGAACTACGAGGTTCTGTGTGGACTACCGTTTGTTGAATAATGTTACCAAGAAAGATAGTTATCCTCTGCCTCGGATCGACGACACGTTGGACACATTGGCTGGAAGTAAATTGTTTTCTACGTTGGACTTGAAGTCTGGATATTGGCAGGTAGAAATTGATCCAGTGGACAAGGAGAAGATGGCGTTCGCTGCAGAATCTGAATTATGGGAATTCAACGTTATGCCGTTTGGACTCTGTAATGCTCCTTCGACATTTGAGAGGCTTATGAAAAATGTGTTGAGAAGGTTGTCTTGGAAAACGTACCTGGTGAATTTAGACGACATAATCGTTTTGGGGGAGACGTTTGAAGACCATCTGAAGAATTTAGAAGGCATTTTTAATCGACTTAAAGCTGCCCAGTTAATGTTAAACTCCAAGAAATGTATTTATTACTATTTCAAAGTAAAGTCAATTATTTAGGTCATATAGTCAGCAAAGAAGGAGTGACCGTGGATAAATGAAAAATCGATTACATTAAGGAATGGTCTGAACCAACTGATAAACCTCAAGTGAGAAGTTTTGTGGACTGTGTACCTACTACCGGAGGTTCATCAAGAGGTTTGCAGATATCGCTAAGCCATTAACGCGAATTACAGAGGAAGCTAGGGATTACAGAATAGAATAGAATAGAATAGAAATATGCTTTATTGTCACTGAAAATTATACAAATTTTATGGACAAAGCTTAATTAAAGTCAGAAAAAATAAATAAATAATATCTAACAATAACAATAACAAATACAATTTTCTGAAATTTGATAAATCGTCAATATAAAAAAAATAAAAATAAATACAAAATATAAGTTAATAAAGTAAAATTGCAAAGAAATTGCAAAGTGAACATACAACAAAGTAAACTATTTATAGACATAGGAACTAATAAGTTTAAGCTGCTGCATGTGACACCCAAATATAGATAAGTTTGTTTACTTGTACATTACTGTACTTTCTTAGTTAGTCATTTATTATTGCTGGAATGGAGAATGCCAAACAGCCTTTGAAACTTTGAAGAAGCATTTAATTACAGCGCCAATACTAGGATATCCACTGCCAGAAGGAGACTTCATCTTAGATACGGATGCAAGTAATGTGGGGATTGGAGGGGTGCTGTCTCAGATTCAAGGTGGACAAGAACGAGTTCTAGGATACTTTAGTAAAGTGATTTCAAAACCTGAACGAAATTACTGCGTCACGAGAAGAGAACTTCTCGCAGTAGTAAAATCAATGGAACACTTCTATCAAGACCTCTATGGAAGGAAGTTTCTAATCAGAACCGACCATGCCGCCCTTAAATGGTTAATGCAGTTTAAGAATTCAGAGGGTCAGATAGCCAGATGGATTGAACGACTTCAAGAATACGATTTCAAGATCGAACATCGGGCCGGAGTTAGCCACAGGAACGCTGATTTTCTATATAGAAGACCGTGCACAGCAGAGTGTTCCCATTGCAACAAAACAGAGTCAAAGGAAGCAGCAGTACTAAGAACAACAGTAGTCAACGACGAGTGGATGCCTACCAAAATCAAGAAAGAACAAGAAAAAGATCCAGTTTTGCAGCAGATTCGAAAATGGAAAGAAGAATTTCGTCGACCATCTTGGCCAGAAAAATCAAGCCTAGGCTCAGTAGTTAAGACGTATTGGGCCCAATGAGACTCATTTATCTTGGAAGACAGCTTGCTTAAACGAGTAATGGAAAATGATAATGGTTCAGCGAGAACACAGTTGGTGATTCCAAAGAGCAGAGTAGCCGAAGTACTTCGTCAGTTACACGACAGTCCATCTGGAGGGCATTTTGGTGTAAAGAAAACACTTTAGGAACGATTTTATTGGATGAGTAGTTCCGATGATGTGAAGGATTGGTGAAATAACTGTACTATCTGTGCTACAAGTAACGGACCCTACCGAAAAAAGGCTCCTACGAGACAGTACAATGTTGGAAGTCCGTTTGAAAGAATAGCTTTGGATATTGCCGGGCCATTTCCAGAAAGTAAAAATGTATGCAAATACATGTTAGTGGTAATGGATTACTTTACGAAATGGGTTGAGATCAACGCAATTCGAGACCAGAAGGCAGCTACTATTGCAGATGTGTTAATCAAAGACTGAATCAGCCGATTTGGAGATCCATAGTGCCTCTGGAGATCTATAGTGACCAAGGAAGGAACTTTGACAGAGATCTATTTCAGGAAATCTGTGACAAACTAGGCATGAAGGAGACAAGAACCACGGCCTATCACCCACAAACGGTTGGAATGATGGAGCGTATGAATAAGACAGTCGGCAAGTATTTGACAAAGATGGTGTCTAATCATCAGCGAGACTGGGACCAGTACCTTCCGATCTTCGCAATGGTCTATAAATCTGCTGTTAATGAATCAACGGGACAAACACCAGCAAAAGTCTTATAAGGACGCAAAATGCGTTTACCCTGTGATTGAGAGTTTGGATATCGACCTGGAGAAGATATGGCTGGTGAGGACTATGTGAATGAATTGCGAAAAAGAATGGATGATATACACGAGTTGGTCCGTTCCCATCTTCAGATCGCTAGCGACCGAATGAAGAAACGATATGATACCCAAGCCGAGAAGGAGAACGACAAACTCTGGCTTTATAATCCAAAGAAGCGAATAGGTTATTCTCCCAAGTTGCAGCAGTTCTGGGAAGGCCCGTACCTCATTTTCAAGAAAATTATTGACGTTATCTACCGAATAAGCAAGATTTCTAGAGGAGAGCCGATGATAGTCCACCATAACCAGTTGGCGCTGTAAGAGGGAGACCACGATGTTGTTTTGATATTCTGGAATATAATGGTACTTTACTCTTTAACAAAATTCATATTTACGACATACCTCGTATAAAATTGATATCATTTGATATCTGATGATTTTAGACTATGCAAAGAATTTTATAAAGAATAGTTTTTTCCAAAATTGATAATAAAAAAGTTTCCCATATGGTTCCTTGGTACCCAGACATACTCTATAAGAGCTTCTGTATTATAAGAATTTTCAAATTGTAATGTCTTATGCGGATTCTCAGCATAATCAAAAACAAAATAGAAACATATTGGATCAAAGTAAAATGATGAATTCAACAATATTTTTAAAATTATTTATACAAAATAACTGTTATTGTTTAAACAATTAATTAAAAATTAGCGGCAAAATCTGTGAGTAGAACTTTTTACTTTAACATCTATATATACTGACAAAAAAAGTTTTACAAAAATATACGTTTGTTTGAATTTTTCCGACACAATGCATCTTTTCGTTCTATCGTGACTCCCCTTTAAGTGAAAAATAAGTTTTATCATTTGTGGGTGACAAATTGCTTCTCTTAATGTAAATGGAATAATAAATCCCTGAAATAGATTTTTCACTTTACGTTATTGGTTGTAACTCTGGAAATATTCCTGAAAATAAATATGCAAATGAAGGGCTCATAAAAACGTCTGCCTCGTTAAAACTTGCGTGTTTTATACATGTTTTAAAACGTGTGTAAAATGTTGACATAAACACAGAATCTTGCTTGGAAATACACCCCAAATTGTGAAAACTGCAAATTAAATATCCTTATCGCGTCTCTTTTTTCAGATCTAGTATTCCGTTCGCTAAGGTTAAAATATTGCAAAACCTATAAATTTTAAAGAACCGCTTAGATTGACATGAAATTTGGGATACACATAGGTAATATATCAAAGCAAAAAAGGGATATTGTACCGATGTGGGCTTTTGCCATGGCGGTAAGTTTTACCCCTTCTCGGGGATGAAATAATTTACGTTAAAAGTAAGTCCGGAAATGGATAAACTATCTAATTCTCAGCAACTTTTGTTATCTAGCATTTGTTATAAGTTAATACGTTTCGAGTTATTTTGTGATAAAATATTTTCATTTTTAAACAAAATAGAACACAGTTTTAGACTGTTTTTTTTTTGCAGATAACTCAAAAAGTAAGTATTTTATCGACAAAAATATTCTTAGCAAAAATATAGACCATAAAAAAGAGAAACAAAAAACGGTGTATGTATGAGATACCTAGATGCAGTAAAAGATTTGTAACTAATGAAAAATACATCTATACCCGCAAAATTCAAAATCGAATATTTCAACGTCAAAATATCACAAAATAAAGCACTTTTTGGGAAAAACTCATTTCAACTTTTTTGAAGTGTTTAAAAAAGCTTTATTTTTGTTTTTCAACTGGGAGCAGTCGTGCAGTGAGAAAAAATCTCACATTTTATCCTTTTCCGTGATAACTTGATGAAACAAATTTTTTCAACATTGCTTTACACTCGTAAGTGCCTCGAGAAAGATCATAGTAATGCGTCGAATTCTTTTTAATTTTTTTTTACTTTGTTTTTTTTTTGTGGAATTTATGGCTTTGGTGAGAACTAATTAGCTTTGTCCTAAATTTGTTCGAAATAGATATTTTTAACATAACAAGTGAACAAAAATATTATAAAATAGAAATTTGATTTAAATTCGTATTTAAATCTATATTGTGAGATTTTTTCTCTACGCGCGGCTACTTACGTTGCAGAAGTGAACGCGACTGCTCCCGGATTAAACAAGTTTCTAGCATTAAAAGTAAGAAACTTACTCCATTGAAAAGTTTATTTTGTAACAGTAGCATTACTATTTATTAGCCTTATATGTCATTTTCTGCATTACTGTGTGTGGTCAATATATACTTCTGTATGGAACGGAGGCCTGGATACTCAACGTAACACTAATAAACAAGTTAGAAGCCTTTGAAACCTGGCTTTATAGAAGAATCATGAAAATACCTTGGACAACCCACACCACCAACGAAAATGTTCTGTAGAGAATAGGTACAGATAGGGAACTGCTAAAAATCATTAAAGTCGGAAAAGTTGGCTATCTGGGACACATAATGAGAAACGAAAAGTACCGCCTCGCGCAACTGATTATCCAGGGTAGGATTGAAGGAAAACGGGGTCCCGGTAGGCGCCAAATTTCATGGCTTAGAAGTATCAGAGACTGGACCGGTCTTAATTTAACGTATTTGTTTAGAGCCGCATTGGAGAGAGACATGTTTGACAGTATAGTCGCTAACCACCACTAAAGGAGAAAGCACCACAAGAAGAAGATATTGTGGAAACTGATCTTGTCTTCTCGATCCTTATCTTAGTTTCCGTCGATTTCCCTCACTATTCGTTCAAATTTGCAGTTAAGCAGCAAAATTTGGGGATTTGTGATAAACTGCTCGCTGGTTAACTAAGAAATTGTCCTGGTGTTATCCTTTTTTCTCTTATAACCATCAAATCAAAATTTCCTACTTATTTATGATAGTCCGTAGTGTTCCTGAGTAAGTAGTTCTCCATAAAAGTGTTAATTTTTTCTTCAGTTAGCACTCAGTTCAAATTTGCTCTATACTCTGAATATACAGGGTGTAATAAAAATTCAGGTCATAAATTAAATCAGATATTCTAGAGTCAAATGTAATTCGATTGAACCTAACTTACCTTAGTACAAATATGCACATAAAAAAAGTTACTGCCCTTTGAAGTTACAAAATAAAAATCGGGTTTTTCCAATACATATATGGAGAACTTTTATAGAATATTTACTAAAAATGGACATAACGCATTATTAGGGCAAGAGCATCTTAAAATATAATTATAGTGAAATTTGTGCACCCCATAAAGATTTTGTGAGGGTTTTATGTTCCCTTAAACCTCCACAAACTTTTGTGTACGTTCCAATTTAATTATTATTGTGGTACTATTAGTTAAACATAATCATTTTAAAACTTTTTTGCCTCTTAGTACTCTTTCGATAAGCCAATGTTTATCGAAATATTTTGAATATTTGTTGAATCCACCACATATTTGAATAATATGGTTAAGTAAGATTCTAGAGACTAGAGACCTGTTAAGAATCTGAAAATTTATTGATAATTTACATTTTTAGGTATATTTTGAAAAAGTAGCCACATTTTGATAAAAGGTGGCTTATCGAAAAAATACTAAGAGGCAACAAAGTTTTAAAAACACCGTGTTTAACTAATTGTACCACAATAATAGTTTAATTGGAACGTACACAAAAGTTTGGGGGGTTGAAAGAACAAACCCCCATAAAATTTTTATGGGATATACAAATTTCACTGTTATTATTTTTTAAGATATTCCTGTCATAAGAATGCCACATATCCATTTTCAATAAAAAATCTCAAATAGTTTTCGATATATTGAAAAAAAAAACGATTTTTATTTTGTAACTTCAAAGGGCTGTAACTTTTTTTTGTGCACATTTTTACTAAAGTAAATTAGGTTCAATTGAACTATTTTTAGTCCCAGAATATATTTTTCGTTTATGACCTGCATTTTTGTTAAACCCTGTATATTGAATAATAATGGGAACAGTATACCTACATCTCTCTATTTATCTTTATGTCGTCTCATAATTTATACCAAACTGGAACAGTTGCAGTCTAGATCAAGTAAATTTAACATTTCCACTAGTTTGCCATGTGTTATTCTTTTTAACGCTTTCTGATAATCAACACCCACTTATGTCGCAATTCAGGTCTTCACATGCAGGATAGGAAACATAAATGAAAATGTGTAGAAAATAGAATAGTTAACTTTGCTTGAAACAGGTCAAGAATCAAAAGGTGATACAAAGAGTCTGACCTATACAGAGGTGTAACCACATCAAAAACACGTGAAGAATGTGCTTATTTCGATTATCCATTAGAATATTTTAATTGTATTCCTGTTCAAAATAACTTGCCCGGGGTATGTACAGCTTCACGAATTGAGTTAGTTATGTACATCCCTAAAGATGAATGTGTACAGAACGTACAATAAATCAATCACATTTCTCCAGTGGCACGTACCTACTACAAAAATTTATACAGTTTTTAATTATTGTTTCGCACTGAAAGCATTAAGTAACTGCATTAATTCAGGATAAAATTCAGGACAAATTCAGAACTGGAGACCTGACATCATCTGACATTTTGTGTATTTCCAGATAAAAAAGTAAACATTGAGTTTCGACAAAATTTTTCAAAGCAAACGATTGTTTTATGCTGGTTTTCCATGAGAAATACGAACAATGGAAATATTGTGACAGCTTCATCATATTAATGAAGATTAATTCGTTGATTGTATTTTTAAATACGCATTTAAAATTGCCTTTGGCTTTACTTTTCCAAAAATCTCCATTTTATTTTAATTTCTGGAGATAATTAAATCTGTGCTTCTTTGGTAAAATGGCAATAACAATAAAAACAATGTCATTTCTGAATTTTTAATTAATTTAATGTATATATTTGGAACTGTTTATAAAGTAGTATTACATCTACATATTCTACGCTCGAAAACAGTTTCAGATAAAAAAGGAAATATTGAGTTTAGCCAAAATTTTCCAAAACAACCGATTATTTTAAGCTGAATTTCCAGAAGAAGTACGAAGGATGGATATATTGTGGCATTTACATCATATTAATGAAGAATAATTAGTTGATTATTTTTATTAAAAAAAAGATTTCAAATGGCCTTTGGTTTTACTTTTCCAGAAATATCCATTTTATTTTAATTTATGGAGATAGGTAATTAAATCTGTGGCTGTTTCGTAAATATTTTATATGAAAGTATAAAAACAAAATCAGTTCTGTATTTTTAATTAATTTTTTTTTATTTAGCTAATGCCTCGACATCTAATGGCCATTGGCATGGTAGGTACGGTAATTTTGAACAGTTAGGTACCTAGTATCATGTGTAGTGTGTGTGTTGAGTAAGTGTCTTGTTACTTTGCAAAGTCGACGTCATTGTCTTTGCAAAGAGACGCTAATTGTATCCGAACATCTGCGGTCCCTCCGGTGAGTACCGATCCCACAAGGACAGAAACTATATTTATTTATTAATTTATAATATATGAAAAATTTCTGACCCTGGTGAGATTCGAACCCACAACCTTTCGGATTGATTCGATCCAAAGGCAGGCGCTCTTACCGCTGAGCCACGGAGGGGGTTTTTAATTAATTTAATGTATATACTTAGAGCTGTTTATAAATAAGTAATATTATGTCTACGTATTCTACACAGAACTCTTATATCGGACCAGAAGATTATGGAACTGGAGGAAGAGCTGAAAGCAATAAAATGGGACATCATCGGCCTTAGCGAAATCAAACGAAGAGGAGAAGCCCAAATTACTGTTAAATCGGGACACTTATTTCATTTTAGAGGAGAAGAAGGCACTTCAAAAGGTGGAGTAGGATTCATTATACATAGAAAGCACGCCCAAAATATAACTAAAATTAATAGCATAAGTCCCAGAATTGTGTACCTTATCTTCAAACTAAATGCAAGATATAACCTTAAGATAATCCAGACATAATATGCTCCAACGACTAGCCACTCGTATGAAGAAATTGAAAAATTTAATGATGTCCTACAAACAGCATTACATACTACACCAGCATATTACACAATAATTATGGGCGACTTTAATGCGGAAATGGGCTTTAAACAAGATGATGCAGAAATAGCAATGGTCAATAGGGTGGAGCGCTGTTGTATGGAGAAAAATGAAATATCAATGTTTACAAACGCGGGGTACGGAATCGACACTACTGTGGGAAAGTTTTGGAAAAGTTAATTGTCATTTTTTTATATTTTGACTCTAACATCTGCCCCAACGTGATTCAAATTTTGAAATTTGAAGAGAAAATTTTTTGCATTTTTACCTACGCGGGGTGCGGTATCAATTCGCTTCTAGGATATGAATCGAAAACTTCAATAACACTTATTTCTATTTTTATCAGAAAAACTGCCCCAGCGCTACTTAAATTTATTTATTTTGAATTTCGCGCCAACCCCCGACCTAACGCCCTAACGCTGCAACCAAAGAGTTATAAACCTGTCACAGGAGTCGACCTTCACTCTCACACTCAATTTCAATTATAAGTTAGTAGAACACAAAACAATATTGGCTAGAATTATTATAGTTTTCCACGATAAGTATATAACATTATTAAAACTTTATGAAGCAGGAAGGGCGAAGACGGTTACAAAGACAAGCTATGAAAGTTTGATGAGGATAGCAAGAAATTGTTTGATATTGTAACTTGCTAATGTTTAGAGCTCAGAGATTGCAACTGTCCTAGAAACCGGAAGATTCCAATACCAGAACGAAATTTCTTAATCGACCAACGAACTGACCATAAAATAATGATTAATAGTTTAGATCGTGAAACGACCAAAATAATTAAGATAGATTTACATAGTTTAAACCAACAAGAGCAACGTGAAGAACAAATATTCTTGCAAATAGGGGTGGAATCTATTTCTAGTACCTCTAGATTACATACAACTTCAAAGATACGACCGAATGTTCAACAGCCAGATATGTTAAACAAAAGCGGTGAAATTGAGGACTTCCAATCGCAATTGATTATTTCCACTTCTTCACTTACAATGACTGATGTCACATTTCCTGTTGTTGCCAGAGCATTAGATCGTTATGGGGTTTCAGATCGTGCTGGAGTAGCAATAATTTCTGCAGCTTTCCCCGACATTGGTCTTATTACTGAAAACGATTCATCACGGGTTATAGACAGAAATAGAGTTCGAAGAGCTCGTTCTAAAGCTAGTACTTTGTAACTATATTCTGACATTTATTTCCTCGAACTCTATCGATGTAGGTAAATCAAATAATGGCTGTTGGTTGTGATGTGACTGTTGTTAACCAAGGAAACAAAGGTGGCATTATTCGTTTATTGGAAATCAAGTTTGCACCTCCACTCCAATGGATCATATGCCAACTACACGCCAATGAACTGACACTGCGTCATCTTTTTCAACATTTAGATGGCACTAGAAGTGGACCAAAAGGTTTCACAGGCCCCATTGGCAAGGCAGTTACTAAGTGTGAAGTATTACCCATTGTTCCGTTTGATGCAATTAAATGTACGTTGCCCGATATTACCAAATCGACACAGGAATTAAGTACCGATTAACTATATCTACTACAAATCATCAATATATCAATAGTGGACATTGTGATGAAAATTTTGTGAAAAAAAATCGTGGTAAACTAGTTCACCCTAGATGGTTGACAATGGTTAATTGGATATTGAGATTATATGTTTCAAGTAGTGTTGCCCAAATGCAAGACCAAGACGAGACTTGGAAAGTCTTGGTCTTGGTCTTGCACCAATACACCTAGTCTTGGTCTTGGTCTTGGTCTTGGTATTGCACTCCCAGTCTTGGTCTTGGTCTTGGTCTTGCAGCAAGAGTCTTGCAAGTCTCGCAGTTACCCACTAGCATATTGCTATTTATTAAATATTACTTTAGATCTTAGAACAACGTAAACGTATAGGTACATTTTCAGCTTGACTTAACATAGACATAGTAAAAACCAACCAAATTAATAAATGTCTAAACAATTCACATTGGGTGGGTTTAAACTCACGATCTAAACTATCCCTGCCTATAGTCTAACGTCTAACTAACTGAGCTATCTACCATGTCCCACGAGAGTCAGTCTGTTTCTTAATAAAATTTTGCATTTTGTGTTTGGTGTCCTTCGATAGATTTTTCAAAAATATTGAACGCACTTTTTAATTTTTCGATCTGACATTCATTTCGCGAAATATTCGCTTTTTTTGTGAAACTTTGTGACTCACCCATTTCTTTAGGCCCCGCTCAAATCGTCAGATTTTTTAAATATAGGTACACTGTTTTGCATTACATGCTAAACTTACCTTATGTTAATCTGACGATTTCGAGTTTTTCTAAGGTTATATATTTTTTTCGGGCCTCCCTTAACGAATTCCCCTGTATTAAAAGCCAATATATGGTAGAGGTACATTTACAGGGTACAAGGTTTCTCCCCATGTGATAATCTGACGCGCTTCAGTAACTGCAAAAATCCCCGCTTGGGTTCCCCTACCATTAAATGCATAATTTTATTTCAATTTTTTCTAAGATATATTTTGCTTAGAATATTTTTTTCGATAAAATACTTACTTTTTGAGTCATTTGCGCAAAACCGTCGAAAAACGTGTTTTTTTTGTTGAAAGATGAACATATTCAGTCGCAAATAGCTCTAAAAGTATTGACTTGGTTTATTAGTAGATGAATAAAATAGAACAAAAGTTGCTTAGAATTAGTCAGTTTATTCAACCTCGACTTATTTTGAACCTTTGTTTTTTAACCCCCCAAGAAAGGTGAAACTCATCCCCAGGGCAAAATCACACATGCATCGGCCAGTATCTCTTTTTTGGCGTGTTAGCTATGTGTACGTAATCATACGTCAATCCAAAATCCAAGCGGTTCGTTAAAATTTCAAGGTTTTGTAACATTTTACCGTAAGTGAATGGACTATACAGGGTAGCCGGGCATTATCTTATCTAGTGCTTTTTCAGCAAAAAATTTTGTTTGGCCTATTGATCTAATATCTAATTGCACACTCTGCAAAAGTTTATAAGTAGGACGTTTAGTCTTTACGATATGGTATTATTCCCACTAACTGATAAGGAAAAACAATTGACTGGGTGTCGGTAACAGTGGATATGCTATTCGTATTGTATTTTTATCAACAAAGGTGACATTATATCTTTAAAAGTTTCAATGCGAAATGTGATACTTATTATTATACTGTCGGTGCGGCGTCACACAAGAAGATTATTTTATGAAAGGTATTCTCAAAATCTAGTACAATTACTTTCGGAGCGAAGGCGTTGTCTGAGATTAGGAAAGAATGAAAATAAATATTTTATATTTACATTGTAATAATAAACCTCTGAGTATTCTTATATGGATATTTTAATTCGCTATACATATATGTTTATCGTATTGTTCATAATGCGCATAAATCCAATTTTAAAAATTTTTAAAAAAAAAGAAAGGCACTCCGCCGAAACAGCTGTAGTCACTTAGATATAATAAATTTTGTGGAAGTATAGAAAACAAACGTTTTCAGTTTTTTATTGTTAAAAATTTTTGTTACATATTTTTTTGCGTCTCATTGTCTCTAAGCATATTAGGACTGGATCCCGCGTATGAAAAAAAAGTTGATTAATAGCAAGCTGAAAATTTGTTAATAGCTTAAGGCTGTCTAGTCGGACAAACTTTGATGTATGGGAACACTGGAACAGGGGAAGTTTTAATTGCGGTACAGATTAAAAATTTGGAACGTCAGACCACGAAAACGTCACATGTATTTTGTCCGACAGAACTTCCAATTGATTTGTTACCCTTTCATTAAACGCTCATGCAAACATCAGACTGCTATTTATCACCTGTCATAATTCCTGTCATTTGACATGTTCTACGTGTTCCACTCATTAAAATGCTCATTTGGTGATAAATAGCAGTCTGATCTCATTGCCTTCTTTATGTATGAATAGAAAACAAAAAAGTTGTGACTGGCTAATTGACACCCAAGTCTATGCCATAAAAAAAAGAAAAAAAAAAGATTGGGTACAGTTGTTTAATATAGATTGCGCTATCTGTGAGCCAGTAACACATATTTTTCTACTTAGGTTTTCCTTCCGTTCTTAACTCAGAGAAGGGGCTACATTATTTGTGCCTACATTTTTGGGATTCTAAATTCGACTTTATACAGGGTGTTTCATTGGGAAACGGAAATACCTGAATCGTAAATAAAGGTCACTGTGTTGGTTCTAGATATAAAACGTTTATTGCCTCATCGATTTTTATAACCGAGTTACAGGGTGTTTTATCGATTTTGCCCATTTATTTCTGGATCCATAACCTTAGGACCACCTTTTATATTTTTTTGATATTTGGTACACATATATCTCACTTACAGCCCAAATCACCCAACTGCTAATCACAAGAAAAATCCATTTCCGGATTAAAAAATATAAATTCATTGTGCCCTTGAAACAATACCGTGTACATTTGCATATTTGCTTATTTAAAAAGAGCACAAAAAACTAGGTTTAACGGTTCTCTTCACTTTTTTAGGCAATCAATTTAATGACTTTAATTTTCAAATTATATTGAAATTTTTAAGAACTCTGAGGAAAGCAGGTATAATTAACGTATAATAATAAATTATTAAAGTTAATGAAATGATGCTCGTTTTAAAAATAATAAATGCTTATTTACTACATCGGAGCCACTTAGTAATACCAAGAAAATTTCAGGCCCGAATTACCAAAAAAATATAAATTAATTGTGATCTTGAAACAACATCCTGTATATTGAAATTTTCAAAATCCCTTTGCACATTTCGAAAGAGCACAAAAACTAAGTTTAATGTTGTTTCACAACATTAGTTGCAAAATTATACTGAAATTTTTAAGAAATCTGAGAACTAACACAAATTTTGATATAATTTCCATTGTCTGCGCAAAAAATTAAAGTGGGCCATTAAACTTGGTTTCTTATTCTATTTTCCAAATGTGCAAACAAATTTTGAAAATTTTAACACACTGGGTGTTCTTGCAAGGTCGCTATTACTTTATATTTTTTTGTTGATCCTGACCTGGATTTTTATTGTGATCAGTAGGCCGTTCGATTATAGTAAATAAGTATTGGATATTTTTGAAACGAGTATTTATTCAATAACTTGAATAATTTAGTCATAAAATTTAATTATATCTGAGTTCTTAAAAATTTGTTTGGTCAAAAAATTGACGCGAACTATTAAACTTCGTTTTTGTGCTCTTTATAAATATGTAAACGGATTTTGAAAATTTCAATATCGGTACTAGGTCTGGATCCCGCGTATGAAAAAAAAGTTGATTAATAGCAAGCTGAAAATTTTTTAATAGGTTAAGGGTGTCTAGTCGGATAAACTTTGATATATGAGAACACTGAAACAGGGGCAGTTTTAATTGTGGAACAGGTTAAAAATTTGGAACGGTCAGACCACGAAAACGGCACATGTATTTTGTCCGACAGAATAGACTTAAACTCTCCGAACAGAGATTAAACCCTCATGCAAAAATCAGACTGCTATTTATCACCAAATGGGCGTTTTAATGAGTGGAACATGTAGAATATTTCAAATGACAGGAATTATGACAGGTGATAAATAGCAGTCTGATTTTTGCATGAGAGTTTAATCTCTGTTCGGAAAGTTTAAGTCTATTCTGTCGGACAAAATAAATGTGCCGTTTTCGTGGTCTGACCGTTCCAAATTTTTAACCTGTTCCACAATTAAAACTGCCCCTGTTCCAGTGTTCCCATATATCAAAGTTTATCCGACTAGACACCCTTAAGCTATTAACAAATTTTTAGCTTGCTATTAATCAACTTTTTTTTCATACGCGGGATCCAGACCTATACAGGGTGTTGTTTCAAGGTCGCAATGAATTTATATTTTTGTTAATTCGGACCTCGATCTTTCTTGTGATAAGTAGTTGGGTGGTTTGGATTCTAAGTAAGACATGTGTGTACCCAGGGGCGTAACAGAGACCCCCGCAGCATGAAGCTTGCGGGGGGCTCCAATCGATCAGGGCCCATCTTTTCGTCTGATATTATGTGAAAATTTGCTATTGTTATATTATTTTACGTTGTGTGTTTAAATTTAAGAAAATAAATTTCTAAATAGGCATGTTAGGCAAGTGAATCATGTCATATTTAAATTTAATCCTTTCCGGTCTAGGTCTCCCGAAATTTTAATAGTGACAACAAGAAACTATAATTCTTCGTACGTGACCATTGAAAGATTTGAGAATTGCAATCTGTGGAATTTTAGAACAATATTTCTAAATCTAGAAATGTATTTAGTATTTCGATACAATTATCGGCAGTAATTTCCAGAGGCGTAACAGAGGCCCCCGCATCATGGGCTATCAATATTTAGTTGTCTGCATAACAGAGTATTTTTTTTCTTTGTTTCCCACTCTGTATCATGTTTTCATTCATGATTAAATTGAAGAGAATTGGGCTCAATGAGTCCCCTGCCTTATTCCGTTGCCTATGCCTATAAGTTCTGTAAGTTTTCCATCTCTTCTACAGGAACTTCTCTATTATACAGGAGAAGGATTACCTGTTTGAGTCTTAAAGCTTGCGTGGGGCCCCATCTTGTCGTCTAAGTTATGTAAAAATGTGTAATTTTTATATTATTTTACGCATACATACGTAACGTTTTTTAAGCATTGTAGTATTGAAAATAAAGTTGTACATCAGATAGATATGTATTAAAAATTTTAGATATATTCGCTGATAGTAGTGCACGAAGAAAGTTGTTCTTCTCATCAATAACACTGTGCAATAACGTAATCATTTATTAATTTTTGTTCTATTTTATTCTATACCGTGCATGAATACACTGATAACCCAGTAAATGACCGTTTTGGAGTGTCATTATCAGCGTCACGCCGGATTTGCGTGACAATTTAGATTTTGGTTCTACTTACTCTCCACTTGGGGGTAAACATACGTTTAAAATAAGTCCGGAAATGGCTAAATTGACTAATTGTAAGCAATAATCCACAGTATATCGTCCTTTTTGGATGATTACAAAAGTCTTAAAAATAGTCTTAACTGCTTCGTTTGAGCAAGTCTACCACTTTCTGAAAAATTTCAGACTGCAGATTGGACGCGTTTCCGCGTCCCGCGTCATTAACATATTATTTATTTTGTCGGACTAACGAAACGAGGCTGTAAAGTCGGACAAGACATCGACAATCTTTATTATTTAAATATAAGTACTTTAAATTGAAAATTGAGAGTTTTGTAATAACAAAATCGTAGAGGCCGACACCCGCAAGATATCACACTAGCGCGGTAGTTTTGGTATTACAAAACTCTCAATTTTCAGTTTAAAATACTCTTATTTATTTAATAAAGATTGTCGTTCTCTTGTCCGGCAAATTTTCGGCCGCGTTTCGTTAGTTCGACAACGTAAATATGTTAATGACGCGGAAAGTGGTAGACGAAGTAGTTAAAACCATTTTTAAGAATTTTATAATCACCTTCTAAAAAGGACGATGTACTGTGGACAACAACTTTTGTTCAATATTTTTGAGTTAATTGCGAGTGAAGTTGTTTATTTTTCAACAAAAAAAAAACACTTTTTTAGGCGGTCATTCACAAATATCTCAAAAATTTTTATCGAATTAAATATCAAAAAAATATTTTTAGCAAAATTTTCGTTTATAACAAACAAAGAAATGGTCTATTGGTCGAGGAAATGAAGCTGAAAAAATGGCAAACCCTCGCAATTTTTTCGTCCAGCATCGATTTGTACAAAAATTTGGGATTAGGCTTATTACACCCTCTAGTTCATTTTCTATATTGAGCCGTTGTACGCTTTTGGTTTTTTAAGGGTGAAAACTACCCCTAATTGTAAAAAATTATAAAATAACATTTTAAACTTTAATACTGTCAACATTTGGTTCCTATTAGTTACGTAATGATTGTTTTATGCTTTCAGATATACTATCATAATATTTCAATCCTTAAAACCACCCTTGTAGGAGCTATATATAAAAAATTTACTTATCTCAAAATAGTAAATTCGCCTTGCATCTATTTACATAAAAATTTGGGATTAGGATCATCTCACCCTGTACTTCATATTCTATATCATGCTTAAGGGCGCTGATTATTTTTAGGGGTGTAAACTACCACTTATTTTCAAAAATTATATAAAAACATTGTAAACTTTAATATGGGAAAATTTGGTTTTGATTGGTTAAAATAATGATTGTTTTATACTTTAGGATATAATATCATAATATTTCAGCCCTTAAAAACCACCCTTAATAACATTACAGTTTTTATAAGTCGATATTTGAATAGATCTATACAGAAAAAAAAGTAGAATTAAAGAATGACAAATACATTTATTTACACAAAAATACGAATTTACAAATATGTACAAATACAAATACAAATATTTTTTTAGTCATCTTCGTATACGAACCGGTTCTGTGGTAGGTATTATACATACATTGAAAATTATCCTTAAGCGGACTATCCGAATTTTTCGAAAAAAAAATTCGTTCTATAAACATAGCTCCTTCATTTTTGGCGATAAAAAGTTTTTTCAAAAATGGCTTTGTAGGATTTTTAAACAGTTATAAGACTGCGTAAACTAAAATCCGTAAGATCCCTCAGTTTTTAATTAGGGAGGGTTTAAAAGGCTCGAATAAGGGGGTGTTTGCTCGTAAATAGAGGTTTTAAACAGCTATATCTAGCTAACTGTTTACTGTAATGAAAATCTGTGTACAAGGAAATTTTAGATATTAAAAAAGCTACAGTTTAGTAGTTTATCATTTTTTTCATATCTCCAGCATTTTCGGAGATATTTTGAAGTAAAAGGTGACTAATGGGAAACTCCAAAATATTAATTTTCATTTAAACTCCAATTTTTTTAAAATTAGGCCTTTTAAATAGGTAAAACTTCTTAGGTGTATTGATAATATAAATAAAAAAGGAACTACAGAAAGGTGAAGACCAATTTTTAATTAGGAGCGTAGTTAGAGGGTTGTTTTCACTGATTTTTTCATAGAGAAAAGCAGGTACCGAACTTTTTTTATCATAAGTCGCTTAATTTTCAGGCTAGAAACTTTTTATTATTATTTTTTGAAAGCCCTAGCTGTATACTTGAAAAAATATTATTCAGGTTTTCTTCGAAAAATGCAGAGTTTTTCCGTTATTTTATTTTGAATATTTCAAATTATGCATTTGACGAAAAAAGCTAACTTTTAACATGCCGTATCTCGGTTTGTATTGGTCATAAAGATATTAGTGAAAAAGAATTTGGTTTGTGTTACTAAAAGATACAATTTTTATATCTACAGTTTTTTTACTAAATGCATATTTTTCGAGGTATTCTCAAAAAACCCTCTAAAAAAGTCGATTTTTTCATCGAAAAACTGTTACTTTCAAACGCGAATAACTCGAAAAATATTAGTTTTACGAAGAAAATGTAATAAACATTTTTTTCTTAGAATCACCTTTTACATCGATTTACATGGTTAAAATGTAATAAAAAATTCCCGCCCCCGAGATGGGGTGGCAACCACCCCCAAGGTTTTAGCGTACAGCGGCATGATATAGAAAATGATCCCTGGACTATTCCTTACCTTCTGTGAAAATTTCAAGTAAATCCATGCTGGACGAAAAAATTGCGAGCCAAAATGCTTCATTTCCTCGACTATATTCATGAAGTCAATCGACACAGTAAAAGCAAACAGTTCATGAAAACTTAAAATAACCACAAAAAATAAAGCACTTTTCGGGAAAAACTCATTAATTTTTTTTTAAATTATTAACAATAGCTTTATTTTTATTTTTTATAAAAGTTTCTAGGATAAAAACTAAGCGAGTTACGCTCAAAATACAGTTGCCCCTTTTTTGGTAAAAAAAATTGTGAAAATCTCCCCCTATTTAGCACTTCAAATATAATTAATCTTTAGCGCTTTACCATTTACTTTATATCATGTATTGCTTATTTTATCTGTAAGTTTAACCGACTCAAGTTAATCCGATCAATTTAAAAAAAAAATAATGTGTGTGTACTTTGTACGCACGTAAGAAGTTATACTTCTGTTATATGATTTCTCAAAAATAAATATACTTTAAAGAGTTTGTTTTAATTTTTTTTTAAATACCAAACTAATTTTGTGCTTACCTCTTTAAAAAAAAAATAAAAAAAAGTATAGGATTGCACTGGATTCGAACTCACGACCTCTCGATCTCTGGGCGAATTAGTCGAGGCATTGAAGCACAAAAAAGGCCTTACTCTCGATTTTTGGCGCAGTAAGACGGATTTTAATGCAGTTTGGTGCGTTGGATTCGTGAGAATGTCAGGAAATTTTGTGAACTATTGTAATGAATAAGAAATCTGAAATTGCATTTGTGCATAAGAAAAATTCATTTCAAAAGTGCATTTTGAAATAGGCAATTATTATAAATTTGTAACCCGGTAAATAGTTGGGCAACATCCCGATTAATTATTTTAATTATTTTTAATTATTTTTAATCATTTATAAGTCCATTTAATAATAGTCTAAGGTGTCAATAACCATTAATAATAAACAAAAAAATTTCTTTATGTGGGAATTGAACCAGGTACTAACGGGTCCGTAGCTAAATACACATACCGCTAATCTACGCAGACACTTGCTAGACAACGGCGGTATTAGGTATAAACAAAACACATTGGTAAGTAAAAATTGTAAAGAAAATTACTACATACTTAAATGTACTATAAAATTAATATATTTCTAAATTTTAGAAGAAACATTCGTAAATAGGTATTATTAATATCTATTAATGTTACTAAATGAAATATAAATATTTTGACGTTTCCCAATTTGACAATTCACTTTTAACTGCAGTGCCTTAAAATTTTTAAAGTATCCGTGCTTTAAAGTAGCATTTTTAACGCTCCTATGGAGTGCTATAAATTGCATTTTTAACACGTTTATAGAAAAATATATTTAAAAACACTAATATATTCTTTTCACACCTTTTCTGGACTGATAAATACATAAATTAAAACATTTAGTAACGAACTCCATACTGCCTGTGTGCGCAGATTACTAAAATTTCACCCTCAATGAAATCACGCCTAAAGAAGTATAACTTCAAAAAGGCAGTATAACTATTAACTAACCTTTGTTGTTTCTCTTCCCACAAATTTTAACACGCAACAACCATACATTACATAACCAAACCGTCAACCGTCCACACCACAGCTGTGGTACACCTGCCATATTGGTTAATTTTTGACATGTCATTTGAACATCCAATCAGAACAAAGTTATAATGCGCATGCGCCCGGATCATAGGTTTTAACATATAAAAATTCCCCCTCATATCGCGCGTAAAGAAGTATAACTTCAAAAATTGATTTTATAGTAGAAAAAGACTTTTTTTATTTTGGAAAAATGCCCTTTTTTCAAAATAACTTAAAAAGTATTAGTGATACAAAAAATCTCAAAGTGTAAAGAAATGTAGGTTTATTTTTATAAATATTATGGTTTTAGTTTGTTTTTCTTTAAGACCAAAAATTGGTTGAGATGTGGCTGTTCAAAATTTACATACACTCGTGATTAGTGACTTGTTCAAGCAGCTAAAACAAATACTTAACAACGTCAAATATTGTACGTACATACTTCACTCCAAAGATGAATAAATCTATAAATATTTCCAACTGTGTCCAGTTTATAACATTCATAATGATAGGGGAGCCCAAGTGGTGATTTTTTTAGTTACTCGAGCGCGTCAGATTATCATATGGGGAGAAACCTGGTACCCTGCAGTGCAGATGTACCTCTACCATATATATTGACCCTTAACACAGGAAAGTTCGTTAAGGGAGACCCGAAAAAAAAATCTATCCTTAAATATACTCGAAATTTTCAGATTAAGAAGATTAAGATAAGGTAAGTCAAATAAATGCAAAAGAGAGTATATTTCAAAAATCTAACGATTTGAGCGGGGCGTAAGGAAATGGGCGAGTCAAAAAGTTTCACAAAAAAAGCGAATATTTCGCGAAATGAACGTCAGATCGAAAAACTAAAAAATAAGTGTTTAATATTTTTCAAAAATTTATCGAAGGGTACTAAATATGGTCCAATACGGAGAGGGTGGGGGATAAATTTAAAATTTTAAATACAAACCTCACGATATTTCGCAAAATGAACATCATATCGAAAACTGTAAAATACACTTTCAAAGTGTTTTTGAAAAATACATCGAATGGTACTTAATACAACCCATCACGGAGTTGGGGTTGGGGATTACTTTAAAATCTTAAGGGGAACCCCCAAATTTTTATTGCAGATTTGGTTTCTTTACGTAAAAATAAGCAACGTTTATTCGAGATATTTTTTCGAATTATGGATAGATGGCGGATGGCGGATGGCGCTATAATCGGTAAAAACGATTGTTGTTGTAAATGGAAAATTAAATTAAAAAATGGAAAGTCCCCACTAAAATGGAAAATTTTACTTAAGTTTTTTTGGTTTTTGGACCTAATAATCACAGCCCAATAGGTCCCCATAACGCTGGAGTGACTGCAAATTTAGCATACTTTGCTCCCCTACCATAAGTTACAACGGAAAAAATGGCATTGCACAACTTATTTTTCTTCTCCTCAACCAGAAACCAATAGTACTGGAGAGTGTTTGTTTGAAAATTTTAAGCAAAGTGCTGTATTGACTGACCGAAATGCATTGTCATTTATGTACCTATTGGGTCAAGGCTATGATATAAAGTCAATCTGGTCTTATTAATAATTTGCAAGAACTAATCCCATATCCTAAATGGCTGCACTGTTTTTGACATACAGAAGATCTCGCCTCACAATATTTACCATCCGAAATGGATCGTATTTTAAAAAGTGTCATTAAAGTTGAAATGTTTTCAAAAGAAAAGCGTTTCAGTTTGTGAATTTGTAAAAAATTTGTGAAGCCGTGTGTTCTTTATATGTAAATCTTTCCAGCATACGTAAATAAGAAGGGGTAACGCCTTGAAAATAGTTTTTCACTTAAGTCCATGTGGTGAGACCGCTCCCGTCCGAAAAACATTTTTAATTCGGTTTCTCTGCGGATCCATTTTCAAAAACGTCCCCTTTAAACAAATCTGAAGGGTGCCGGACGGAATTTTTGGGCAGAAATTGTTTAAAATTTTCTTTTAAACAAATACAGAAGACCACCTTTTATTGCTCCAAAAAATATATTTTTAGGTTTTTTGGGTCATTGTAAACAAGAAAGGTATCTTGTGATTTTTCTCAAAAAAAAGCGAAAATACGCATTTTCGAGGCTTAAAAACTCATATTCACATTAGTATTTTTCAGGGTGCCAATAACTTGGATTAAAGTTTAAACATTCCTTTTCAAGATTCCGAAGAGTGATCGGGTCTAACTTCAATTTAAACCGTAGTTTTTTAATTGTTAATTATGCGTGTCCATCTGGTTTTTTGCCGGTGCGGCGCGCACTATTTTCAAAAATCTCCTATTCTCCTCCTAAAAATAATTTTGCTAGATTCTTTGGGAAATTCTAAATAAAATAAGTTTCTCGAGGTTTTTCTCAAAAGTTAATAGTTTTTACGTTATAAGCGATTTAAAATCTGAAAAATGACAAAAAAACAGATTTTCGCATTTTAAATCGCTTATAACTTTAAAACTAGTAACTTTTGAGAAAATGTCAGGAAACTTATTTTATTTAGAATGTCCCAAAGAATCTAGAAAAAATATTTTTTGCAGGAAAATAGGAGATTTTTTAAATAGAGCGCGCCGCACCTGCCAAAAAATCGGATGGACATGCATAATTAACAATTAAAAAACTACGGTCTAAACTGAAGTTACACCCTATCACTCTTCGGAATCTTGAAAGGGAATGTTCAATCTTTCATCCAAGTTATTTTCACCCTTAAAAATACTAATCTAAATATGAGTTTTTAAGCCTCGAAAATGCATATCTTCGCATTGTTGAGATTTTAAATCGTCTATAACTCGAAAACTGTCAATTTTTGAGAAAAGTCACAAGATACATTTCTTTTTCAGAATGATTAAAAAAACCTAAGAATATTTTTTTTGGAGCAATAAAAGGATATCTTATGTATTTATTTAAAAAAATTGTTTAAACAATTTCTGCCCAAAAATTCCGTCCGGCACCCTTCAGATTTGTTTAAAGGGGACATTTTTGAATAAAAATCCGCAGAGAAACCGAATTAGAGATGTTTTTCAGACGGTAGCGGTCTCACCACATGGACTACTTAAGTTTCACCTAGAGGTATAAACTGGCAGATTTTGTAACCCTTATATTAAAGGACAGAACTATAATATGTCTAGAGATATTACAAAATTAAATATTGCCATTTCCAAGCTATATTAATTTCATGAATATCTTGAATAGTTACAACTAAAATTTCAAGTTATATGTACTTTATGCACACTTATAAAGATATGCAAAATTTGAAATTTTTGATTTTGTTATGCATACTATGCAAAATAACCAATTTGTCTATTTGCATATAGATCACGTATCTAACAAAAATTAAATTTCACAAAATCCTATTAGCCGTAATAAGTTTCTGGCACAAGATGTCATGACTCATTACTGTGGCTTGAGATAACAGTGAATCCGATTCAATTTAGATTTCAACCCATTAAACTACTTATAGTAACAAACTAAATAGAGCTTAATAATCTCAAACTAATTCCCCGCTAAAGTTTCATCGTTAAAAGTTTTACCAAAATTAAATTTCAATGTAGAAAATAGAAAATAAAATTATAAAATAGAGAAACGTAAATCTCAAGTGTATAGCTTAAGGTCTAATATGCATTTCATAATCTATGCGCAATATACAGAATTTTATTTACGCTCAAAAGAAAAACATTTTATAACTTGGAATAATGGAGATAAAAAGTAGAATATTTATCTGCAATAGAAAGATAGCTTAAAGCTATATAATATTAATTTTTCCATGTTTAAAGTTTATATTTAAAGCCATTAATAAAACTCTTTGAAAATTTTAAAATTGATAAAATACTGAAACTGATACAGTGATTTGGATATGGGAGAACAAGACAAGTGGAAAATCATTAATCTGTAAAATTACACAGAGAAATATTAATATTTATGTAATAAAGATATAGGAAAAACTTGATATGTGACGGGCTATTTTACGCTTGATGAATTTTGAAGTAAATCCTGTTTTATGAAACTCATAAATTAGGTTATCTGCCCTAATTTTGCTGTTATTCTAAACATATCTAAACATAATAATCCGCGTTTCTGAAAAATAATGACATAACACGAGTTACATCTGTAACCATAGTCTAAGATCAAATTCGTATAGCTGCACAAATATGAAAAACTACAAAAGATAGGCGAAACCAAAGAGACTTAGAATTTCTAAATAAATAAAAATACATAGATTGTGTCCACGGTTGGGGTGCCCAAGAGGAAAAACTTTTTTATTTTCAATTTTAGCGAAAAATGTCATCCTTGATAAAAAGTTTTGCTTGTTCTAAAAGCCCATAAAACGAAATAAAATTCAAGTTTTTCAAATCATGCTTAATTTTATAGCCAATTTTATGTAAATCCCTATAGATTTTTGCACAAAGTTCGAAATTGTAACAATAATAATTTGGGAGAACAACTCTTTCGCTTCTTTGGATTATGAATCCAAACTTTATCATCCTCCTTGAAACATTTAATTATTTAATAATTATACAGGGTGTTTCATTGGGAAACGGAAATACTTTAACTGTAAATAGTGGTCACCGAGGCGGTTCTAGGTATACAACATTTTTTGCCCTACCGACTTTTATAACCGAGTTACAGGGTGTTTTATCGATTTTGCCAATTTCTTTCCTAAGCCATAACTTTAGAACCACCCTGTATATGTTTTTTGATATTTTATCGAAAAATATCATCCTTGATAAAAAGTTTTGCTTGTTCTAAAAGCCCATAAAACGAAATAAAATTCAAGTTTTTCAAATCATGCTTAATTTTATAGCCAATTTTATGTAAATCCCTATAGATTTTTGCACAAAGTTCGAAATTGTAACAATAATAATTTGGGAGAACAACTCTTTCGCTTCTTTGGATTATGAATCCAAACTTTATCATCCTCCTTGAAACATTTAATTATTTAATAATTATACAGGGTGTTTCATTGGGAAACGGAAATACTTTAACTGTAAATAGTGGTCACCGAGGCGGTTCTAGGTATACAACATTTTTTGCCCTACCGACTTTTATAACCGAGTTACAGGGTGTTTTATCGATTTTGCCAATTTCTTTCCTAAGCCATAACTTTAGAACCACCCTGTATATGTTTTTTGATATTTGGTAGACATGTGTCTCATCCAAAACCCAAACGACCGACATACTAATCACGGTCCGGATTAACAAGAAAAATCCAGGTCCGGATTAACAAAAAATTATAAAGTAATTGTGACCTTAAAACAACACCCTGTGTATTGAAATTATAAAAATCTGTTTGCATATTTGAAAAGAGCACAAAAAACTAAGTCTAATCGTTCGCTTCAATTTTTCGGCCAGACAATTTTATGACTTTAATTTTAAAATTATATTTATTTTTTTAAGAACTGACATTAAAAAGAAGGTATTATTAACTTTTAATTATAAATTATTAAAGCTATTGAATACTTATTTTAAAATTAAACAATACTTATTTACCACATTGAAGCGACCCAATTATTAATCACAAGAAAAATCCGGGTCCGGATTAACAAAAAAAAAAAATAAAATAATTGTGTTCTTGAAACAACACCCTGTATTTGAAATTTCAAAATTTGTTTGCACATTTGAAAATACCACAAAAATCTGAGCTTATCGGTTTGCTTTAATTTTTCGTGAAGGAAATTTAATGACTTTAATTTTGAAATTAAATATATTGATAATTTTAAGAACACTGAAATTAAAAAGCAGATTTTTAAAGCACTTTTAACAATAAATTATTAAAGTTATTAAATAAATACCCATTTTAAAAATAATCAATACGTATTTACGACATTCGAATGACCCACTTACAAATCACAACAAAAATCCAGGTCCGGATTAACAAAACAATATAAAGTAATTTTAACCTTGAAACAACACCCTGTATATTGAAATTTTCAAAATCCGTTTGCACATAGGTATGAAAAGAGCACAAAAAACTAAGTTTAATCGTTAGTTTCAATTTTTTGGCCAGACAATTTATTGAATTTAATTTTGAAATTATGTCGAAATTTTTAAGAACTCTAGAACTCTAATAAAAATTTCGATATAATTTTAAAAGTAATGTCATTAAATTGTCTGCACAAAAAATTAAAGCAGGACGTTAAACTTAGTTTTTCGTGCTATCTTCAGGTGTGCAAACGTATTTTAAAAATTTTAATATACAGGGTGTTTTTTCAAAGTCAGAATTACTTTGTATTTTGTTGTTAATACGGACCTGGATTTTTCTTGTGATTAGTAATTAAGTCCTTCTAATGCTGTAAATAATAACTAATTGTTTTTAAAATTAGTATTTATTCATTAACTTCAATGATTTATTAATAAAAGTGCTTTAAAAACCTGCTTATTAATTTCAGGGTTCTTAAAAGTTTGAATATATTTAATTTCAAAATTAAAGTGAATAAATTTTTGCACAAAAAACCAAAGTGAATCTATAAACTCGTATTTGTGTGGTCTTTTCAAATCTGCAAACAATTTTTGAAAATGTCAATATACAGGGTGTTGGTTCAAGGTCAAAATTACTTTATGTTTTTTTTGTTAATCCGGACATGGATTTTTCTTGTGATTAATAATTGGGTCTTTCCAATGTGGTAAATAAATATTGATTCACTTTAAAATGAGTATTTATTCAATAAATTTAATAATTAATAATTAAAAGTTAATAATACCTGCTTTTTAATGTGGAGTTCTTAAAAAAATTCAATATAATTTCAAAATTGAAGCCAAAAAATTGCCTGGCCGAAACATCGAAGCGAACTTAGTTTTTGTGCTCTTTTCAAATATGCAAACAGATTTTCACAATTTCAATATACAGGGTGTTGTTTTAAGAGACTTCTCGCCGCTTTACTTTCTTTTACTTTACTGAGAGTGAAAATAATTATAAGTATAAGAGCTGTAATGTATGCCAAACTCCATTCTCCTGGTTAATTTTTCTCGTATTAGACATTTTTTTAAAATAATCAGGAGCATTTTCAATAATATGTGTAGGCCATAGTTCACCAATTTAATAGGAGTCTTTCCAGTCCCCACTGAATTTTTATTTTTCAAAGTCAAATAAGTCAGGAAATAAAATTCGAATTTATTTATCCCCTAAGCTTTTTAAGTTGGAAAAATAAAGCATAACAGAGTGGAGAAATACTCGACTAAAAGAAAGGGAACTAAAAGAAAGGGAAATCTATAATTGTATTTCACGTCCTGTCATTCACAGTGGTAATAATTTTAGCAAATTATTTCCATTAATATCCACAAAAGTGAATAAAGTATAAACTAAAAGAAAGGAAAAGATGGTTCAGATTTTATTAGAGTACAGAGCCTCTACTATGTGCTTATACGTATTTCGGAATAGCTGTTTCCTCATCGGAGCACCTGGGTAGAGGTACTGAACTGCAATCAGATCCTTTCATCATTTCGGGGTAATTATCAGTAGTAATTGCACAAGAGCTCTACAATTATTGAATTTTTCTCGAGAGACACTTTGACAGTTTTAATTTATGTCAAAGTGTCACGAGGGCAAAAATTTTATATTAATTTTAGAGATCGAGTGCAATTTGTTGCGTTTATTTCATGAATAAAACTGTTCAAAAACCAAATTTTATTGTAATTTATTTATGTAAGTACAAATTAGTACAATTAAACACACAGTTGTTATAAATATTTTACGGTTGAAAGTCATCACTTTTATAATTTTTAAAACATTAATTGTCATTAATGTCACTGAATGTATTTTTTGATAGCAACGAAGGGCATCTGACGTAATATACTTGACGACGGGAAATTATCAAAAATCATCTGTCTAATTTAGATTTCTGTAGCTGTCTATTGGTCAGAATCTCCTATGAATGAAATAATCAGTAGTAATTGCACAAGAGCTCTAAAATTATATATTAATTTTAGGGATCGAGTGTAATTTGTTGCGATTATTGTTCAACACCAAAATTTTATTGTTATTTATTTACGTAAGTACAAAATATTACAATTAAACACACAGTTGTTATAAATATTAATTTGACGGTTGAAAGTCATCACTTTTATAATTTTTAAAACATTAATTGTAATTAATGTCACTGAATGTATTTTTTCGTAGCAACGAAGGGCATCTGACGTAATATACTTGACGACGGGAAATTATCAAAAATTATCGATTTAATTTAGATTTATGTAGTTTTCTATTGGTCAGAATCTCCTATGAATGAAATAATCAAAATAATTACCAAAGATGCTACTAGCACCATCTATGAATGTAAGGTCAAATAAGTCAGTAAATAAAATTCTAAATTATTATATATATATATATATATATATATATATATATATATATATATATATATATATATATATATATATATATATATATATATATATATATATATAATCGGTTCATAACGTTCTACGACGTCTTCCGATTCCCAATCGCCATTGCTCTCGATCGTAGCACATGTCTTCGTTCAAGCCTCTTTCTCCGATTTCCCTATGGATTCCTTCTATCCAGCTTTTCCTAGGTCTTCCTCTCTTCCGCCGTCCTTTTGGTACCCATCGTAGCACTTGCTTGGGTAATCTGTCTTCTTCCATACGTTGTACGTGGCCAAACCATCTTAGTTGCTTTGTTTTTATATCGTCCATTATTGTATGCTTTACATCCATTATCTCCAATATTCTTGTATTTCTGATTTTTTGTATTCTTGATATACCAGCAGATCTTCTCCAGAAGTCCATTTCAGTTGTTCTGAGCATATTTTCGGATTTTTCTTTAAGTGGCCAAACTTCGCTGCTGTATGTTATATTACTCTTAAAAATGCTGTTATAGATGTTACGTTTATTGTCTTTGGAGATACTTTGGTCCCATAGGATTTTGTTCAATAATGCGATAGCTTTCCTTCCTTGTGTGCACCTTTCTTGGATATTTTTGTCCAACGTTCCATCTTGTGTAATTGTAAGACCCAAGTATTTATATTCCTGACAGTGATTAATAGTTATTTCATTTTCCAACGCTAGATCCTGCTGTATACCTCCAACGCACATATATTCCGTTTTCTTGGTATTCACTTCTAAACCCCAGTTCCGGTACTCTTCTATGATTTTTGGGGTCATATATTCAATATCGTGATAATCCTGGGCCATAAGAATCTGATCATCCGCAAAACATAGAGTGTATAGCATGTTATCATCATTTAGCGGTATACCCATATTCTTACATTTCCTTTTCCAGGATTTCAAAACTTGCTCTAAATATATTTTAAATATTGTCGGCGATAGACAGCAGCCCTGTTTAAGACCCTTATTCACTTCAAATCCTGACGAGATTTCCTTGCCTAGCTTAACTTTTGCTATATTATGTTGGTATAGATTTTTTACAGCTTTAATGAGGTTCAGACTGATGTTAGTTTTTTCGAGGGCTTCCCAAAGTTTACTTTGTGGTACAGTATCGTATGCTTTTTTTAAGTCTATGTACACTAAATGCAGTTCTTGATTGTAGGCTATTTATTTGTCTATTAACTGTGTTACACAATATAGGTGGTCAGTGGTGGATCTGCCAGCGCGGAAACCGGCTTGCTCTTCGGCCTCTAAGTCCTTGTATTCTTCTTCTATTTTATTTTTGATAATTTTTCCGTAAACTCTGCTGATGGTGCTTGTGACAGATATTCCCCGGTAATTATTTCCAAATTTCTAAATTATTTCCTTACTTACTTGACTTTTGATTCATAGATGGTGCTAGTACCATCTTTGGTAATCATTTTGATAATTACCCGGAAAGGATGATAGGATTTGATATCAGTTCAGTACCTCTACCCAGGTGCTTCGATGAGGAAACGGTTATTCCGAAATACGTATAAGCACAAAGTAGAGGCTCTGTGCTCAAATCTGCACATCTTTTCTTTTCTTTTAGTTTATACTTTATTCACTTTTGTAGATATTAAAGGAAATAATTCGCTAAAACATTATCACGGTGAATGACAGCAGGTAAAATGCAATTTTAGATTTCCCTTGTCGAATATTTCGCTATTCTGTTATGCTTTATTTGTCCAAACTTAAAAATCTTAGAGGATAAATAATTTCGAATTTTATTTCATGCCTTATTTGACTTTTGATTCATAGATGGTGCTAGTAACATCTTTGGTAATTATTTTGATAATTACCCCGAAAGGATGAAAGGATTTGATTTCAGTTCAGTGCATCTACCCAGGTGATCCGATGAGGAAACGGTTATTCCGAAATACGTCCATCCATCCAATGGCACTACAGCCCAAATCGAGCCTTGGCCTCCTTCAATAAGCTTCTCCAATCATTTCGATTTGCCGCTGTTCTTTTCCATGAACGCGTTCCCAGGAAGTTCCTGGCATTCTCATCGACTTCGTCTTCCCATCTCTTTTTAGGTCTTCCAACCGGTCTTCTTCCCTGCATTCTTGCATTCAGCAATTTTCTGGGGATTCTATTCTCATGCATGCGGACCACGTGCCTTGCCCACCGTAATCTCTGTAGTTTAGTGTGTTGTGCTAGAGTTGGTTCGCTATATTGCTCGTATATTTCTCTATTATACCTAATTCGCCAGTTGTTATTTTCCCTTATTGGGCCGAGTATCCTACGTAGTACTTTTCTTTCAAACACATCTAATGCATTGGCAGATTTCTGTGTCACCACCCATGTTTCGCAGCCATAACTTAATATGGGCCTGATTATTGTTTTATATACCCGGAGTTTTGTTTTCCAATTCCGAAATACGTATAAGTACATAATGGAGGCTCTGTACTGTAATCATATCTGAACCACCTTTCCTTTGCTTTTATTTTATTTTTCATTTTATGTTAATGCAGATATCAAAAGGATCTGCTTTCCTTTTTTATTGTCAATTACTAGTATCTCTCTGGTTTCGTATTCAATTAATATACACAATATGATGCAAATATATGGAATAGATTCATTATGTCATGACAGACGACAAATCTCAAAACAAGTAAATTTTAATCTTTGAATGGCCATAAATTGGTTTTTATTTTATATGTACTGGACACTACGTCATCAGTAATGACGTTTCAATGACTATTATTGAGGTGCCATTAAGTCATTGGAATGTAAACAACTCAATTTGCATCCCACGTGTTGAGAAACTCAATACCTTACCTAAGGGCATTATCCTTGTTGCCATGTATCCATCCTAAGGCATTTTGTTTAACTATGCACCTTTAATGCATCCATATTATATTTAAAGGGTTTTTACCCGAATATTTCTTTGTTGGCTCAGCTGGCCTCCAATCTGTCTAATACCGATGGTGATTTTTTATAAAATCGAAAACGTTTTGTTGTGATGTAGCCCTTAAAGGGATTTTTAATAAAAAAATTTGATAGGTACCTTTTACAAAGCAAAGAATTTTTCCAATTATCGAAAAATTTAATAAAACCCTATTATAAAACGTACGTTTTAATCTGAAACATCAGATTAAGCGCCAAATATGTTTTTTAATCCGGTATTTAGATCTAAACCCATGCGTATCTTAAAAAATCATTAACGAATTAAGCGACATTTGATCGAATAACTTTTAAAATATAAATTATTTTTAAAAAATTTAAAAATATGTAAGGGTTTTTATATTTGCATTAACCTATATATTATGAAACATGTCATTTCTATATTTTAGAAATAGCAATAAAAACAAATTTAAAATATTTAAACCCACTTATCTCAAAACTACATTTTGGCACTTAATCCGCTATTACATAATACGGACAAATTATTGTTACCACAATATTGTGCCTTAGTTTTTGATAATATCGTCAGTATAGTGTCACTATCACTGTCGTATTGCCGACGTACTTCCGAAAAAAAAATATAATTGACTCGCTGATGTAGCCTCTTAAGACCAGATTTTTAAAATTCAAATTTTAACACACCCTCGTAATAAAAATTTACAATCTCGTTTATTTTTCGTGTCGAACGATGCGACCGACATATTTTTGGTCTCAGAGATTACAGAATTTTTCACTCTCTAATAAAAAAAGCCGAATTTGTTCTTCAATAAAAGTCGTGGAGTAAATGGCTGTAAAATTATATGCTTACCAATGTTTACTTTATAAAAGTGCACGATGAGAGTTTACGTATCTGTGTCTCTTAAAAAAATTCAAGAACACTGTGATTTGTATTATCAAATTTAAAAACGGTTTTATAATTTATAACCCTCGCCAGAATGGTACCAAAACATACAATTTTTCCAATTTTACAAAACATTGGCTCACCAGTCTTTTGATTTGAACTTATACATTCCTTCCCTCGTTCTCATTCGCTTTCAATAACAAGAAAATATATTTTAAATTACGGCATAATTGAAAAATAAAAAAGAACGCAAATAATGGAGTTCTTGCTTTGAATGTAAATATTCAAAAGAAATCCAGCTGGAAGCTATTGATTTCGTTTTTTTATCATATCTAAATCGCCCTCCTTTCATGCAAGAAAAACACCTAAAAACATTTGAATTGAAACAAATTTTTAGGAAAAATATATGAGAAGAAAAAAATTAATCAGAAACTATAAAAACGTACGTTAATCAACATGCAAATATGCACAGTTACATATATTGGAGGTTACAGAACATAAAATAGACCGGGCAGTATCGTCGCCCCCGCTAGCGAAATTATTCCGATTCGATTTTTTTGCACAAACTTACTCAAAAAGAGGTCCTTATAACATATCCACAGGGTGCCGGGCGGTGCCGTGGTCGAAAAATTGTTAAAACAATTTTTTTTAAACAAATTCACAAAAATAATTCTTTCATTCCGAACAATATTTTTTCAGATAGTTTGGGTTATTCTGAGCAAAAAAGGTCTCGTGTCATTTTTCTCTAAAATTGATTGTTGTCGAGTTATATGCGATTAAAAGTTTGAAAAATGCGAAAGTGGCCATTTTCAAGTCTTAATAACTCGATTAAAAATTATTATTATGAAATTCAAAAAGTGATTTCTGTCATTATTTTATTACAAAGCTGCTATTTTTAATTATTAACAATTAGCGCTACAGTCCAACTGTATCCTCGTCCCCGTTAGCGAAACTATTTCGATTAGATATTTTGCACAAACTTACTCAAAAAGAGGTCCTTATAACACATCCACAGGGTGCCGGGCGGTGTCGTGGTCAAAAAATTGTTTTTTTTTAACAAATTTACAAAAATAATTTTTCCATTACGAGTGATTTTTTTTTTAGATAATTTGGATTATTCTGAGCAAAAAAGGTCTCTTGTGATTTTTCTCTAAAATTGATTGTTGTCGAGTTATATGGTCATTTTCGGATTTTTCAAATTTTAAATCGCATATATAACTCGACAACAATTAATTTTAGAGAAAAATCACAAGAGACCTTTTTGCTTATAACGTCCCAAATTATCTTAAAAAAAATTTGTTCAAAGTGAAAAAATTATTTTCGTGAATTTGTTTAAAAAAAATTGTTTAAACAATTTTTCGACCACGGCACCGCCCAGCATCGGCACCCTGTGGATGTGTTATTAGTACCTCTTTTTGAGTAAGTTTGTGCTAAAAAATCGAATCGGAATAATTTCGCTAGCGGGGGTGACGATACTGTCCGGTCTAAAAGTAAATCTAATAAATATTCCCTCTGTTGGCCAGTGTAAAGAGAGTTTGTCTTTGGTACCAATTGTTCTGAGTTCGAATCCCAGCCGAGTAGGAAATTTTTCCTTAATAATAATTTAATAGATAACAATAATTTCTATCTTTATGGGATTGGTACTCACCTGAAGGACCGCAGATGTTCGGATACAATCAGTGTCTTTTTGTATAGACATTGAAGTCGACTTTACTCAGTAACAAGACATTTACTCAACATATACACTACACATTATACTATATTCTCATCGCGATTGGCTAAATGATTAATATCTATGCCATTAAATAAAATCTATTAAATCATACTGTCCAGCGCCTGCGTACAGGCTTTCATAGAGAAAAACAGTGTTAAAAATATCACCGACAAAAATGATACAGAAGAAGTTATGATCGTTTTGATAAGAAACTTTTTAAATAGTGGCAATTCCCTCTACATGAACAATGATTATAATAGCTGTAGCCTCGTGTAACAATATAACAATCAATAAAAAACTCTAACAAGAAGTAAAACCACTTCTATGTAAATTGGTATATTTATTAAAACTTAAAAAATCCCAATGGATTGAATAAAATATGTCCAATTCAGAACGTTTTCAGACCTATCGGTCCGTCATCAGTGAATCTACAATAAAATAAGTAATCCCACTATTAGAATTGAAAGATGGTTTCAACCACTTATGCCCCTTATACGAAATGCACAATGCCACTTATACGAAACCAGTGAGTAAATTCAGTACGGACGTTTTGACACTACCGAACACTAATAGTTTATCAGATTTAAGACCAACAGTGACATCTTGTAACCAGTAGCGAAACTAGCAATTGTTCCAGATTTGGAACATGGCAGCGAATGGGTTAATACAAAAAAAAAACTAAAATAAGAAACCTTGTGTTACAGACAACAGTTATGCTCAACCAAACTTATAAGGAATCATTATGTATTTGAAACTTGTAGATCTTGGAAGCTATAGGTGTAAATATTTTAGTTAAAACGATAAGAAGAGTTTCCACGACCAAGGACTACTATATAGCAGCAGGAAGTTACGGAATGTCGAGTTAACCAGAAAGCACAAGATTGATCACGTAAATTGGTGTCTTCAACACCAAAACTGGAATATTAGAAATTGGAGAAGTGTCCTATTTTCAAACGAAAGCAGACTGTGTAAAATCAGATGATTAACGAATTCGTGTACTTAGAGACCAAGGAACAAAATCAAGAACGGAAACTGCCAGATTTGTTCATAAATATAAAAGAGAAATGGTCATGTTCTGCGGAGGAATTTTGATCAGTAAAAAAATCCTTTAATTTTTATCCAAAAAACTTTAATAGCTCACAGGTATGTTGACTTGTTTCTATAACCTGTAGTTGCGCTACTGAGAGATGCTATGGAAGAAAATTTAATTTAGCATTAACTCGCTTAAAATAATAAAAATATCAGATGATTCCATGTAAGTTTGGTTGAGTGTACCGGGTGTCCCAATAAGAATGGCTCTCGGCCATATCTCAGAAACCGTTTATAGTAGAGCTTTGAAATAAAAAATTTTATAACAAAAGTTGCCTCAGGAAAAGCCTGGAAATTATTTTCATAACTGTGGGTCCACCGCTAGAGGGCGTAATTGAATATCAAAAATAAAAAAATCTAAATTTTACAAAATTTTCCTAATGAAGGGGCACTGGAAATCCGATTATTGTATTCTTCATCAAATTCTGCGCATATTTGGTTTAACAAGTTTAACTCAACCTTTGCAAATAAGAGGTGAAGGTGAGTGGGAACCTTGTTAGGAAAAAATGGCTGTAAGTCCGGTTCTGCTAAATCAAATTTTGAAAACTGGGTCTTGTTGAAGACAGATCTTTTTCTTCAATGTAAGCGTGATAATTTTGAACCATCCTAATAAGTAATAAGCCAGCTGGGAGGCGTTATTTAATTTTTTTCAGAAATCTAGTTTTCTTTGGAAAATATTAAATACAAGTATGCATTTTTAATCATACTTTAAAAATTAGATTAAATTAGCAATAGAATAGCGAAAACCGCATGTCGATACCTTTTTTCTATCTCAAGATATCTCGAGAAACGTGTAAATTTTATACATAACTGTTACTATCACCGGTAAACTAAGTTAATGAAAAGTAGTGTGCTGTGGAAAAAAACAAAATAACATTTTCCAGATGTCAACGTATAAAAATATAATTAATTAAAACAACAATATAAAGAGAAACAATACTATTAAAATTAAATATAACACAGAACAAAAAGAACTACTTAGTGACGACCTAAATATTCAAATTGTTGCCCATCATACACTACTCTAAAATACATTATCCAGAGAATACTAAACGCCATTCAAAGCATATCGAGAGCAGAAATTGAGACTGCTGTTCAGTCTACTCTTGAAAGAGTAAAAATGTTTGCAACGGAAATGATGGGCAAAAATTTGAACGTTTATGTCATCACTAAATAGTTGTTTTTATTTCTTTGTAATAGGGCTTTTCAACGCTTTTCATTTGTTTCGAGCCTCTGTCATATGCCGTATAATCCGTGTATAATATTAATATACGAGATATGAACGGGGCTCGAAACAAATGAGAAGCGTTGAAAAGACCTAATATACGTTGACAGCTGGAAAATGTTTCTTTGTTGTTTCCATAGCACACTACTTTTAATGAATTATTTCGTTTACCGGTGACAGTAACAGTTATGTTTTTAAATTTACACTTTTTGTAAGATATCTCGAGATATAAAAAAGGTAATAACATGCGGTTTTCGTTATTCTGTTGCTAATTTTGTCTAATTTTGTAATATGGTATTAAAAATGCATGTTTGTATTTAATATTTTCCAAGGAACACTAGATTTCTGAAAAAAATTAAATACCGCCTTCTAGCTGGCATATTACTCAGTAAGTTGGTTCGAAATCATAACTTTTACATTGACGAAAAAGATCTCTGTCTTCAACAAGACCAAGTTTGCAAAATTTGATTAAGCAGAACCGGACTTACAGTCAGTTTTTCATAACAAGGTTCCCACTCACCCCCACCTCTTATTTCCAAAGGTAGACCTAAACTTGTCAAATCAAATATGCGTAGAATTTTATGAAGAATACGACGATCGAATTTCCAGTGCCCCTTCCTTAGGAAAATTTTGTAAAATTTAGATTTTTTAATTTTTGATATTCAATTACGCCCTCTAGCGGTGGTCCCACAATTATGAAAATAATTTCCAGGCTTTTCCTGAGGCAACTTTTGTTATAAAATTTTTTATTTCAAAGCTCTACTATAAACGGTTTCTGAGATATGGCCGAGAGCTATTCTTATTGGGACACCCGGTACATTTTAAATGTTTAATGTTTTTTTTTTTATTTATAAGAATAATTTTCTACATTTTTTTACTTATAAAAATATTTATAAATTTATGCCAAAAAAAGTTCCAACTTTACACTGTTGGTAAAATTAACTCAAGTGCAATCTTCTCAAGAGTCTGTTAAACATTTAATCAGATTAAATATATTGTAACCCTAGAAAACTAATTTCAAAGAGAAGTTTGTTACTGTACATACAAGACTATCTAAGGTATTTAATTTTCCATTAGTGTGTGTAGCAGTAGAACAATTATAAAATTCATAATCAGGCCCGATTCTATAAATGGGCACGCTGGGCACGTGCCCAGGGGCGCACGAGCCTGGGGGCGCCAAGAGGGCGCAAGAAAAAAAATAATAAAAAAAATAAAAATTTTAATAATAGTTTAAAATAAACAAATATTTTCTGGAGATCGCGGCAAATTGTAAACAAAAACTACGAATAGCGATTTAATCATTGGGAGGGTATCAGCGTAAAATACACCACCACAACCCGACCTCAACGCCGCGCCCGCGCCGGTCCTAGACGACGGAACAAAGCGGAAGCGCGCCGCTCTACATGTGTCTATTTTTAGCCCGCCCGCCTCCCCCCACCATCCTCACCACAACATCCCTTTTGTCTCTTGACTCCACAGTCAGGTATTAGACACTGGACAGTCTATTGTGGCGTGGTCTTTCCACGGTTGCGCTGTTTGTTTACGTGCATCAGTTCTTTCAGTCGAGCGCTTCGCTGCTTCTTTTTTGATGTGATTGGTGACTAGTGAGTGTAGTAGGCTACTATGAGTGAGAAAAAGAAACCTAGTGGCGCTGAATTCCGTAAACGTGCAAATCAAAGAATAGCGCAAGAGGCGATCTTCCTAAAAAAGGTTCCTAGAATAAGTAATTTCTTTAACGTTGTATCTGATGTTCATACGAGTCAACATAATTCTAATGACAAAAATGTTGACACTCAAAAAAGCTTGCCTCAAAATGAAGCTTCTGCCTCATCATGTTCAGATAACATAAATCCAGCTTCAAATGATCAGAATTTTTGTTCAGCTTCTGAACTATCCTTACCATCCACCACATCTCGTACACATCATTCGCCTAGTAGGCCTAAGCAGGTTACCGTAGAACCACTAAACCCATATTCTAGAAATAGTTTTGATTTTACACTAGATGATCCGGCCACTTGGGACACAAAAAACGATGAACAAGTTCTTCAAATAATCAATTCAAATGTCAAGCAAGATTTGCAAGCAGATTTTTCAAAGTCAGAACGGTACTATAAAAATGATGTTAAAAAAAACCGTAAGCTTTCAGTAAATTTGTTTTCAGGCGAAATCCCGAACGGAGAACGTTTTAGAAGAGATTGGCTTTTGTATTCAAAATCCACTGGTTGTGTATTTTGCATTCCATGTCTTCTCTTTCAACCAGAAAATAAAAGAACTTCTTTTTGTGAAGGTTTCTGTGACTGGAAACATTCATTAACTTTAGCCAAGTCACACGAACAATCAAATGACCACAGGATTAATGTCCTTAAATTAATTTCAAGAAAAAAGTCTCTTTCCGTAGAGTCCTTGGTCTCTTCACAGCATCAACAAGAGGTGAAGTATTGGAGAGACGTTCTAACTAGAATAGTGACAGTTGTAAAATTTTTGGCATCTAGAGGACTTCCGTTTCGAGGTGACAATCAAGAATTAGGTTCAACTTCCAATGGCCTTTATTTAGGATGCCTTGAGCTAATTAGTGAGTTTGATCCATTCTTAGCACAACATTTCACTAAATACGGCAATAAGGGTAAAGGAAATGTATCATACTTGTCATCAGACGTATGCAATGAATTTATTACCGTCATGAGCAACGAGGTGCTTCGTACAATAATTGATGAGATTAATCAAGCACGATATTTTGCCCTGGTTGTTGATTCGACACCTGATGCGTCACATAGTGACCAGCTGGCGGTAGTTTTACGGTATGTGTCCCTAAAAGATGCTTGTGCCACAGAGCGGCTTGTAAAACTCTTGCCACGTATATCGCACAAGTCTGAAGGTCTTGAAGAGGCAATCCTTTTGTCTCTTCAAGATCTGAAACTGGACATTCGAAATTGTCGTGGCCAAAGTTATGACAATGCATCAAACATGTCGGGCCCTTACAGTGGATTACAGTCAAGGATTAAACGAATAAACCACCTTGCAGATTATGTTCCGTGCGTCGCACATTCCCTTAATCTTGTAGGCAGCTATGCGGCCGAAAAGGCTTGTGTGGAGGTTGTAATCTTTTTCAACTTTGTTCAAAACCTCTTCAATTTTTTTTCAGCATCTACGCATAGATGGAATGTCCTAAAAGCATTAATAGGGAAGAGCAATGATGGAAAACCACAAAAAGAAAAGAAAACTCTGATGTTAAAATCCATGAGTGACACTAGGTGGTCAGCCAGGTCCGACGCATTACTTGCTTTGGTTACCAGCCATAAAGAAATCAAAGCTGCCCTTGAAGATTTGATTAAGGATAAAACACAAACACCAGACACACGGCTGACAGCAGAAGGGTTTGTTAAAACCTTGGAGAATTTCCAAACAGTTCTTTTAATTGTAATTTGGAATGATATCTTGCAAAGAGTGGACAAAGTTAGCAAAACGTTGCAAACAGAAGAATTAGACCTACTTGGTGCTACAAAAGAGCTTGAGTCTTTATCGTTGTTCTTAAACGAGAAAAGTGAAAAATTTGATGACTTTGAAGCTGAAGCTTTGAAAATGGCTAATTTAAGTACCCCTTCTTATGACAGAGCAAGAAAACGTACCATGTTTTTTGATGAACAAAGGGATGAACAGTTTGAGAAAATGGATCCTAGAACAAGATATAGAACTGGAGTTTTCAAACCCATTTTCGACCATCTAGTAGTGCAGCTCAGTAGCCGGAAAAATAGTTACGAAAATCTAAGTAAAAGATTTGAAATATTCAGTCAACTTCACGAGAAGAAGTATGAAGATCTAGTGGAACAAGCTAAAAAGGTTGCTCAGTACTACTCCAATGACATTTGCGAAAATGACTTCGTACAAGAGTGTCATCACTTTCAAATGTACATGAAGGCTGAGAAACTGAAGAGAATAAGAGACTGCTACTCATACATCAAAGAAAATAGTTTAACAAGCACATTTCCGAATTTGGAAGTAGCCATTAGGGTGTATTTGACTCTGCCAGTTACAAACTGTTCGGCAGAGAGGAGTTTTTCGGCCTTGAAGAAAATCAAGTCAGAAAATAGAAGTACAATTGCAGATGAAAAGCTAAACAGCTTGATGTTACTGTGCACTCAAAGTGACATAACCTTGAAACTTGACTGTGATAAACTGATTTCCACATTTTCAAACTTGAAAATGCGGAAGAAACCAATGTAAATAGAAACCGATGAACTGATGAACTTACAACAAAGATAATATAACATGAAAGTGTGATGTTATTATTAATATTGAACTAGTATATCAAGATGTAATGTTATAAAGGCAGAGTACAGTGTATATAGTAGAATAATAATTACAATTATAATAATAAGGGTGGGAGGGTGGTCCGTGATACCGTAGTAACAAAACCTATTGATTATTATGCTAATCTGTTATTGTTTAAGCGTCAATAACGGTTTTGTTTTGTTTTACGGTTGCCGGTTGCCAGTCCGGGACACGGCGGGTCCATAGGTGGTGGATAATGGAATATTCTCTATTTGTAAAGAGAATAGGGGTTAGATCCCCCCCGAACCAAAACTGGAAAATAAGAAAAAAAGTACAAGAAAAAGCGGAAATCTATTTCGAAATATGGCGCTAGTGGCCGGGTTGTGTTGGCGTATATTTGGTGGTTGGGAGGGGGGGGGGCGCTTGTCAAAATGGTGCCCATAGCGCCAAAGACCCTAAAAACGGGCCTGTTCATAATCTAAATTAGTTTAAAGTGAATGTTTGGTTTAATATTTAGGACTAAAAACAAAGTAAGATTAAACTATGTAACACAGTGCTTGAAAAAGTTAGTGGAACACTTTTTAACAAACTTTATGTTCCTTCAGTAAGATGTTTCTGAACTATGTTCATTTTAATGGGCACATATTTGAGCTAAATATATTCATATCAAATATCTGCTTGGTCCTATTACATTTACATTTGGCTGTAAGCAAGGTGTGGTCGGTGAGAACATCTACACCGAGGAAGGTTTAGTACTTATAATGCCATGTCGGTATTACTTATCTTTAATTAATAAGAATTCTGCTGCAAATATATTTAAAAATTAAATTTTTGACCTTGTTTATCTATCTAACCTATTACTGGAATGTGCTTTACAATTGGTTTTATTTTCGTTATAATCGGCGTTCTGAGAAGATCGTAATTACCAGTTTATTATTTGTTGTTTCCGGTGATGTACAAAGTACGCCACGATTGTAGTAATGTAAGTACTTACTTACTTTACTCCTCTTGATTCCATTTGAAACATAGGGCCTCTACAGTCCCCCTCCATTCATCTCTGTTTCTGGCCAGGGCTTTCACTTCTTTCCATGTTAACCCATTGTCTTCTAGCTCTCTGGTAATATTTCCAAAATATTACCAAAATATTACCAGTAATGTAAGTACATCCTTCAATTGTTTTTTTTTTAGTCATTAGGGCACAAAATATAGCTTCCTTTATAAAAAATACTTTTTCTCACGTAAAAAATCACATTTCAAATTTTTTTTTATTAGATATTTTATTTTTCAAGGGATTAGATTCCAGTTAGAAATCGTAATTTACTCACTGAGAAGGAACTCCATGCATTCGCCGATGCTGAGTAAGGTTTATAACAAGCAACTGAAGGTATTTAAAAAACATTAAAAAAAACCCTGTTTTAAGTGTATTCTCTTGTGGCGTACAAGGTACGCCACGCGTGCACTTATGTTAAAACTTGATGCGCGGGTAGTTAAAGGTTAATTTATTATGTTAAATGATTTATGCTACAATTTTCTTTCTTTTATTATGGCCATTAATTACCACGTGTATTATCTGCCAACTGATAGTTTGAACCCAGTATTCAAAACAATCATGATCTGTTCTTGACAGAACTGAAGTATTGTGTCGCCTATTTCATTACGTAATCCCAGTCCATGTTTACCAATTCTTATATTTTTAACTTTTGCCTTTTGCCACTTTGCATTGAGATCTTCTATTATTGTTGTTATGTCATGTGTTTAGTCCGCTGCATTAACACTGGTAGATCTATATAGACCTCTTCAATCTCAGTTATAGTGTTTATCGGTTGTGGGGATCCACACTTGTATAATATTGATGTTGATTGAGTTTTCTTGCAGTTGTAGGAGTCACATACGATCTGATTGATGTACCACATTTGTAACACCGTTTTCTATAGATTCGCTTATTATGATTCCTTTACCATTCAAGTACTCTTTTTGGTTTGTAACATTCTAAACGTCACATATTTGTTAACTTATCTTCATGTAATAATTCTTTTAATTTAATTTCTTTAATAATTCATTAATTTGTTAACTTCTTCCATTATTATTACTGGGTTTTGTTAAAAACTACTCTCTTTCTTTTCTGTAGGCAACATTATCCGTCCATTTGTGATAAAACATGTAATTATATCATAAGATACTAATGTTCTATGTTCTGTGCTCCGGACACGCTCCATGTCAATGTCAAGCCCCACCGATTCTGTCAAAGTCATTCCCTCTCAACATAGATGCTTTTTGTATAATTTTTGTGACTAATTGAGGCGCCGTTTAGTCTGGTAACTTCATTTATTTTTCAACAACGTTAATTTGTGGTGTTGCAAGCCTACATTCATAGTTCTTTTAACCATTTTTCATATTTAATCTCCATCCATCCAATCGTATTACAGCCCACATCGGGCATTAGCCACCTTCAGCAAGATTCTCCAATAATTTCGATTTACTGCTGTTATTTTCCATAAACGCATTTTTAAGAGGTTTTTAGCATCCTCATCTACTTCGTTTTCCCATTTTTTTGGTCTCCCATATTTAACCTCAAAACCACGTTTCTTACCTTTTTAATTTTATACTTTCCTTACTTATATAGACCAGGGCGCATCTGTAAAAATATTAGCACGTTTGGACGTTGAGAGGTGACTCAAAGTTTTTTGCAGAAATTGCTTAAAAATAACTCAAATAATAATATTTGGGATATCATCCCTCTCAAAAAGGTCCGGAACATTGTTTAAATAAGCAAAATGTAAAAAAATGAAGGAACAATTCGATTTTTTCTTCGTGTTTTGATTATAACTTTAAAAGTATTCATTTTCAAGAAAAGTTGTACCGACATAAAAGTTGCTTAATTAAATTTTCTACAATATAAAATTATTTAAAAATTTAGAAAATAGTCACCCTTGTTGCAAAATAGCACTAATTGCGAAAAAAACATACAAAAACAAGTATTCGCATTTTACGTTTTTCAAACATTTATGCTACACGTTTATTGCAAAATAAAAACACATACTCTATCCTTTGAAATAACACTTTTTTTAGCAAAAACTTTCTTTGATCATATATTTTAACTTAGATAATAAAAGTTTATTATTTTTAAACATATTCAATTGTTTAAACAATATTCCACAAACAATAATACAATTAGTTTGATTTTTGTGGAATTAAAACAATAAAATACAACAAAATATAGAGTAACAGAATAATATATTAGAAAAAGATTGGAACAAATTTTGCTGGAAATCAACTTGTGTGAATCGAACACCGCTGTCCTGCGCGTAGCACCAAAAATTAATGTTTATTTAAAAAATTTCCTAACGCCGTGGTAATTATTCGATTCTAATTTTGCAAATGGCAAATAAAAGAAACAATACATTTCTATATAAAAAAAAAAAAACTTGCTATCTGCTTCATTTTCAGTCCTGCAACATTTAAAAAAAATAATTTTTTTGCGAAAGCTGGATTACAAAATTTATTTTGCAAAATCTATTAAGTTTATCTTAATGAAATTTACAGTGTTGTTTTACTATATCATAAAGTTTTTCTTGGTAAAATATGAAGGTCCTAAGTGTAGCATAAATGTTTGAAGAACGTGAAATGCGAATACTTGTTTGTGGATGGTTTTTTTTTTCGCAATTATTGCCATTTTTCAACAAGGGTGAACATTTTTTAAATTGTTAACCAATTTTATATTGTAGCAAATTTAATGACGCAACTTTTATGTCAGTACAACTTTTCTGAAAAATGAACAGTTTTAAAGTTATAATCAAAAAACTAATAAAAAATCGAATTTTTCCTTCATATTCAGACATTTTGATTATTTAAAAAATGTTCCTGACCATTTTTGGTGGGAGGATAAGTCAAATATTATTATTTGAGTTATTTTCAAGCAATTTCTGCAAAAAAGTTTGAGTCACCTCTCAACATCCATCTCAAAACAGATGCGCCCTGGACTAATATGCATGTAGGAATCTTATAAAATTTAACTATTTAATATTATACCAATAATTCTATTTACTTTATCTTTGCCATCTGCTAGTTTTTTTATTATTTTTTGAAGCATTACAAGGAAATTTTCACTGCTTCTTGATGTCACTAGTACACAGTTTGTATTCTAGTTTTTATTGTACCATAATTAAGTAACCGTCTCTCTCTTTGGGAGAAATTCCTGAAGCCTCCATCGCCGGAGATGTACCAATGAGCAACAACTACCAATTGCAGTAGATCTGGTGGCCACATCTCGGAGTCCGGAGTAAGTCAATGAACCAACAGTCAACCGACATCAATAATAGTCCAGGGCGCATCTGTTTTGAGATGGACGTTGAGAGGTGACTTATATTTTTTTGCAGCAATTGCTTGGAATCACCTTATATAATAATAATTAAGTTATCCTCCCACTCAAAAAGGTCCGGAACATTGTTTAAATATTCAAAATGTCAAAAAATGAAGGAAAAATCCAATTTGTGTCTTCGTTTTTTTTATTATAGATTTAAAAGTATTCTCTTTCGAGAAAAGTTGCACTGACATAAAAGTTGCGTAGTTTTGCGTAAGTGGCGTAAATTTCCTACAATATTGCATTGGTTAAAATTTTTAAAAATTGTCATTCTTGTCGCAGAATAGCAATAATTGCGAAAAAAAACAAGTATTGGCCTTTTTCGTTTTTCAACCATTTATGCTACACTTAGGACCTTCATATTTTACTCAGAAAAATTTTGTGATATAGTTAAGCAATACTGTAAATTTCATTTAGATCGGTTCAATAAATTTTGCAAAATAAATATTGCAATCCAGATTTTGCAAAAAAAATTCATTTTTTCAAAATGTTGCAGAACTGAAAATAAATCAGATAGCAAATTGAATTTTTTGTTACGTATAGAAGAGTACCTTTTATTTGCAATTTGCAAAATTAAATCGGCTATTTACCACGGCGGCAGGAATTTTTTTAAACAAACATTAATTTTGCCACGCGGAGGACAGCGGTGTTCGATTCACACAAGTTGATTTCCACCAAAATTTCTTCCAATCCTTATCTAATATATTATTTTCTTACTCTATATTTTGTTGTACTTTACTGTTGTACTGTTTTGTTTTTTAAAACTTTAATTCCACAAAGGTCAAAATAATTTGATTTTTGTTTATGAAATATTGTTTAAACAATCGCATATTATGTTTATAAATAATAAACTTTTATTCTCTAAGTTAAAATAAATGAACAATAGTATATTGTACAACAAGTGAGAAAAAATACATATTTCTCACGAGCGCAGAAGTTTGTTGGCACGAGCCGAGGCACGAGGCGAGGACCGCAAATCAAGCGAGGGAGAAATATGTCATTTTATCATATGTTGTACACTGTACTTTTTCTATGGATGCGGTTTTGTCAAGAGTTCAAAATTCAAAATTAAATAATTTAGGTGCTTTTAGGTAAATTATATGCATAAATTGATATAAAATACATATACATGTAGGTATTAATATTTTTAAAAATTATATACTTATTTTACACCAAAAATTAATGTTTATTTAAAAAAATTCCTGATGTCGTGGTAGTTATCCGATTTCAATTTTGCGAACTGAAAATGAAAGGTATAGTATTCTTCTATATGTAAAAAAATTCAACTTTCTGTCTGCTTGATTTTCAGAACATTTTCATTTTCCAAAAATGAATTTTTTTTGCGAAAGCTGGATTGAAAAATTCATTTTGCAAAATCCATTAAACCGATCTTAATGAAATTTACAGTATTGTTTTACTATATCCTAAAATATATAGTTTTTCTGGGTGAAATATGAAGGTCATAAGTGTAGCATAAATGGTTGAAAAACGTAAAATGCCAATACTTCTTTTGTTTTTTTTTCGCAATTATTGCTATTTTGCAACAATGTGACAATTTATAGAAGTTTTAACTAATCCTGTATTGTAGGAAATTTAATTACGCAACTTTTATGTTAGTGCAACTTTTCCCGAAAATGAACACTTAAAGTTTTAATAAAAAAAACGAAGAAAAAATCGAATGTTTGCTTAATTTTTTGACATTTTGATTATTTAAACAATGTTTCGGACCCTTTTGAGCAGGAGGATAAGTCTATTATTATATGAGTTATTTTCAAGCAATTTCTGCAAACAAATATGAGTCACCTCGCAACATCCAAATGTACTAATATTTTTACAGATGCGCCCTGGGCTATAAGCCAAATACAAAAAGCCATGAGTGTAATCAAAATTCTTAGTTTTCAGCAAAGATTTAATAATACAACTTTTTTTATCCTCAATAAAAAATAAACATGACTAGTTAACTTATTATTTTATTTACCTCAATCTAGATCTTCATGGTTCATATTTTTGATTAAAACAATACGTACTTACAACCTGAGAGGCTGAGCATTGTTGAAGCTACATCAACAATGACCATCATAGTTAACTGAAATATTATTTTACAATAGTATTTCCATTTTGTGTGGTAGTTCATCGTGACATATTATTACCTGAGTAATATACACATAGTTTAAAAGTTATGCATCACCCCTCATATTCACGATGTTTACGATTTTATAAATCCGTATCTTTATCACATATTTAATGGGCCTTTTTAATAAAAAATATACCAATTTTGGTTTTTTATTTTATTTGATTACCCATTTAATTGACCTGGTTTTGCCAAGGGGTAAACATTTGAAAAATTTATTCTGCTGAAATTTTTGAAAACGTGATTAAAAATGAATCGTACTTTAATTTATAAGTTGGACCGTATAAGAATTATCGATTTACTTGAAGAAGGCCATTCACAGCGGTTCGTGGAGGAAAGAGTGGGTGTTTCTCAGAGTGATGTCTCACGGATGTGAAATAGGTTCCTGGAGACAAACTTGATACGGAATAGAGCTCGGTCTGGAAGAACCCGAGTTAACAATGATCGACAGAATACATATATCATAATTTCCATCCGTAGAAATTCTTCTATGTCTGTACTAGCCCTCCAAAGGGAATTCAGGCATGCTACAGGAGTCAGAGTATCGTTTTCTACAATACGAAGGAGAATTTTAGACTCAGGTTTGAGGAGTCGTCGACCAATAAGAGTTCCTCAGCTACAACCTAGTCATGTTTTGGACCGCCTCTAGTAGGCTCAAGAACACATAGAGCTCCCCCAACTGTTTTGGAATTTTGTGCTTTTTCAGACGAGACCAGAATCTGTTTAAATAGTGATAACCGGCGAATTTGTGTGTGGCTAGAGCCAACAAGAGCTGCACAACTAGCCACACACGAATTCGCCGGTTATCACTATTTAAACGGATTCTGGTCTCATCTGAAAAAAGCGCAAAATTCCAAAATTATTGGGGGAGCTGTATATGTTCTTGAGCCCACTGGAGGCGGTCCAAAACATGTCTAGGTTGTAGCTGAGGAACTCTTATTGGTCGACGACTCCTCAAACCTGAGTCTAAAAGTCTTCTTTTTATTGTATCCAACAATACTCTGACTCCTGTAGCATGCCTGAATTCTCTTTGGAGGGCTGGTACAGACATAGAAGAATTTCTGCAGATGGAAATTCTTATATATCTATTTCTCCGATCATTTGTAACTCGGGGTCTACCAGACCGAGTTCTATTCCGTATCGAGTGTGTCTCCAGGAACCTATTCCATATGCGTGAGACATCACTCTGATAAACACCCACTCTTTCCGCCACAAACCGCTGTGAATGGCCTTCTTCAACTAAATCGATAATTCTTATATGGTCCAACTCAGAAGTTAAAGTACGATTCATTTTTAATCACGTTTTCAAAAATTTCACCAGAATAAATTTTTCAAATGTTTACACCTTGGCAAAACCAGGTCAATTAAATGGGTAATTAAATAAAATAAAAAACCAAAAATGGTATATTTTTATATTTTTTATAAAAAAGGCCCATTAAATATGTGATAAAGATACGGATTTATAAAAGCGTAAACATCGTGAATACGAGGGGTGATGCATAACTTTTGAAACTATGTGTATTACTTCCCCTGAGTAAATAATATTCATTATTCCTGAATCGAGCCATATCAGCTCAATTATTCCAAGCATCTTCATTTCTTTGACGGTGTTGTGGATTTGGTCTGCCGCGAACACTCTAGGTGCCTACCTAAATCATTGGATTATTTTTAGTTTTGTTATAGATTTAATTTGTTCTTTAGCATGTTAGCTATGTGTATACCAAATTTCATGTTAATTCAAGCGGTTCTTTGAAATGTACAGGTCTTGCAATATACAATTGTCAGTGAATGTACTAGAAGAAGAAACTGAAATTATGATTAATTCGAAATAAAGAAAAGACAGCCCAACAAAAAAACATTTTTGTCTTGCTGCCGAAAAAAAATGAAGTGATTTTAGTTAATTCAGCTGTGCTGATTCCAAAAATACAAACCTTTTCTTTGTGTCAGCTCTAGTTTTCGAGATATAACATACTTATTAAATACTTAAATATTCTTACATTTCTGTATATTCCACCACTATAATTGCAATATGTTTATAAACAAACTTAACAAATTCTAAGACAAATGGGCAAATGAACAAAAGGGTATATTTTGGTGTTCATTTAGGAGATCAAGATAAATCCTGAGCTCCACATGTAGTATGCAAAACTTGTAATGAAAACTTGCGACAGTGGACGAAAAGACAACGAAAATGTTTAAATTTGGTTTTACAATGGTATGGAGGAAACCAAAAAATCATTTTGACGATTGCTATTTCTGTCTGTGAATACAAAGGGCATTAATTGTAACAATCGACATACGTGAACATATCCTAACCTGGATTCAGCAATAAGACCAATTCCACATCAGCTTGAGCAGATACCCATTCCAATATTTAGCAGTCTACCTATGTTGCCAGAGGATAATGCATAACGTTATTTGACGAACTGCAGACTAATAGATTTGAGGAAGACGACAGTGATTTTAAAGGGGATTCAATACGTCCTGAGTGCTTTACTCAGGAAGAGCTAAGCGATCTTATCAGAAATTTGAACCTTCCAAAGGATTCTTCCGAGTTGCCTACCTCCAGACTAAAAGAAAAGAATGTTCTTCACCCAGACATCAAAATTACCTACTACCGTAATAGAGATAAAAGATCTTTTGCCTTTTTTTCTCAGCAAGATGATATGGTTTTTTAAAGGACTGTTAAAAAAATGGGTGTATCGGAGTATACACCAGATCACTGGCGTCTTTTTATCGACAGTTCCAAACGAAGTTTAAAGTGTGTCCTTCTGTATAATGGCAACAAATATGGAAGTAGACCAATTGGGCATTAGAGTGGAATAAATGCTCAACAATTTTAACAAACACGGTTGTCATATGAGTATTAAAATTCATTACCTCCACAGCCACTTAGACAGTTTCCCAGAAAATCTTCACCAAGGTATCAAAACGATGGAAGAGGGATATCAGGAAGTTGGGGCTATCACATGATGGCGGATTACTGCTGGAGTCTTCAAAGGGGCCGTCCTTTTAAAGCATTTGCAAGAAAATCATATAAAAGGAAGTTTTCAGGTGACGCCGAATAACACATTTTTGTTGCGACGCTGCCGGTTAGGTTAGATGAAAAGTTAAGTTTTTTTCGCAGATATGTGTGATGATTTTTGTAAGTACATTATTGTACAATAAATATCTTACTTTTTATTCGTATTTGGTTTATTTCATGGGTAGCAGCACTACATATGTAGGTGGTGCTGCGTTAAATTACCCTATATGTTAGAAATGTGATCTGTTGTCGTATTTTCTGAAAACGATCTGATGGAAAAAATCTGGTGGCATTTTTAGATTCAGCAGACCCAAATTACCTAGAAACAGTAAAAAAATTTCCGGCAGGAAACTGTGTGTTTACCAGTGTAATAAATCACATTTTAATTTTAATTCGAAATATAGACGGTAATTTAGATGCAGGTGTTAATTCGCAAAAACATTATTTTATGAATAATATATGTTTTGATACTCTTTATCGAACTTGATAATTCATCACACACTGACAAATTCAATTAATCGTAAGGTTTTCAATTTATTTTCAACTCAACCCTATCGACGGGAGTTTTAACAGTTTTCCAGTCATGAGCTTAATCAGACGTCAAGTTGAGTGAGGTTGAAGTTTCGACAACTCAATCTGTGCTCTACTTTTCTTGCTTGGAATACCGTGAAGAGTCAAGGGTGGAGATTTACCTCTACTGTAATTGAATTTAATGTTCCACGAATTTGGCAAATACGTTTGTACTGAAACAAAAAACATTATAACACAAAAAATCAAATTTATTATAATAAATTAAGTTTTGTTTCATGTATAAAGGGGTTCGTATATTGGGTTAAATTTTAAATAAATAAAATAGTCAATAATCCTTCTATTCCAATATGTTGGGTGTAAAGTTTCTTTTTATTCTACACAAAATTCCTCTAATTCTTCTTGTTTCTTGCAATGTTCTGCGCTTGCTCTTTAGTGACTTTTTTCTTGTCTAGAATAGTGGCAATTTCATCATCTCAAGTCGTCATGAGCCTACCAATCGGTCATTTCAAGTGTCTTCTCGGTTCCATAACCTTTCTAAACTAGTCTTTCTTTATTCATCATAACCATGTGGCCGTACCATCTCAACTGGGATTCTTCGTAAAACGAGGAAGACGAAAATTCCTAGATACAAAGTGCAATGCTTTTCAGTTTCTTCTTTAGTCTGGCAGTGAGCGTCCAGATTTAATATACAAATATTAAGATAATATGTACAAAACTGTGTTGTAGATGGTTACCTTGGCTTTTTCAGATACTCCTTTTTTCGATTGGACTGTGCTCAGAATTGCATAGAACATTCGGGCTGCGTTTGCTATTCTAGTGTTTATCTCAGTTTCTTGTGTACCCCTACTCTCTAGTTGAATTCCCAGCTATTTGAAGGATTCGACTTGTTCTAAAGTGTTGTTATTGATTTTAGTTTCTGTACGTTTATCCGTTTTTCGCATATCATGACCTGGGCCTTACTTTAATTGATTATTAGATTAGGTTTTTCATGTTTATCACCCCACATTTGGAGTTTCCCTTAATTGGATTCAATGTTCCACGAATTTGTCAAATACGTTTGAAATGAAAGAAGAAATATTATAATGTAAAAAATTAAATAATTGATGCATTCGACCGCTACTTGATGGAAATTAATTTTACTATCAATAGAATACAAAATACTTTTGTTTTTAATATAGTGTAGGAAACAAAGATTGAACCTTGCAAGATGGACACAACTACGGTTTTATTTTTTTTTTCTGGAATATCAAGGGGTGCTTATTATAAGACTAACTTTTTCTGAAAAAATTTCGCCCCGGAACCCCCATTTTCACCCCTTTAAAAGGGGTAATTTGTGGTTTTTGCGGAACGTAGCCCTTCCTGTACCTTTTACAAAAAATGTCTTTTATAGAAATGTGAAGAGGACTATATTTTCTAGGATTTATTTCCCGAAAGCATTTGCCTATCATCCACTGTTTAGCGGGGGTGGCGCCCCAAAGTTGACAAGTTTTTAAAAAAGATGTTTAAAAAAAATATAGTATTTTTCCCTAACTGTAACGAAAATTAAGAAGAAATCCTGCGGCAATTATTCACAAATAACTGATTGATTTTTTGGTATAGGTTTCATTTAAGGGTAATAGCCCTTTTTTTAATTACAGGGTGTTAAATTTTAAAAAACCCCTTTTTATACCATCTGAACCGTTTATGCTAGAGTAAAAAAACTTTTAGCGATTACCCATGTACTGGTGCTATTTACAAATTTGTATAATGCACCCCCATTTTTTCCCTGGAACCACCCAAAAAAAAAAGAAGAAATAATAAATAAAGTGATTTTCTTGGAATCCTTCACACACAATGCCCTCCCTGTAGCAAAAAAAAATAATAAAATGGGGGGTTGAAAATTTTTTTTTGTTCTTTGCTTTTTGATCCATATGGGCATATGCTTCATCAGTAGTGCTTTTCAAAAATATGTATGGTTATTGCAACATCCAACTTATACAAGGTTAAAGACCACTATTTACTCTAAAAATTAGGTCCTATTCATTTTTTTCGTATAAGCAACCGTTACGGCACAGTGGCGCCGTAAACCTCATATATGCTTTGGCGGGCTCCAGTTTTTATTTTTTATTTCGTCATCTGTTCGTTTTATTGATAAAGTACTTATGTAAAATAAAACAACACAGTGTAACCTACAAATTATGACCTATGCACATTTTACATTATTTGCGCCCCAAAGCCAGTGGTGGCCCAAAATCAATTTTTGCGTATTTTCGCCACCTACACGCATTTTATTACATTAATGCTACTTTAATAGCAGAATATTCACCCTTAAGTGGTCACTAAGCAGTGGCGGATCCAGGGAGGTGTGATGGGGCCGATCACCCCCCCTCTTAAACCAAGTGATATTATATTTGATTTTGGGCCACCACTGTGGCTTTGGGGCGCAAAGAATGTAAAATGTGCATAGGTCATAATTTGTAGGTTACACTGTGTTGTTTTATTTTACATAAGTACTTTATTAATAAAACGAACAGGTGACGAAAAAAAAAAAAACAAAAACTGGAGCTCGACATAGCATATCTTAGGTTTACGGCGCCACTGTGCCGTAACGGTTGCTTATACGAAAAAAATGAAGAGGACCTAATTTTAGAGTAAATAGTGGTCTTTAACTTTGTATAAGTTTTGTTTAAAAAGAATGCATAGGTAATGAGAAAATCGTAAAACATGCTCGCCAAGGGATGGGGGTAGTTTCTGCAGTATATTTTCAAGGATAGGGGTGGTTTCCGCAGTGATGTTGCAATAATATATTTTTGAAAAGCACTATTGATGAAGCATATGCCCATATGGATCAAAAAGCAAAAAACAAAAAAAAAATTCAACCCCCCGTTTTATTTATTTTTTTTTGGCTAGAGGGGTTGCACTAGGACATTGCTTTTAGTGTCCATCCATGGGTAATAATAACGTGCACAAAATGATATATGAAGCATATTAATAAAAGTCATTGTGTGTGAAGGATTCCAAGAAAATCACTTTATTTAATCAATTTATTAATTCCTCTTTTTTTGGGGTGGTTTCGGGGAAAAATGGGGGTGCATTATACAAATTTGTAAATAGCACCAGTACGTGGGTAATCGCTAAAAGTCTTTTTACTTTAGCATAAACGGTTCAGATGGTAAACAACGAAAAGCCCCAGATACAAAGTTTACTACTTTTTAAACAATTAGAATAATTGAAATAAAAATATAATAAACAATATTTTAAATCTAAAACTTTTCGTTAATAAACTGCTTTCTGGCTGCATCCCATATCTCCGGATTTTACAATATATAATCACGTAGAGACGACGAAAATAGGAGAAAGCAAATAGAGGACACTTAGGCCACGCATTTACCTTCCCTTCGTCTAGGAAAAGGACCGAAAGACAGTTTCTAAATACTCAAAAACTGAGTAAAATGAAAAAGATTAAAAAGGGTTCAAGGCAGGTTTTGTTTATATTCGATTCAGAGTTGGACTACCATCTCCATATAGCAACTATTTCAGCATCCTTATGCATCATCAGTGAAGATTATGCAGTCACAACTCTGAAGGGAATATAAACATTCTGCCTCTTTTAAGGCAAATCATCGCGATGCAATGAACCCACCTTTTGAGACGCAAATCAGAGACATCTCTCGTATTACGAGGAAAACAACGAAAATCCCCAGATACAAAGTTTACTACTTTTTAAACAATTAGAATAATTGAAATAAAAATATAATAAACAATATTTTAAATCTAAGATTTTTCGTTAATATACTGCTTTCTGGCTGCATCACATATCTCCGGATTTTACAATATATAATCACGTAGAGACGACGAAAATAGGAGAAAGCAAATAGAGGACACTTAGGCCACGCATTTACCTTCTCTTCGTCTAGGAAAAGGACCGAAAGACAGTTTCTAAATACTCAAAAACTGAGTAAAATGAAAAAGATTAAAAAGGGTTCAAGGCAGGTTTTGTTTATATTCGATTCAGAGTTGGACTACCATCTCCATATAGCAACTATTTCAGCATCCTTATGCATCATCAGTGAAGATTATGCAGTCACAACTCTGAAGGGAATATAAACATTCTGCCTCTTTTAAGGCAAAACATCGCGATGCAATGAACCCACCTTTTGAGACGCAAATCAGCGACATCTCTCGTATTACGAGGAAAACAACGAAAAGCCCCAGATACAAAGTTTACTACTTTTTAAACAATTAGAATAATTGAAATAAAGATATAATAAATTTTTATTTCAATTATTCTAATTGTTTAAAAAGTAGTAAACTTTGTATCTGGGGCTTTTCGTTGTTTTCCTCGTAATACGAGAGATGTCGCTGATTTGCGTCTCAAAAGGTGGGTTCATTGCATCGCGATGTTTTGCCTTAAAAGAGGCAGAATGTTTATATTCCCTTCAGAGTTGTGACTGCATAATCTTCACTGATGATGCATAAGGATGCTGAAATAGTTGCTATATGGAGATGGTAGTCCAACTCTGAATCGAATATAAACAAAACCTGCCTTGAACCCTTTTTAATCTTTTTCATTTTACTCAGGTTTTGAGTATTTAGAAACTGTCTTTCGGTCCTTTTCCTAGACGAAGAGAAGGTAAATGCGTGGCCTAAGTGTCCTCTATTTGCTTTCTCCTATTTTCGTCGTCTCTACGTGATTATATATTGTAAAATCCGGAGATATGGGATGCAGCCAGAAAGCAGTTTATTAACGAAAAGTCTTAGATTTAAAATATTGTTTATTATATTTTTATTTCAATTATTCTAATTGTTTAAAAAGTAGTAAACTTTGTATCTGGGGCTTTTCGTTGTTTTCCTCGTAATACGAGAGATGTCGCTGATTTGCGTCTCAAAAGGTGGGTTCATTGCATCGCGATGTTTTGCCTTAAAAGAGGCAGAATATTTATATTCCCTTCAGAGTTGTGACTGCATAATCTTCACTGATGATGCATAAGGATGCTGAAATAGTTGCTATATGGAGATGGTAGTCCAACTCTGAATCGAATATAAACAAAACCTGCCTTGAACCCTTTTTAATCTTTTTCATTTTACTCAGTTTTTGAGTATTTAGAAACTGTTTTTCGGTCCTTTTCCTAGACGAAGAGAAGGTAAATGCGTGGCCTAAGTGTCCTCTATTTGCTTTCTCCTATTTTCGTCGTCTCTACGTGATTATATATTGTAAATTCCGGAGATATGGGATGCAGCCGAAAGCAGTTTATTAACGAAAAGTCTTAGATTTAAAATATTGTTTATTATATTTTTATTTCAATTATTCTAATTGTTTAAAAAGTAGTAAACTTTGTATCTGGGGCTTTTCGTTGTTTTCCTCGTAATACGAGAGATGTCGCTGATTTGCGTCTCAAAAGGTGGGTTCATTGCATCGCGATGTTTTGCCTTAAAAAAGGCAGAATGTTTATATTCCCTTCAGAGTTGTGACTGCATAATCTTCACTGATGATGCATAAGGATGCTGAAATAGTTGCTATATGGAGATGGTAGTCCAACTCTGAATCGAATATAAACAAAACCTGCCTTGAACCCTTTTTAATCTGGTTCAGATGGTATAAAAAGGGGTTTTTTAAAATGTAACACCCTGTAATTAAAAATAGGGCAACTACCCTTCAAGTCAAACCTATACCAAAAAATCAGTTACATATGTCGCAGGATTTCTTCTTAATTTCCGTTACAGTTACAGGGAAAAAATATATTTTTTTTAAACATCTTTTTTAAAAACTTCGTGCGCCAACTTTGGGGCGCCACCCCCGCTAAACGGTGGATGATAGACATATTCTGTCGAGAGATAAATCGTAGAAAATATAGTTCTCTTCATTTTTCTAAAAAAAAATTTTTTTTGTAGAAGGTACAGGAAGGGCTACGTTCCGCAAAAACCACAAATTACCCCATTTAAAGGGGTGAAAAGGGGGGTTCCGGGGCGAAATTTTTTCAGAAAAAGTTAGTCTTATAATAAGCACTCCTTGATATAACAGAAAAAAATAAAAGCGGACTTGCGTCCATTTTGCAAGGTTCAACCTCTGTTTCCTACACTAATAGGTAGTTCCACAAATTTTATTATAACTTAATGTCTCTAAAGCTGTTTCGGCAGAGTGCCTTTTCAAGCGATTTATTTTACTATGTGTCTGCATTTTAAGGTCTCTAGAGAGCTCTACATATCTTTTTATAAAAATAGATTAACACACTAAATGCCACATCGCTCATATATGAGAGACACAGATATTTTGCCAGGGGCCACGTCGCACGGTGGTCCTTTTTCATAATCTATGATTGCAAAAGGTATAAAATTCATCTTCAAATAATCGGTTGTAATGACACTCATTGAATACCTAGATAACTAGATAAACAAAATAAATCGTTCTTAGAACTCAACTCCCACCTCGAAGTGAACAATTGAAACCGAAAGTTGTACTTCTTTACCGAACTTACGCTCAGTAGTTTCAGGCAATTTACCAGCGCCCGTGCCCTTTCAAAGTGAATTTAAGTGTACCTAAAACTGTTATTTTAATATTTTTTTGAAATGGAAGTCAAGCGAACAGGTATATTTACAATATTATAAAACAATAGTTGTACCTTTGTTGATAAAAAAAATATTTGATTGTAAAGATGATGATAGATTAGCACTAAAATAAGAATTTGTAAAGATTTTAATAGAGTAGAATTTTTGGGATTGTTCGGGATTGTTGCTAAACTATTTTTTTATTGTTACTTTATTCATTTATCTCTCAGAAAAAGTTACTCTTGTGTGCTCGAACGTGCTCTTTCTATATTTTTTTAATTTTTGTAGGTTCTTGTATTTTACATATACAACAATGTTTTACCTGTAAGTATACGAATTTTCAGTCCCTTATATTTAGTCTAAGAGCTGGGAGCGGATTTTGTGTGTGATAAGTAATATGGAAAAACTATACGGGGATATATTGAATTAGTTGTGCACATAACTTTCCCCAACAGCCGGAAACCAGAGTGGGGGCGAGGGTAGTTATAAGGGGTCAAAGTCGCGGTTTTTATTATTTTTTTTGTGACGCCCATGATGGAGATAGTGCACCAAAATTTGGGAATAAGTAGATCATGACATTACTAAGTAAAATCTCCAGGGGCGGAACGCTGCGTGGCGGGCAAATGTTGTGATGCGTCACAAAAAAAAATAATACAAACTGTGACTTTGACCCCTTAAAACTACCCTCATCCCCAACTCTGGTTTCCGACCCTGGAGATTTTGCTTAGTTACGTCATGATCTACTTACTCCCAAATTTTGATTCACTATCTCGATCACGAACGTCACAAAAAGCCCTTATAATTTTTATATTCACCCCTGCCCCCACCCCTTTGTCGGCACGCAACGTTCCGCCCCTGGAGATTGTACTTACTTACGTCATGACCTACTTATAACCATATTTTGGTGCACTTTCTCGATCATGAGCGTCACAAAAAAAATAATAAAAACCGCGACTTTGACCCCATATAACTACCCTCGTCCCCCACTCTGGTTTCCGGCTCTGGGTATTTTACTTAGTTATGTCATGGTCTACTTATTACCAAATTTTGGTGCATTATCTCAGTCACGCAAGTCGCAAAAAAAACCCTTTATATTTTTTTATATTCACCCCTACCCCCATCCCTTTGTCGGTCACACAGCGTTCCACCACTGGAGATTTTACTTAGTTACATCATGACCTACTTATTCCCAAATTTTGGTGCACTATCTCGATCATGAGCGTCACAAAAAAAATAATAAAATCACGTCTTTGACCCCTTATAACTACCCTCATTCCCCACTCTGGTTTCCGGCCGTTGGAGAAAGTCATGTACACAACTAATTCAACATATTTCCTTATAGTTTTTCCATATTACTTATCACGCACAAAATCCGCTTCTATCTCTCCGACTAATTGTGGTGTAATACTTTTGCAACCATAGATCGTCAGAAAGGACCACTGTGCGTTGCTCATTTTTGATATACACGACACGTATGACTAACTTTCACTGACCGTGGATATCAATGGCCCCTGAAAGTAGTATCCCGATTAAAGCGTGGCACGCAATGTGTTAAGGCTTTTTTTTTAAATGGAAAATTTGAAACTGCTTAATAAAAGAGTGATTATGATCTAGAAGGTGAAGTGCGTATGAAGAAGTGTCTGTTTTTCTATTGTCGAAAGCCCTTTTTTGTGCTGCTACCCGTTTGATAAAGGTTTTACCAGTTTGACCGATGTAAGTTTTTGTACAGTCACCAGATATCAGTTTGTAAACAACACTCTGTAATTGCCTTTTCTATTAGCTCTTATTTTTCTTATTGTATTTGCTTAAGTTGTTTGTTCTGAAAGCTGATGTTATTCATTTTTGGCTATTTTTGTTGAGATCAGCTGTTAACAGTAGAAGTTTTGATTTTTATTTATGCCCTATCTACGATATCACCTACTCTAGTAATTTTTAAACACTCGGGCCAGAGTCCCTCGTATCTCGGCTCTCTCAGGCATAAATACCTATTTAATGGTTTTATTATATAAATGTCCTAGCTATTCTAATGAATAGAATTATAATAAATAGGATTATAATAAATAATTAGAGTTCTAATAAATAAATAATTCTAATAAATAGAATTAGAATATCTAGGACATGTAATGAGAAATCAAGAACGTTACGCCGCAGTGATTCTCAACCTGTGGGGCGCGCCCCCCTAGATGGGGGGGCGCTTTTAGTAATGGGGGGGGGGGGGGCGTGAGTATATAAAAAACACCAACATTGACTAATTTACTAAAAGCTAGGCAAAACAAAATTCTGACAAAATAAAATACCCATGAACACTGACAACGAGCTATAATAATTAAAGAGCATTGAATACTAAATTAGTACTAATTCTTCTTCTTCTTTTAGTGCCTATTCGTTTCGAATATTGGCGATCATTCTGGCTACAATTATTTTATTAACTGATGCTTTAAATTGATTAGTTGTTGTTGTGGAGAACCATTTCCGCAGGTTCTTTAACCATAAAATATTCTTTTTCTCCCAATTCCTCGCTTTGGTCTCCTCCCAGTAATCTGTATTTGGTGCCCTTTCTCATTATGTGTCCGAGATATTCTAATTTCTCCTTTTAATGGTATAATACGGTCTCGTTGGTTATTTTGTCTGTCCATGATATCCTTAGAATTCGCCTGTATAGCCACATCTTGAAGGCTTCAATCTCAAACTAATTAATAGTATATAAATACTATATTAATACTAATTATTACTAATTATCAACAAATTAAATGTAAATTAGTGACTTCCTTGGGCTTGTTCAGAAGAGAAAAATTGACCGAAACAGGGTGTAACTAGAACATAATATGTACACATTCACAATAAATTTAACAGTTACGGAAGGACTGACTGAACTGATTCGACTAAGACAAAGACTGCTTGGTCAGAGTCAGAACTGAGAAGATGGAGATGCAGGCAGACGATCGAGAATGTTCAAAATAACTCGGAACTTCCCGCGAAAATAGTCAATCTATTACGAATCAGTGTTGAATTTTTTGTCAAAATGCTTAAGGTACATTATTATTGTATATGATATATGTTGTTATTGTACGAGGGGGGGCGCGGTGAAAATAAATATGGAAAATTGGGTCGCAAATGGTAAAAGGATGAGAAACGCTGCGTTACGACCTTCTCCAACTGATTCTCCAAGGGAAGGTAAATGGTAAAACAGACCGGGAAGGAGACGTACTTCCTGGCTTCAAAATTTACGAAAGTGGTATAACACCACCACCACTGAACTGTTCCGCGCTGCGGTAAACAAAGTCAAGATAGCCATGATGATCGCCAACATCCGGAACGGATAGTCACTTTAAGAAGAAGAAGAAGGTATATAAATAATTATTCGTATCCGTATTTTTTATGGTTGTGTTACTAATTCTATAGACATGCATAAATAACATTAATGATCATATTTTATCCAGCCAATATGATAGCCAGAAATTACATCTTGTTCTTGGTAAACAGGCCGAAAAATCGTCATATTTTTGTACTTTAGTAATTATATCTGGGGGAGTTGCCAGCCTTTCTTTTTTTTTCGAGTATTTAATTCCAACCTTAATCACTGTCACAAATTGTTTACTCTATAATCTACACAGCTAAATACTACACAAAAAATATCAAACTCATAGCTATTATTTCTGACATCATTCAAAAAGTTTGTGGCGTTTACTCAGACTGCATATTGCTAAGTTAATATTGGGATTTAAAGTAAATCTTGTTGATGTTTACATATACTTCACAGGAAATAGCAATTTATTTGAAGTCGTTGTATATTGCGTGTCAAAATTATGGGACGGAATATTAAAATATAGAGAATTTTAGATTAAGGTGGTATCGTATATTCAAGCCTTATTACATGCTGAAAATCTACAGCTATATTTGACACGGGTTCTCGCAAAAAGAGCTTATCTTTTATACATATTTCTACCATTTAAAACAAGAATTATGACAAAAAATATTCAGAATATTACAGTTAAAAATAAAAATATTAAATCATATCTCCAACCTGAAATTGTTTTGAGTGGAATTGGAAAAGCTCTTAAGGAAATGATAAAGTAACAGTTTATTTTACTGAAAGAAGAAGAACTTTACCTATTACAAATATTAATCAAGTTAACGGAGCTTGAATGTAAGTGGTCGATGGCAGCAATCGATTATTTATTTGACCAAACTTAAAATTTATTTACTTTAATAACGATTAAAAATATTGTCAAAAATTCACTTTGAGTATTAAATATATGCCCAAAAAGTGAAATTCTGTATGTATAGCAGTATTTTGTAATTATTAGAGCTCGGGAAATATGCACTTAAAAAACCCTAAAATATGCATGCAAATATCGCACCCTCAGTGCAAGATTGCAAGTAACTCAAAATTTTATGAAAATGAAGTAATCATGGAATTCGATTGAAAACATGCATATCTATCCCCTGTAAAACTTTAGTAACTTTCAAATGCTTAATAGGCTAAATATTACAACAACAACAGTTTAACTATTTTGCGTGTTTGAACATAAGTTCCGTGCAAAACTGTTGTAACTCTAATGTAACAGAGTTACAACAGTTTTGCATGGAACATTGCAACGGATTCGATAACAAGCAATAACAAGCAATGAAAAAAGTAAGATATTTGTTATTTTAATATGTATATCTGTGGTGTTTAATTTTAATATACAGCGCGTCTACGTAATCAATTAACGGCTGAGAAAATAAACAAAAGATTTTCGAGACCAATCTATTCATATCAATTTTATATCCTTTGTGTGATATTATATTTATTTTCCATAAGATGTGTGCGATGTCGTTTGACCATTTATTTGTTAGATTGGATTAAAACCACATAAATTAAAACTAATAATTATTTACGACCAAAAAGTATTTTTTCTCATGAAAGGAAAAACAGCTATCTTAAAACTTGTGTATTGACAATACTGATGTCAAAAATATCTGTTCTCAGAAAACTTGCCAAAAAACAGCCAAAAATTCAAATGGCTAAAAAGAAAGATTTGGTATACTTATGCCATTCGGGTATGATACCAGAAGCCCACCATAGTTTTTATAAAAATATTTTGGCACAAGATGATGTACGAGAAGAGGACAACAACTACGGTAAAACCTGTCAGCAACGGCCACTAAAAATGAAAGAACTATTGGCCGATATAGAAAGCTGGCCGATATTGCCAGGTTTTGTAGTCTAGTTATACATAATTGGTTTTGGGAATTTTAAAACGGGCCGTTAGTACAGGTGGCCGATGTTGGCAGGTGGCCGGTAACACAGGTTTTACTGTAAAATTAAATGTGTCTACACTTTTTACAATTTTCTCCGTGCAAAACTGTTGTAACTTTGAAATTCTAATACTAATTGTGTAGTGACTAACAATTTTTTTCGTGCAAAAGTGTTGTAACTTTGAAATTCCTAATTTTTTTTGCATTAATATTATTTTATTTAAATTTCTATTTTTGGTTATTGTACTATAGGCTGAAAAGCATGCAAAATCATAATCAAATGTTAATTTTTCTTAAAACTTGTGTCTTATTTCACCGATATTAGCAGGAAAATAAACAAAATCGTCTTTATCTCGAAACTTACTTATTTTGACTTACTGCAGTCTTACACTGAGGGTGCGATATGCTTTTATGCATTTAATGCTTATAAATAAAAAACGCAGCAATATTTGTATTGAAAGTATTTAATTTATTTTATGCTAGTCACAAAAATATTTATTGAAATTTCTACATCATTATATTCATGTATCCTTTATATTCATCATCATCATCATCATTCTTTATTATATTGTTGTTAAAGGTAAAACTATATATCACTAAATATTTTTCTAAATTTTCTAGAGAAAACTGTGCCGTCTATCCGATAATAATTGTTTATACGCGGAAAAACTTCTTTATACTTCACCCCTGTTGAGCTGGCCCCCACCTTATGGAGATTAAAATATAAGTAGTGCTAAATTACGAGCTACATATGAGATTTCATATACCGTAGATTAAAAATTTCGGGCTCGTTACAGTGGGCAGAAATTTAATATTTTTGTGGGGGCTGACGCACACCCCTCCCACTATTTAAAAATAGAGATATTGAATTGATCTTTGCGACGGAATTGCGGGCTATTTATGAGCTTTCGAAGTGATATAGTTTAGATTTTTGAGCTTATCCCTTTAACCCTAGAACAACACTCTAATTGATTCAACTCAAGAGAAAAATTAAAATATATCGTATCGAGGATATAATTCGTATAGCGTATAAATTCTAAGAATAAACTTTCAAAATACGCTCATTTCGATTATTGAGCTATAACCCATTCGCAAGAAAACTTCCCATCTTCCCGAATCAAGAGAGAATTTTACTTAAAATTTAAAAAATTAATTATTTTGCGACTGCATATATTTACTAATTTATGAGCTTGCAAAATATGCGCATTTCGATAATTGAATTGCAATGTCTTTTCTATAGTGCCGTCACTGAAGGTAAAAAACAACTATTACATTCGATTTCAGTCAACCTCCATCGATTTTCACGAAAACTGGTGAATGGTTAGACGATACCTCAATAAACAAGAGTGAAATAGTGCCAACTTGCGCTTTTACCCTGGGGGTGGATGCCACCCCCCTTTCGGTGGTGAAAATTACTTTATTAGAAATAACCCCACAAATAGATAGAGGGACAAATTCTAAGGAAAATTTGTTATATAAAGTTATTAAAATAAATTAACACTTTTTAAGTTATCAAAGATCACAGATTTTGATTATTCGTGAAAAAATGCATGTAAAGCGGTTTTTCATAAATAACTCAAAATATGCATTTTTAATAAATGCATATGCACTTATAAAATTTACCCAAAATATGCAAATATGCACTTAAGCTTTTGCATTTTGCATATTTCCCGAGCTCTAAGTAATTATTAAATTCGTATTCGCGATGTTAAGTCACAACGACGACCTCTCGTGGATTTCGGCTGAACTAGCTTTAAGGGTGTTTCAATGTCAAACGCTGAGCGCACATGCATTTGAAACAAATAGGTAATATTCATTATTTATTTTGATATGTTTTAAATTAATTATTGGGCAATATAAAATGATTAACATGAAATCTTCGCCTTTCAATAAAAGTTGGTGTCGATGTTGTTTACAGTAAGTGCCACCCTAATATAGATACTTACATGGGTAGGTACCTAATTGATATGCTTATGGGCTAATCCGGTCCGTTCTCAGATGTGACTTTCATCTCTGTCATGTTACTGTCAAGAAACTATACAAAATAATTGTTTCTTCATATAATAAGTACATTAATTGGGAGTAGTCGCGCTCACTTCTGTAACGTGAATAGTCGCGTGTTAGATTTCATCTCACAATACGAATTTAGAACAAATTTTTATTTTATAGTATTTTTATTTACTTGCTATGTTAGAAATATTATTTCTAACAATTATTAAAGCTAATTGGCTCTCCCCAAAGCCATAAATTCCACAAAAAGAAGAAGAAGAAAAAAATACCTACGCATTACTACACCCTTCCTCGACGCACTTACGAAATTTTTTCAGTGTGCAAAATTTTTCATTGAGTTATCGCGAAAAAGGATAAAATGTGAGATTCTATCTAACGGCGCGACTACTCGCGGATTAAAATAACTTTTTAACACCAAGAATATTATAATAACTACTGTAAAACTTTTAGCACTTTAACAAAATGACAACTATAAACGTCAAAATTAGATCAGCTGTTATTAATACTGCTGATCTATTGTTTATCAACTTTATAATATGTTAATATTCAGTTTCTATACGTTTTCTGACGTTCTAAACGTCACTAGACATAAAAATAAACATTGCAAAAGTGAAGGGTCCAGGTCTGTAATAGGTCAATGTTCCTATGTATCTAGTAGGGTGGCGCTTACTGTATAATATTTGTAAAAAAACATGTAAAAATAAATAATGAATATTACCTACTTGTTTCAAATGCATGTGCGCTCAGCGGTTGACATCGAAAACACCCTAAAAACTAGTTTAGCCGAAACCCGCGAGAGGCCGTCGTTGTGACTTAACATCGCGAATAAAATAAATCAAAACTTCACCGACTTAAGCTTTGTTTTTAAACCAAGAGGAGTAAACTAAAAATACAGACTCATACCCAAGAAAGTCACTAGAAATATCACAAAATACATCTTCTCTTTTGGTTAATAATATCGGCCTTTGACGATAATCCATAATAGCCGGGAGGTAGTGTCAAATTTGACCGGAGCATTTCAGCATGGCTGTTTTTATTTTATTTAGTTAGGTGTTCCAAAGCTTATTAACAAATGATGTGTCAGCTGGCCCAAATATGAAACCTGATGGAAAAACGCTACAACTTATGTGAAATATTTTGCTAGGTGACTTACAACTATGAATAGCTTTGATAGCTCCTAGCTCTCACTCAGGCAATCCGGGTTCAAATTTTGGCGTTCTGGCGCATTCTGGCGTTGATTGGTTTTTGTTTTTAATATTGATATTTTATTTTGAAAAATAATTATTTTTGATAAAACCACGTTTGTTTTATTAATACGAGACAATATAAAAAATCTGTATGTCTTTTATAGAATCGCACACTATGCATTTGATCATATTATGATTGATCTTAATAAGAAAATTTGTTGTAGGACCCTGAAGGTTCCTGAGTTTGTACGACCAACAATCTAAGTGAAAAGGGAGGTGAAAAGTTCACTTTTCTATTACCAACCCCCATTTTTTAATAGCAATCTAAATATTTCCCTATTCTCTATAATATATAAAAATGAATGTTTGTCTGTACCCATGTCCCATATAGAATCGTAAACTATGCATTTGGTAGAAAAAAGGATACTCAATATTTTTGAGTATTTTTTGGCTTTCGGGTAATTTTTAGGTATTTAACTTTTAAACATTATTTAGTTCTAAGGCGGTACGAAGTTTGCTGGGTCAGCTAGTTAATAATAAAAAAATATTTAGCTGACACTTTTTTCTTACAATCTAAAATGCATAAATAATTTATGCCTGGTCAGCTAGTTAATAATAAAAAAATATTCTTAGACTAGTTTGGCAAATAATAAAATGTATAAATCATTAATTATTAATGATTTATACATTTTATTCTTTGCCAAACTAGTCCAAGAATATGTTTTTATTATTAACTAGCTGACCAGGCAAACTTCGCACCGCCTTAGAACTAAATAATGTTTAAAAGTTAAATACCTAAAAATTACCAGAAAGCCAAAGAATACTCAAAAATTTTGCGTATATGTACTTTTTTCCAATAAAAAAATTGTTTTTGTGGTGTCTGCGTAAATAATATTATGATCAATCAAAACTCAATAAATGCACTAAAGCGGAGTTAAATGCAGAAATGTTACCTCTTTCTCGCCATTGAGTTAAAAAATTTAAATCCAATAATATTTTAAAGAATAAGGGTAGTATATTGTAATATGTAAATTGAAATATTAAACGCACAATATGTTTCATGATATGTGCAAAAAGAAGAGTAGATTTATACCGATACGAATGATTTTAAAAACATATGTGTGCTGCAGGTCCCAGAGAACATGAAATAATAATAAACTTAGCAGTACGAGACAATATAAAATATGGTATTATAAAAAAGTTACAAAAGCAAAAAATAATTTCACATTAGATATATTGCACCTACACCTACAACATGGTCGTCTTCCAGGCACTCTAATTGGTTTTGATGTTGTTCTTCGTTATTCGAGCCGTCTGTTGCTAAGGATTTCTTCTACCAATCTAAAGATTCATCGGTAATCCAGTCATCGCCAAAGTGCTGTTGTAAGAGATGTTTCAGAGATTTTTTTCTTTTTTTCAATAAGGGTGTTATTCAGCGGAATACTGGATTTATTGTGTTTTGATTGATTTGCACACTTTCGATAGCTATTTTCTATTGGATATATTGCGTTTGGAAGGAATTGGCTGTGACCACTGGATATATTTCATGGCAAAGCTATTTAGTGTTACTCGAATTCTAAAAAACAGGATTTATTGCGTTTTGATTGATCGCTCCTCATACAGACAAACATTCATTTTTATATATTATGGAGAACAAGGAAATATTTAGACCGCTATTAAAAATGGGGGTTGATGATAGAAAAGTGAAAAATTAGGGTTGTATGTATCTTTTCGTTCTACATCACATAAAATTTAGAAAAAACAATTTGTCCAAAAAAATTTTAAAAAATGTCGGGAGCGGCGTGGGAAGGGCAACCCCCTTTTGCGCTTAGATTGGTCGTACTAACTCAGGAAGCTTCAAGGGTTCATGTACAACAACTTTGCATATAGGGCTTTTCATCGATTGTCATTTGTTTCGAGCTTCTGTCATATGTTGTATAATCTGTGTATAATATTACTATAAACGGATTATACAACATATGACAGAAGCTCGAAACAAATGACAGTGAATAAAAAGCCCTATTAACCCTTAACTACAGACATCCGGTATTTTTTACCGGCGGGCATTCCCAAAATGTGGATTTCGTGGTAACCTCACAACTTACAAGTTCATGTGTCTCTGTACCTCTCGGGCAGTTTGTATAACAATGCTAGTCAAAGCGTGTATTGTGTATTGTCAATATTTTCTTTTCTGGTACACATCAAAAATCTTAACCGGTAAAAATTACCGGATGTCTGTGTTAAGGGAGTATTTTTATATGAGTACTATATTTGTAAATCTGAAATGTTTACATTATTTTTTTGTGTTTTTGGGGAAAAAGTAAAGAAATGGACTGTGGAAGACATCCTGGACCTTCAATGAAGGTTAAATTTGAAGATAAAAATTTTGAGGCCACTTTGCAAAAATGGAATTGCCATTTAATTTTATTACAATTTTACCCCTTGCAGATTTTTTTTCATGGATGTAAAAATTTTCGTGGATGCTATTTTATATTTCCTTTGTGATTCTATGTTACGTTTATTTGTTAAAAAAAAGTTTAAATTTTTGTCCATAGCATTTATGGCCGTTTGTTTCAATAGACCAAAAATGTTACCAAAATTCTGGTTTAATATATTATTCTTCAAAAATCTTGTATTATATTATTAAAATCACTCATTTTACCATTTTTCTCATATCTAGAGACTCCATAAAAACACATAATGCAAAACGTTTTTGTTTTTTATTATTAACTTTATATTTTGACTCTATTTTATAATGACCGGTAAAAAATACCGGGAGTCTGTAGTTACGTGAAAATATTGGGATGTCTGTAGTTAAGGGTTAAGGTTAATCATAATATCTATGATCAAATGCATAGTTCTATTTCATAAGTTCTATGCACAATTCTATAATAGACATACAGATTTTTTTATATTGTCTCGTATAAATAATATAAACGTTGTAAGTCACGTCTATTAAGAGTTGTAAGTCACGTAGATAAATAGTATTTGACATAAGTTTGTAGCGTTTTTCCATCAAGGTTAATATTTTACCTTTTCTTGTCTAAAATCCCCGGTTTTTGGCCATCTGACACGTCATTTGTTAAAAAGCTTTGGAAAACCTAACTAAATAAAAAGAAATCAGCCATGCTAAAATGCTCCGGTCAAATTTGACACTACCTCCCGGGCTAGAAGTTTTGATAATTTTTTAGGTTGTAGTTATTTTCCCATAATCAAGTTAATAAAATAAAACTTTCTTTTGCCTAAATCGTTTCAAATATTATGTACTTTTCTTCGTTTTATTCTCATACTTGTAAACGTATATTACATCCTTTCCTTTGTATTCAAAACTCTAAAGTTTTATTCCTCTTATATCCAATGTCAGCAGATATTTTGTACATAAGTTGTTTCTACGCATATATCTGACAATGTATCAGAGATACTCGATAGTGCCGATACAATAAAGACTTGCCACCCCTGACAGCATTATTTTTATTTGATATACATGCAGCTGAAAAATTCTGTATAAAATAGGAAGCAAGAGATGATCTCTAACGTGGAAACAAATTGAATTTTAGAATGTTGAAAACTCATTTTATATTTAAAATACATCGATACCTGCCTGGAGCTCATTTTGAGATATTATAATTTAGGAGTCACGTAGACGTGAACTAGTTAGAGATTATTGAGAAATTTTATTATGTCAAAACGTGAACTTTGTATTGGAAATAAGAATTAGAATTGACACCATTACTTTAAGTCATGTTTATATATACTGTATCGATTTTCAGTAAAACATCAAAGTAACATACCATTCTTCTTCTTCTTTAGGTTCCATCTATCGAAGGTTGGAAATGATCATGGCAATGCGGATTATTATTTTATGCATTATTATGAAATTATTAACTTTGAAGTTAATTTAATAAAAAAAATTTTTTGTACACCCTCTATTAATAATTATGTTAATGTTTATATTAGTGAATAGAGAAGTAAATAACCTTTCAAATGAGCTATCACACAACCCCTACTCTTATTTAAAAAATCATCGATTACGTCATCACGCTCAGATGGATGACGTCAATAGTATTATATATATGCCAAAAAGTCCTACTTTAAAAATAAAATCACCTTGTCTGAGGATTTCTCTTGAAATTTGCCCATTCTCGAGATAATGAATTTATGCCAACTCAAAAGTCCTCACTTATACTACAGTGTCGCGCCCGCTTGATTAGCAATTAAAAAACAAAGGGGTTTCCGATATTGTATTGCCAAAAACTCTTTGGAATTTCATCAATCAATGTTTCATGAAGATCTACCTACCTTGGCAACTTTGAAATTTTTAGATAAATGTCCGAATTAGGGTTAAAAATGGCCGATTTCGCAATTTTCAAAATTTTCAATCGCTTATATAACAAAAACTATTAACTTAAGAGAAAAATCACTAAAGACCTTTTCTGTTTGGAATGATTCAAAAAACCTAAAAAAATTTGTTCTATGCAAAAAAAATAATTTTAGGAAAAACCCTAAATCTTTCCCCTCGGCTTGGAAGGTCTTATGCTCTTCAGAATCGCCTGTGACTGTACACATTTCTTCTAAATGACTTACTCAAACACATACTTAAATTTAAACCTTACAGGAGAAAGTTTATTTTACCCCTAAACTATGCACTTTTCGATTCGCCTGGTAGATACACGTGCACGGCTGATGCCTGCCAGGTCATGGTTTTTAGCCTTGGTGTGCTATGAATTATCACTAGACAAATTTCTAGCCTTACAGGACGACCGCTAGTCGGATGGTTCACTAGCTCTTAGACTATATCTATAATGACAATTTTCACAAACTAAAAACTTATACATAATATGACATAGAGTAGATAATAGATATCTATGAAACAGTTCGTGAAGTATGCTTTTTGCGAACGCACGCGATGTTTAGAGCACAAGCGACAGCGGCGTGAGTGCTATACATCGCGTAAGTTCGCAAAAAGCACTTAACGCACCGTTTCATACAATATTTTATCTACGATAAACAAATAAAAAGACTGTAACTCTTCGTCACTGGAATTCATTTATATTTTACAATTTTTAGAACTTTGACATTTAAAAATTCTAACTTCTTTTAAACCACAAAACTGTCAAAACTTTTGTTGTACTTTATTGCTCACATGTCATCACCATGACATCGCGAAAGTTAGGGATATTTGATTATATAAAAGTGTGCCAAAAAGCAGTGCGAAAAAGTAAATCCCATTTAAAATACATTGTTACTTCACGCACACTTTAAATCCTTCACTCACTGCTATCTATAATCACGGTTTTCACAAACTAAAAACTTATACGTAATATGAGATAGAGCAGATAAATTGTTATTATGAAAGTCAGGAAAAGACCAAATCAAAGCTTAAAACCCATTTACAAGATCCTGAAAAAATTTGTGTCATTATTATATTACTAAAAGGATATTTTTAAGTATCCACAATGAGCACTAAGCACGTATTAGGCGAGCGTTAATAGTGAATGCAAAAGAGCTTAGTAAAAAAATAACGACAAAAATTTCTGCAGGATCTTGTATCACATAAGTTCGCGAAAAGTACTTCACGCATAGATTCATACAATATTTTATCTACGATAAACAAATAAAGAAACTACAACTCTTCGTTACTGGAATATATTTATAATCTACAATTTTTAGAACTTTGACATTTAAAAATTCAAGCTTCTTTTGTTAAATTTTGAAAAATTATTATTATGAAAGTCAGGAAAAGACCAAATCAAAGTTTAAAACCGCACTACAATATCCTGAAAAAATTTGTGTCATTATTGTATTACTAAAAGGATATTTTTCAGTATCAACAATTAGAACTAAGCGCGTATTAGGCGGCCGTTAATGGTGAGTGAGAAAAAGCTAAGTAAAAAAATAACGACAAAAATTTCTGCAGGATCTTGTATCGCGTAAGTGCGCAAAAAGTACTTCACGCACAGTTTCATACAATATTTTATCTACGATAAACAATTAAAAAACTACTACTCTTCGTTACTGGAATACATTTTTATATTCTACAATTTTTAGAACTTTGACATTTAAATATTCAAACTTCTTTCAAACCATAAAACTGCCAACACTTTTTTTGTAATTTATTGCTCACATGTCATCACCATGACAACGCGAAAGTTAAGGATATTTAATAATATGAAAGTGTGTCAAAGAACAGTGCGAAAAATAAATCCCTAAATTGTTAGTTTACGCACACTTTAAACGCTTGACGCACTACTATCTATAATGACAGTTTTCACAAACTAAAAACATACATAATGAGATAGAGTAGGAAAAATTATTTTTGTGAATTTGTTTAAAAAATAGTTATTTATGAAACAGTTCGTGAAGTATGCTTTTTGCGAACGCACGCGATATTTAGAGCACGAGCGACAGCCGAGCGAGTGCTATACATCGCGTAAGTTCGCAGAAAGTACTTCACGCACAGTTTTATACAATATTTTATCTACTCTACGAAAAACAAATAAAAAAACTGTAACTCTTCGTCACTGGAATTCATGTCTATTCTACAATTTTTAGAACTTTGACATTTAAAAATTCTAACTTCTTTCAAGCCACAAAACTGTCAAAACCTTTGTTGTAATTTATTGCTTAAATGTCATCACCATGACATTGTAACAGTTTAGTGTAAAAAGCAGAGCATAGTGCTGTGATGTTATTGCATGTTAATTGTAGTGCATTAGTTGATAGGTATAATAAGAGTAATACATAGGGTATGCCCCTAGATTTAAGTATTTGTTCTTATTAAGTTAGGTCAGAGAATAACTGATAATTGGTCATTTGTGACCAGATAGCAGTACCTATGCAAATATCGTATAGGTGTTATAAAAAAAATGACAACGCGAGTTAAGGATATTTGACTATAACGACAGAAATAGCTATACAGTGCATGTCTATTCTTAATTCAGATTTACTTTCAAGTTTACCTCACCTTTGCAGTGTACGTCAACTTAACAAAAAAAGTCAGTTTATGTAGAGGTGTTGGTGGTGGAAATAAATATACAGCATATTGTTTTATTTTATTTATTATTGTTTTGTTAATTCTTTTTATTTTTGATTAAAGTTCTGTGTTAAAGGTTTTGACTGAATTTTTATGTTCTATAATGTTAATCAAAATTAATTGATAAACAAATGATATAAATTCAGATTAAAACAAGGCCTAAGTAATTTTTTGCACGGCTAGCTTTGATCCCAATAATTGTGGATCGCTCGTTATGAAAGTGTGCGAAAAAGTAAACCCAATTTAAAGTACATTGTTACTTCAGGCACACTTTAAATCCTTTACGCACTGCTATCTATAATGACAGTTTGCACATACCAAAAACTTATACATAATATGAGACAGAGTAGATAAAAATTGTTTAAACAATTTTTCGACCACGGTACTGTCTCTCACTCTGTGGATTTGTTATAAAGACCTCTTTTTGAGTAAGTTTGTGCAAAAAAATCCAATCGGAATAATTTACCGGCGGGGGCGACGATACAGCCTAGACTAAATTAAGATTTAAAGAATTATAACTAATTGTGATCAATTCCTAAAACAACATTTATTCTACCAATCAATCGGTGGTTGGATGAATAAATATGCAGTTAAACGGACGGAATGTTGTATATGATGAGAATAATAAAGTAGTTATTTGCTTAATCCAAAATAAATACATTGTTCATGGCGTATGTTCGTTATAAACGAAAAGGGTTCAAAGTTTATTTAGCAAACCGTTTTGTTACACAAATGGAGAACGGTCAACCACAGGCGAAAAAAAGGCCAGAAAAGTTAATGTGAGCGTACTGTATGGCCGAATTTGTAGGGAAAATTGTGTAGTTTATATTATCTTCTTAATGTTTGTACATAAATAATAAACTTTTGAGATAAGCCGTAACAAAGTTGGAATATTAAATAAATTACTAGAAGTATTATACAATTTTATGCAAATCATTTCCTTTTCGAAGAACAGAATAAATTATTATGTAACAAAAAGTATAACGTGGAAAGGTAATCTGCGTAACTTTATAGTAAATCATATTAGTAGACACGCTCTTTTGTAAACCAATTTTGGTTATATTTAATAAATTTATAATACTATTGATTCTAAGTATACTGGTATTCTAAGTATATTGTTCTTAAAATGGCAAATTTTTCTATATTTTATTCTTGTACAGGCCGGGCCAAAGAAAAGAGTCCACCTCGATATTTGGCAGTAGTTTTTTTGGCACATATTTCGTACTAGTGACGTCATCCCTCAGAGCGTGATCATGTAATAGATGATTTTTTTTAAAATGGGAAATGAGGGTGATCTGGTAGCTCATTTCAAAGGATATTCAATTATCTATTCCGTAATATAAACATTAATATCATTGTTTATAGAGGGTGTCCAAAAAATATTTTTTGACTTTATTGACGCAAAATTAATTTAAATTAATTGACGCAAAAAGATGCATGTATGTAATTTATTTAAGTCAAAATACATTGTACTGCTGTCATAAAATAGAAAAAAAAATGTATATTTTACAAATAAACATTTCTTTTCACTTAAATAAATCACAAGCAGCCTCCCACCTACCTCTTAATAGTTTGAGCATTTAATTTAAGCAAAAAGCAATGTTTATTTGACAAATAAAGACTTTTTTTTCCATTTTCTGACAGCAATAGAATGTATTTTGAGTTAAATAAATTACATATATTCTTCTTTTTGCGACAATTTATGCGTCAAAAATCATTTACTAGTATGAAACGTATAATATAAAAAAATTGTAATTTAAAAATAAAAATCGACCTGTTTCGGCATTTCCTTAAAATCTAATAACTACTGCCAAATATCGAGGTGGACTCTTTTCCTTGACCCACCCTGTATATGGTTTCAGTGAAGTGTCTATGAAGGCCAATTTATCTCACATTAAGTGAGATATAGGATCTATAAAAAAGTCAGCACTGTCAGCTAATCCTATTCTTTCTTCTTCCAAGAAATGATAGGGCACGTAACTATAACGCATAATCGTTATCTTAAGTAATGATAATGCATTATTATTCATGTATCAAAATATTATTAACCAAAACATCAGATAAAAGGCGGTACGTCCAGAGTGTCTTAGGATAAAAACTAGAACATATAGGTAAACGGAACAAACTACTACCGAAACTGCTGACCCTTTAACGGCCAGTTACACATGTGGTTAACCCTAGCGGTCAACTAACCTTCACTCACAGTCTAATAGCCAGGGAGGTAGTGTCAAATTTGACCGGAGCATTTTAGCATGGCTGGTTTCTTATTATTTAGGTAGGTGCTCCAAAGCTTATTAACAAATGATGTGTCAGCTGGCCCAAAACCGGGGATTTTAGTCAAGAAAAGGTAAAACATGAAAGTTGATGGACCAACGCTACAGCTTAAATGTCAAATATTTATATACGTTACTCAGAACATTTAATGGACTTGCTTACTTGGCGCCTACCTTTCACTCAGGAGATCGGGGTTCAAATCCTGGCGCGGAAAACTCTTTTTGTTTTTTAAATTGACATTTTATTTTGAAAAATATTTATTTTTATAATACCACGTTTTTATTATTTATACGAGACAATATAAAAAAAATCTGTATGTCTTTTATAGAATTATTATGCATAGAACTTATGAAATAGCATAATATATACATTTGATCATAAATAATATGATTCACCTTAATAAGCAAAATTACTGTACATGAACCCCTGAAGCTTCCTGAGTTAGTACGACCAATCTAAGTGAAAAAGGGGGTTGGCCTCCCCACCCCACCCCCCTCCTGACATTTATTTATCTTTTTAGACAAACTGTTTTTTGCATAATTTTATGTGATTTAAAACCAAAAAATACGTACAACCCTAATTTTTCACTTTTCTATCACCAACCTCCATTTTTAATAGCAATCTAATTATTTCCCTGTTATCTATAATATATAAAAATGAATTTTTGTCTGTATGTCCCTTATAGAATCGTAAACTATGCATTTAATCATATAATGACCTCAAGCAAAGTTTTTGTACTTACATGAACCCAGGAAGGAGTTAATACGACCAACCTAAGTAATCATTATTTTGTGATGTCTGCGTAAATAAATTATTTACGCAGACACCACAAAACAATAAGTATGTATTGTTTATTAGAAAAAAGTAGACGCAATATTTTTGAGTATTTTTTGGCTTTCTGGTAATTTTTAGGTATTTAACTTTTAAACATTATTTGGTTCTAAGGCGGTACGAAGTTTGCCTGGTCAGCTAGGTAATACTAAAAAAATATTCTTGGACTAGTTTGGCAAAGACTAAAAAGTATAAATCCTTAATTTATGAATTTTAGATTGTAAGAAAAAAGCGTCCACATGGAACAAGTGGAAGAAGGTCTGAAAACACTTGAGATTACCAATTGGAGGAACAAAGCAAGGAACAGAACAGAATGGCGGAAAATCTTAGAACAACCCACATAACAATTTCATGTTCTTAGTAGATTCATAGAACATACTTTTCAGAAAAAGTATATACTGAGAATGTGCGTAATTACCATTGCGAATGTGCAGAGCAGATACTGAGTATATACTACATTACAGTACTTAAACGTTCTATGTATATACTTAGAATGTACTACCGCACTTCTTTTCAGTATATACCAAGAATGTTCTTTTTAGAACATTCCAAGGACGTGCTATAAACCTTCTATGTGTATACTTAGAACATACTACCGCACATCCTTTTAGTATATACCAAGAAGGTACTTTTTAGAATATTCCAAGGAAGTGCTATAAACCTTCTATTTATATACTAAGAACGTACTACCGCACATCTTTGTATGGGAAGAATATTATATTTTTAAAAATATTCTAAGAAAGTGCTATCAAGTGCTATATTGCTTAGAAGTATGTTTTCAGCATCACCTAATCTCATCTTAGGTTCTACTGGTTCTACCAAATATCTATTTACATATTTTAATTGCAAATGAGAATGTAGTTAGTACCTACATTCTACAATATTACTTAAAAAGTAAGTACATATTTATAAATTTTAGTTATTTATATAAATCATTATATAATATTTAGCTAAACTAAACTATGCATAATAAGTAACTAAAATTTATATAATACTTATATGTACTTACCTATTTAAGTAATATTGAGTTATCAAAATAGATTATATGTATTTTGAAGCACCTCAAACAAAATAAACAGATTATGTATGTTCTTTAGTCCTAGTCCTACTACTACATCATTAGCCTTCATCCTTATTAACACTGCATAGATCGAGATCCATAGATGATACAAATAATGAAATAATGCCTGTTTTCTTTTTCATATTTTACGGTTTTTTCCTATCCCTGCTGATCCATTCAGGTAAGAATAGAAATGGTCAGAATATGATGGGGGAGGGGGGGAGGGTTATGAATGTATTGTGGAATAACAAAATCGGTGTTGCCAAACGGAGAGAAATTTCCCTTTTTGCGGGAATTTTCAACATAAAAGGTGATAAAGGGAAAAAGTTAACTCAAAAGGGAATTATTTTTCCAGTCCAAATTGTAAAATATTAAGAAAAAATCAAAATATTTGAAAATAATTCAACATATCTTCTCAGATTTTGTAAACAGGAGGGAAGTTTTTTTTTTATAAAAGTGGGAATTTTTAAGGTAAGTTGACGGAAAAAGCTTACTCGACGGTTGGCAACGCCAAAGCCTTTGGTTGCTTTGGTTGTGCAGTTTGGCACGTTTTGGTTCTGCGAAATGGCCTATTGAATTGAATGTACCTAAATTCAAATTCCAAGGATGTAAAAATACTAATGATTCATGATAAACTCGAAATGGTAAAGTCATTTCAATTATGAAAACGAATTTTTAATAGTATCTATGTAAACGTTAATACAATTAATGTTTAAACTTTTTTACCCTACAACAATTTTGAAATGAAATTCGTCCAATACTACCTACATACATAAATTTTATTAATTATGTATTCTAAAAAATAACGAAGTTGATAATCTATAAGGCTAATATTATACTTCCTATACATACAAATTATTTTTAAGATATTTTAAAAGTATCTACTTATAAGTATGTGTTAAGAATGTACTTATAAGTATGTGTTAAGAATATTCGATAAAGGTATATTCTAAGAATAAACTTTTACGAATATTCCGAGATCCTACGTACACGAATATACTTAGTATATTCGGTACGAGAATATACTCTGAAGTATATGCAAAGAACAAGAAATTTAGAATGTTTTTTAAGGTAGATGCTATGCTTGTACTACACATATACTAAAAAGAATATACTCCGACGAATGTTGGTAGTATATGCTTAGAACATGATGCGAACATCATTGTTATGTGGGAAGCCAGGAGCCAAAAAGGGTTGTCGAGCTACTGATGATGATGATGAAGAAAAAATGATACGGGATTTCCGTATTTTTCTGTCACGTTCACTTGGCCAGCTAACATTTTTTGCCATGTACCTACATAATGCAGCTGACGATTTTTTCTTCATCATCATCATCAGTAGCTCGACAACCCTTTTTGGCTCCTGGCTTGTTCTAAGATTTTCCGCCATTCTGTTCTGTTCCTTGCTTTGTTCCTCCAATTGGTAATCTCAAGTGTTTTCAGACCTTCTTCCACTTGTTCCATGTGGACGCTTTTTTCTTACAATCTAAAATTCATAAATTAATGATTTATACTTTTTAGTCTTTGCCAAACTAGTCCAAGAATATTTTTTTAGTATTACCTAGCTGACCAGGCAAACTTCGTACCGCCTTAGAACCAAATAATGTTTAAAAGTTAAATACCTAAAAATTACCAGAAAGCCAAAAAATACTCAAAAATATTGCGTCTACTTTTTTCTAATAAACAATACATACTTATTGTTTTGTGGTGTCTGCGTAAATAATTCATTTACGCAGACATCACAAAATAATGATTACTTAGGTTGGTCGTATTAACTCCTTCCTGGGTTCATGTAAGTACAAAAACTTTGCCTGAGGTCATTATATGATTAAATGCATAGCTTACGATTCTATAAGGGACATACAGACAAAAATTCTATATATTATAGAGAACAGGGAAATAATTAGATTGCTCTTAAAAATGGGGATTGGTGATAGAAAAGTGAAACATTAGGGTTGTATGTATTTTTTGGTTTTATATCACATAAAATTATGCAAAAAACAGTTTGTCTAAAAAGATAAAAAAATGTCAGGAGGGGGGTGGGGTGGGGAGGCGAACCCCCTTTTTCACTTAGATTGGTCGTACTAACTCAGGAAGCTTCAGGGGTTCATGTACAGTAATTTTGCTTATTAAGGTGAATCATAATATTTATGAACAAATGTATATATTATGCTATTTCATAAGTTCTATGCATAATTCTATAAAAGACATACAGATTTTTTATATTGTCTTGTATAAATAATCAAAACGTGGTATTAGAAAAATAAATATTTTTCAAAATAAAATGTCAATTTAAAAACAAAAAGAATTTTCCGCGCCAGGATTTGAACCCCGATCTCCTGAGTGAAAGGTAGGCGCCAAGTAAACAAGTACATTAAATGTTCTGAGTAACGTATATAAATATTTGACATTTAAGCTGTAGCGTTGGTCCATCAACTTTCATGTTTTACCTTTTCTTGACTAAAATCCCCGGTTTTGGGCCAGCTGACACATCATTTGTTAATAAGCTTTGGAGCACCTACCTAAATAATAAGAAACCAGCCATGCTAAAATGCTCCGGTCAAATTTGACACTACCTCTCTGGCTATAACTGACAGTTGCTGTTTCACAACCACATATTTAATCATGGTTAGTTGACCGTAAGATTTGTTTTTATTTCTTATGTTATCAGCTGATTAGTCAGATGAGTTTTGATTTTAATTAGGATTAATTTAATAAATTGTTATATTTATTTATGACTATTTGTTGTATATATTTTTTAGGGATTTTATATTTAGTTGTGGAGTTTTTTTTGCAGATTAAGGAAAAATAAATGTGTGTATATGTGTGGTTAGGATATTCACTGCGATACTTGTGGTTTCATTTGCCATATTTTTGATGTTGATTTTTACTATCTTGCTTTAAAAATTCATATATTTTAACATACCTCCTATGGGATTAATCAAATTTGATATATGATGATTGGATCTTAGATTTTGGACCATATAAATTAGTATGCAGAACTTTTTTTAAAGTATCTTTTTTTCGTAAAATTAATATTAAATGCTTCTCATACGTGGCCAACTAAAGTAAAAAACGCTGTATATTACATGCACATTATACATTTTAAGTTTTGTTTAAGAATAATACCTATTTGTGTTAAGGTCTTCCGCCAAAATCGTTAACACTAAATTGTTAATATAAAAACATGTAGCAGGTAAGAGACTATAAATATGTGTAGTGTATTAATAATTACCCCAGGAAGCAAATCATTTAAAAATCGAAAAATTATTGGCCGCTGAATTGCTAAACGCATTTAAGTACATCATATAAATTCATATCTGTAATTAATAATTTACGTGTATACACTCTACATTCTGTCCTGCCAATAAAACGAAATTAGGTTAGGATAACCTCTGGTTAAGAGCTTAACCATCACTCCAAATTCTGGTTAAAAATTCTATCAGTTAACCACAACATCGCCGTTAACTTGATTTTGTGAAACGCATATTTCGGGGTAACCTCTGGTTATCTCTTAAGCGCAAGTTAACTTTACTTTGTGAAACCTGCCGTAAGTATTCAATATGTCCCACTAAGTTGGAACAACGTGGAAAATTTTTTAAAATTTGTATTAAATTTTCGAAAAAAAATTATTTTTCATAAAAAGTTCTGCATGCTCATGAAGTCGTATACATTAAACAATATGAATTTCGATCAAGAGTGAAGTACCTTTATGTTTAACAATATCAAACTTTATTATTAAAAAAAGTTATTTTGAAATAAAAATTTTGTTATAATATTCAATAACATTCTTCAAGTTAAACTCAAATTTTATTAACTTTATACTAGGTTTGTCAAAAAACATGAAATTCTCTCAAGAGTAAAATGCCACTATTGTTCACAATATTGAAAATTGTTAATATAAAAAGTTGTTCGAAATTAAAAACTACGTTGGAATATGCAATTGCATCGTTTCAGTTGAAATATTGTGAAATATAAAGGTACTTTAATCTTGAGCGAAATTCATATTTTTTGGCATATTATCTACCTATTATAAAATTGTTAAAATTTGAGATCTTATGGTTGCGTCTTAGTTTTTAGACTATGCAGAGCTTTTTAGAAAGAATGACTTTTTTTCGTAAAATTAAATTATTAGAGTTTAGAATTAATAGAGTTATAATAATTATAATAAAAAAAAATGATCTTAGCTATGTATCTACGATCAAATTTTACAATTTTTCCAATTAGAAGAATGTAGTTGCACATTATAACATAACTTTTACTTCCAAACAACTTTTTTTAACAATGTTTGATATTGTGAACTATAAAACTACTTTACTCTTGAGCGAAATTCATATTTTTTGACATACCTCGTATAAAATTGAGATAATATAAATATTATAACTGCTTGTTATATTATATTATCTTGTTTTTGACCATGCAGAACTTTTTATAAAAAATATTTTTTTTTAATTAATAGTAAAATAGTTTCCTATAAATAATGTTCCAACTTAGTGGGACATACTATTGTATAATACATTTTTGAAAGAAACCTTAAGGTTTGAAAAAAGTCATATAACTTTTGATATCTTATAGAAATTATAATTGTAAAAAGAATGAACCTTAAATTACAAAATTTCCAAATATACGCGAAATTCAAAACAAAAACACGTACGTGTTCTTTTAAAAAGAGAGATAAAGGAAGGCAAGCTTGACAGTGTGAACCATTTTATTTATTACTTCGGGAAAGTAGACGAAAATCAATCAACAAGAGCAAATATATCAATAGCATCAGATCATATTCGAGCAATACGAAATAATATACAGTATGTCCCTGTATGTGGGAACCATATGAAAAACTTTTTTATTATTAGTAATTTTACGAAAAAAGTGTTATTCTTCAAAAAAGTTCTACATGGGCTAAAATCTAAGATTCAACCATTAGATATCAAATTTTATGAATATTACACGACGTATGTCAAAACGTATGAATTTCGCTCAAGAGTAAAGTAGCGTTATTTTCATAATATTGAAAATTGTTATTATGAGAAGTTGTTTGGAATTAAGAACTAAATTCTAATAATAATTTTTCGTAAATTATGGATAACCAACATTATTTTCAGTTATTTCAATTATGATAAATCTTTTATTATTAATTTTGCCAAAAAAGTTGTTCTTCTAAAATGTTCTTCATGTTCCAAAACCTGATATACAACAATTTTATATCAACTTTTATCAATTTTATACGCAGTATGTCAAAAAGTATTAAATTTTGCTCAAGAGTAAATAAAATACCTTTATTTTTCAAAATATCAAAAATTGTGATAATGAAAATTTGTTTAGAATTAAAAATTATGTTCCAATATGTAATTACTACTAATTACATCCTTATAATTGAAATTTTGTGAACTATAAAGGTACTTTACTCTTGACCGAAATTCATCTTTTTTGACATAGGTACCTCGTGTAAAATTGACAAATCCTGATATAAAATGTTTGGATTTTAGGTTTTAGACTATGAAGAACTTTTTATAAAGAATAACTTTTTTCGTAAAATTAATAATAAAAGAGTTATCATAATTGAAATAACAGAAAATAAATGGTCGATCGGATAGCTCAGTGCGACTAGCGGCTGACCCACACTTCACCTCGCCGTGAGATATGTGCGTTCAAGCCCATCCCAGGCCATCCGAAAAATAAAAAAGGCTAACGCTTCAGTATAAAATTTTAATGTGAATCTGGCGCTTACACTGGAATATGCGGGCATCTGATCGACCTATGAGGGAGCAGTACGGCAAGGGATAAGGGCTTGCGGCTCGGTGAAACTCCCCCATAGATCCCTACCGAATGGCGTTGACGCCTAAGAACGGTGTATACATACAGAAAATAATGTTGGTTATCCATAAGAGAAAATTTAAAACATTTTTCAAGTAGATGGATGTAAAGACATATTATAATATAATTCATAATTCTAAACAACTTTTCATAACATACATACATACATACATACATACATACATACATACATACATAATCAAAAACCGCTTATACGCGTAGGTGTCGAGGCTTTCTTAAATTTTGTCTACAAATTTACGCCCCTATTTTCTATTTCCAGCTAGTTCCTTCGCCTCACTCCATGTCTTCCCTCTTTCTTCGAGAATCTCATTTATGCTTTTGTTCCATATTTTTCTTGATCGTCCTCTACGATTTTTCCCTATTCTTCTCGCCTCCCATATCTTCTTCACCTGTCTAGTTTCTTTCATTCTGATCATGTGTCCCCACCATTTCAGTTTCTTTTCTTCTACTTTTACCTTTAGTGATTTCGTTCCTAGTTCTTGTCTAATGTCTTCCTTTCTTATTCTGTCTGTTCTTCTAACACCCAGCACTTTCCTTAAGTGTTTTATTTCACTTGCTCGCAGTCGCTTTGTTTGTCTTTCGTCAAATACCCAGTTTTCTGCCCCGTAGGTTAATACAGGTTGGTACACTGTTTGCTATACGATCATTTAGTTTTTGCTGTTATTTCTTTTCTGTTCAAGAAGTTTTTGTATAGTGCATGATATAATCTAGTTGCTGAGTTTAATCTCGTCTTCTTGTGTCCCTTTGTTATTCAAACTTATCCCTAAGTACTTGAATACTTCTATCTGTTCAATTATATTTCCTTCAATGCTAATGCTTATTTTTGTGTCGTTTTAGTTACTACCATCACTTTAGTTTTCACGGTGTTTACTCTTAAGTTGTATGGTTTTAATTCTTCTGTCCATATTGTCATGTTCTTTTGAAGGTCTTTTTCTGTTTTTGCTATAAGCACTATATCATCTGCAAATACACATGCTTCTACTTTGACTACTTGCATATTTCTGTATCCTGCAATATATTTTTTTTTGCCATCAAGCTTTTATTACTTGGTCCATAACGCTTATAAACAATAATGGACTCAATACACCACCCTGTCCGACTCCATCGTTATTTTTGAAGATTTTTTAAGTTCTGTTTCTTGTTCTTACTTTTTTATTTGTATTTTAATACACACTACATACCACCTTCAACAGTTCTTCATCTACATTTTTGTTCTCTAGGTTGTTTCAGATTCCTGCCCTGACCACCATATCAAACGCCTTTTTCATATCTAAGAATGCTAAATAGATTTCTTCATTTTTGACTAGAGCTTTTTCAATTATTTGCTGCAAAGTAAAATTGTGGTCTTGTAAACTGTGCGCTGATCTAAATCCACTTTGCGCATCTGCTAGTCTAGGTTTTATTGTCTTACGTAATTTACTTTTTATTATTATTTTGTTTATGTTTTTTTAGTCCTGCGCATAATAGAGATATTCCTCTATAATTTTCGCAAACCGTAGTATCTCCTTTCTTATGTATTGGCAAAATTGTTGCGATGTTCCAATCCGATGGAATCTTTTTAGTTTTCCAGACCATATTTATTATTTCCAGCAATTCTTTCCTTACATTTGGTCCTAGGAATTTTAATAATTCGGCATCTAGCTGATCACATCCTGGTGCTTTACCTACTTAAATTTTACTCAAAACTTTCTCTATCTCTTCCATATGTATTCTATATTCATTTGATTCGGTTATGTTGTCGGCCTCATTTTCCTTTTCCTTTATCAATATTTTATTTTCACTATTTAGTAGGCCTGTAAAATATTATTGCGATCGCTCGATCATTTTTTCTTCGTCTGTTATGATATTTCCCTGTTGATCTTTTATTTGATTAAGATTTACTCTTTTTGGTTTTTTCATGCTTCTCAGTATTTTGCAAAATAACTTTTTGTTTCCTTTACTATTTTCCTGCATATGTCTTCCAAACTCTTCATAGCTATCCTTTTTTGCCTCTTTAATCATGTCTTTAACTTTAATTCTTTATATTTTGTACATGTCATATGTTTGTTGACTTCTACTTTGTAAATAATTTTTCCAAAATTTTTTCTTTTCTTTAACTTGTTTCTTGATATTTCCGCTCCACCAGCTTGTTTGTTTCTTGGTATTACTACTTCTACTATATCCACATATTTGTCTGGCCACTTTTAATAATGAGTCTTTGAATTCATCTCATTTGTCCTCTAAATTTGTCTTTTGTTCCTCCCTGTTACAGTTTTGTATTTGCTTTTCCGTTTCTTCCACATATCTTATCCTTATTTGTGGATCTCGCAGCTTATTTGTTCTCTTTATTCGTTCTGTTGTGGCACTTCCTCTATCTCCACCCTTATTATTTAGCATTGGATTCATTCATTACATCTCTAATTTGTTTCTTACAATACCTATGTGTTATTATATAGTCTACTATTCAACGCTTGTTTCGTGTGGGTACTTCTCTTGTTATTTTGTGGATCCACTTGTGCTCAAAAAATGTATTGTTTATAGTCAAATCGTTATCGATGCAGAACTGTAGTAGTTTCTTCCCATTTGTGTTTATTGTATTTTCCCCATGTATACCTATTGCTCCCTGCCATTTTTTATGATCCTTTCCCACTCTGGCGTTTCCCAGTATTATCAATATTTCTTTATAATGGTCAATGGTCTCTTGTAGTTGTGTACAAAATTAATTCTTTGCTTCGGCTTTGTCATCTTCTCCTGGTCATATATTATTACAAGCGTAGCTGTATTCTCTATACTTATATCAATTGTTACTTTTAGAATTCTGTCGTTTACACATTCCCAGTTTTTCAACTTCTCTACGTTATTTTTGGGAACCAGGTATGCTACTCCTAATTGGGCCCTTTTATTTTCATTTACTGCTACGTATATTAACAAATTACGCCTCCGTAATAGCTACGGAGAAAATTTTTGTTCATAACAACAATTTTCAATATTGTGAAAAATAAAGCTACTTTACTCTTGAGCGAAAGTCAGATTTTTGACATACCTCGTATAATATTCATAACATTTGATATCTGATGGTTTAATCATAGGTTTTAGACCATGCAGAACTTTTTAGGAAGAATAACTTTTTCGTAAAGTTAATAATAAAAAAGTTTTCCAAATGGTTCCAACTTACAGAGACATACTGTATATATGTACTATGATATCTTTAAAGGCTTACAGCGAGGATTATATCAAAGTGTATTTAATAATTCAATTATGCATGTACGAAAAATAAAAAAAGAGCATGTGTGTACTTTGTACATTCGTAAGAAGTTATATTTCTATTATTATGATTTCAATGAAATAAATATATTTTAAATGGTTTAATTGTATTTTTATTTAGATATTAAACTAATTTTATCATTTAAAATAATACCAAAAAATTAAAAATAACGTTAATACGCCATTTTTTATGAACTGTAGCCTCCCCGCAATTACTTTTCCCTTGATTAATCGTAAAATATCTAAAAACGTCAGATTTTTTACACAAATTTTTAATTTATTTTCATTATATTTTAATGCTAATTATCGTATTTCCAACGAAGACAAATCCAAAGACACAAAAATGATGATAATAAATATGGTTACTAATAAAAAACTAATATATATATATATATATATATATATATATATATATATATATATATATATATATTTCTCAGTTTATTTGCATTGGTACATATATATGTACGTACGTAACTTGAAAATTTAGCCACTAGCTTCATACTGTCGGTATGCGCGTAGTTCATACTGTCAAATTTCTATAAATTCGCTCTCAAAATTTTTCTCAGCCGCGCCCAAAGAAGTATAATGTCCAAAATTATTTCAAGGGCGTAATAAGTATATTTTTCATAATATTCACGTATTAAAAATAGCTTCTTAGTTAACAAATTTTTTATTATTTTTAATTTAGTAAATAAAATATTTGAAGTATTTTTACTTTAGAAAATTTAATATTTATGCATGTATGGCTGAGACCACTGCTAGAACATAGCAATATCATGAAAAATACGACAAATTTCGAAAAGCACAAAAAGAATTATAACTATCAAAAAACAAATACCGAACAATACAAAAAAATGCGAAAAATAACCAAAAACAGAAGTAAAATAAAATGCCGAAAGTCACGAAAAATACCGAAAAACACGTATAAATGATCGCAAATTAAAAAGATCAAAAAACACCAAAAATGTAAAAAATACTGAAAAAGGCGAAAAATACGAAACCTAAAAATACGATGAATTCATAAAAACTCGAAAAATACCGATAAACGCGAAAAATACGAAAAATTCCAAAAGATACAAGATAAAATATTGAACAAATCGAAAAAAATACCGATAAACACGAAAACTGCGAAAAATGTCGAAAATCACGAAGAATACGATAAAACCGAGAAACGAAAAATGCGAGATATTTTTCTCGTCTAACTTTAATTCGTCGCAGTCCTCATACGGGGTCCTGTATTTTCCTTAATTTTCCAATGGACCTTTTTTTGTATGACAACGTGGTTGCGATATGTCTGTTGGTTTTAAATACTCTGCTTATGTTGTCTGTCAAGACTTATCCTGGAGCAGACTTAGAGGCGGACCACGTTCCACTAGTGGGAGTATTTCGCGTCAAACTCAAAATAGTACAGAAAAAGAAATCACAATCATACGACCTACGTATACCAAAAGACCCTGACACGAAAATGAGGGTCCAAGCCACGTTAAGCGAGCAAGTGACTGCACTTAGAGACGTATCAAACGAAGAACAAATGATCAAACAGATGACCGAAATAGTTCAAAATGTAAAGGATAGACACTTAAAGGCAGATAAATTAACCAAGAAGAAATCATGGATAACAGATGAGATCCTAAAACTAATGGACGAAAGAAGAAATGACAAAAATGACCCCGACACATACAAAACAATCAATATATCAATAAGAAGGAGAATTAGAGAAGCGAATGAAAAAGAAACAATGAAGAGATGCCAAGAAATTGAGATTCTACATTCAAAGTACGATAGTCACAATGTACATAGGAAAGTTAAAGAACTCACGGGTGGACTACGACGGAGACAGAGAGGAAATCTAACTGATTCTGACGGAAACATCATCTTAGATAAACAGAGTAAAATTAGAACGTGGAAAGAATATCTAGAAGAACTATTTGAAGACCAAAGAGATAACACCTATGAGCTAGAAGAAGAGGTAAATGATGGTCCAAGATTATTAGAACAGGAAGTTTATTCTGCCATAATACAGCTAAAGGATGGCAAAGCAGCAGGTCCCGATAATATACAAGCAGAACTACTCAAACTGATGGACAACGAATCAATAGCAATAATCACAAGGATATTCAACATACAACTCTGGACAAATACCAACAGAATGGCTGAACTCTGAGTTTATTGCACTTCCAAAAAAGCCAGGAGCCAAAAATTGCGAAGAATGCCGCACGATAAGCGTGATGAGTCATCTTCTAAAATTGTTCCTAAAGGTAATCCATACGAGAATTTACAAGCTATGTGAAAGTCAAATTTCGCCCAACCAGTTCGGGTTCATAAACGCTGTTGGTACGAGAGAGGCTTTTTTTTTCAATACAAGTCTTATTCCAAGATGAAGAGACGTAAATTGCGACGTATACGCATGTCTGGTTGATTACGAGAAGGCGTTTGATCAAGTACAATGCGCCAAGATAATGCAAATACTAAAAGAAGCAGGAATTAACAACCAAGATCTGAAAATAATTAGAAACCTTTACTGAAATCAGACTGCAAACCTCAGAGTTGACGGTGAACTCACCAAATATGTGAAAATCATGCGTGGAGTGAGGCAAGGCTGCATTTTGTCCCCCGTAAATTTCAATCTTTACTCAAGAATATTTATCGAAGCTTTCCACGAAATTGAAAAAGGTATTCTACTAAACGGGTACCGGCTAAATAATATCAGGTATGCAGATGACACCATAGTATTTGCGAACAATCTAGAAGACCTACAAGTCCTCATGGACAAAATCACGTATTACAGTCAAACATATGAACTCAATATAAACGTAAAGAAAACAAAGCTTATGATCGTCAGCAAGAAAAAGATAACAGAAGGTCAACTCTATATTAACCAAACCCCTGTAGAAAGAGTGAGGCACTACAACTACCTCGGCACCATAATAAATAAAGGATGTACAAAGAACCAAGAAATAAGAGCGCGCATCGAAAAAATTAGATCAATCTTCAACCGTATGAGGGCGTTTTTCAAGAGCCACAACGTTTCTCTTGGTACAAAAGTAAGAATGCTGAGAAGTTACGTCTTCTCTGTTCTTTTTTATGGTGTTGAATCATGTACATTGAACGAGGATATGTGCCAGAAATTGGAAGGATTTGAGATCTGGCTATATCGTAGAATTCTTAAAATCCCATGGACTGATCGGGTCACAAATGAGGAGGTTCTTAAAAGAATGGGGAAGAATCGAGAAGTACTAATCATCATCAAATCTCGAAAGTTGGAATACTTTGGACACATTATGCGAAATGAATCCAGATATGCCCTCCTACAAGCCATCCTGCAAGGAAAAATATTTGGAAAGGAGGTCCGGGAAGAAGAAGAACATCCTGGTTAAAGAACCTCAGAACCTGGTTCAACACAACATCTGTGCAGGTTTTCCGCGTTGCTGCAGATAAAGTAAAGATTGCCATGATGATCGCCAACATTCGTCACGGATAGGCACATCAAGAAGAAGATGTTGTCTGTTCATGTCATTTACATAGGACAGAGTAGATTTTACAATTGGTTTTTATTCATTTTCTTGGTCTCTCTGTATTTTTTTATATTTTCCGAAAATTCAGTGCCTTTTAGATGGTAGACGTGTTGAAGCAATTTTTCTTACAGCTGTTTTGACTGTATATTTTCACTTTCTTGTGATCCTCATCTATCAGTTGTGCAGATGAGGACCACAAGGAAGGTGATTACGGTTTTGATTAAAAAATTTAATTATGCAGCATGTTGGTGTTAGTCTACGTGTAAACATCTGTTAGTATGCTTTGGCTTTTGCTACTCTCTATAGGATATACCTCAGATCAAGACAACCTACAAAGATTACTGCACGAATTCAACAGCAAAATAAATGAATATGAAAATATCAGCCCAAAAACCAAAAAGGTTAGTAATAGCGACAATCAATTTATACAACATGTAAAGACTTTCAGATACCTGGGAATTAATCTATCAGCCGACAACAATATCAAAGACGAGGTAAAAGACAAAATAATTAAAGCCAGCTGAACGGCCGGATGCGTAAACGAGAAAATTTGAAAAAACAAACACCTAAGATTGGAAACAAAGGGCCTAATATATAAGCCAGTTATTAGGCCAATTATATGACTTACACGGCCGAAACAAGACCAGATACAAGCAAAACATGAAGACTTCTGGTTTAATAAGGATTGCTAGAAAAGGACTAAATGATAGGGTAAGAAGTGAATAAATCTGACGCATATGTGGGATAGACAATAAAAATACCTTGGTAAAGAACAGAAAAGAAGAGTGGAGTGAACACATAAGCAGGATGTCTGAGTTAAGGACAGTAAGAATAGCCAGGGACAAGTCACCGTTAGGCAGAAGAAGTATAGGACGCCCAAGGAATAGATGGAATGACAACTTAGGGGCAGAATGAAGGGCACCGCTGAAGAAAAACAGGCAGTACGGCCTATATAAAAGAATAAGAAGAACAAGAAGAAGAAGAAGAAGAAGAAGAAGAAGAAGAAAAATAAGAAGAAGAAGAAGAAGATCAAGACAATATTGACCAAAAAAGCGCATATCTAAAAATCTTTATATTGTACACGTATGCAAGCAACAGTAAAGTCCTTTAAGTCAGATATAGTGGAGTCAATGAAGGTTTTCACCTCCGATTTCGTTGAACCTTCATCGATTTTTATGAAAATTGGTGAGTAGTTAGAGGATACCTCAAGGAACAAAGGTGACATGATGCCAACTTGCGCTTTTACCCTGGGGGTGGATGCCACCCCTTCTCGGGGGTGAAAATTATTTCATTAAAAATAATACCATAAATCGATAAAGGGGCAAATTCTAAGCAAAATTTGTTATATAAAGTTATTAATATAAATCAATACTTTTTGAGTTATTAAAGATCAAAAATTTTATTTTTTCGCAAAAAAATGCATGTTTTAAAGCTGTTTTTCACGTGTAACTTAAAAACTATAAGCTTGTACAAGAAAGTTATTATTACCAAAATTAAAGATAATGAAAAGTTGAATACACTTCTCATTTAAAGAACTACACTAATGTTAATTCAAAGTAAGTTATGGGTAATGGAAATTATATTTTTTTCGACGAGTACGCAAATCTAAGTATTCAACCTTAAATAACGGGAAAACGATGCATTTTATAAAATATACCTACTAAAAACTTGTCAAAGTACTTTCGAATACCTATAAACTGAGCTCCATAAGACGTTAATAGCATCAAAATTAAGGAAGTTATGATGAAAATAAGAGAACCCTTTGGATTTTTTTTTGGAAAAAGTTAAAAATAAAACATCGTCATTTCCACAAAAATTAAAATTTATAGAAATTCTTACAAAAGTTTCTTTATAATAGCATAAGTAATGATTTCAACAATTTTGACCGGTTTAGAATGCACATTTTTGAAAAATAGAAAGATGCAATTTAAAAAAATCAGAATTTTTCAGATTATTGTAATTTTCATTTTCTTTTAATAATAACTCCAAAAATACTCAATATACGAAAAAAATGATATATAATTAAATTTTAGTTTTTTCTGTATCAAATATTTTATCTGTCTTACTATTTCTGTAGGGTACAAAATAACCGAGATAGAAACGTTTAAAGCTTAAATTTTGCTTGCGAGAACCATGTAACCGGGCAATTTAACCTTTTATTTGTAAAAAAGTAAGGGGTTTAGAAAATTAAATTAAACGTGGTTTAAAAGCCTTCAGTTTCAGATTTCAAATGGTTTTTAGGCAAATCTCATGTCTCAAAATTAACGGAATTATAAAAAAAAAACAATAACATTTTTTGGAAAAATTTTTAAAAGATAAATTTTGAAAAATTTTTGGAGCATAAATTTTAATGCTATCAACTTGTTCGTGGGCTCATCTGATAGATATTTTTAAATACTTTGACAAATGTTTAATAAGTTTGTGTTATAAAATGCATAATTTTCCCGTTATTTAAGCTTTAATACTTAGATTGGGGTAGTCGCCGAGAGAAATATACATTCAATTACCTATAACTCACTTTTAGTTAACACTAAAAGGTTTTTCTAGTAAGAAATTGATTTAATTTTTTATTATCTTAAATTTTGGTAATAATAACTTTTTTGTAAAAACTTATAGGTTTTGAATTATTTATAAAAAATCGGTTAAAAACGTGCATTTTTCTCAAGAAAAATTAAAATCTCTAATCTTCAATAACTCAAAAAGTTATGATTAATTTCAATAACTTTATATAACAAATTTTGCTTAGAGTTAGTCCCTCTATCGAATTATGGGGTTATTTTTAATAAAATAATTTTCACCCCCGAGAAGGGGTGGCACCCACCCCCATGGTAAAAGCGCAAGTTGGCACCATGTCACCTTTGTTCCTTGAGATATCCTCTAACCACTCCCCAATTTTCATCCAAATCGATGGAGGTTCAACGAAATCGGAGGTAATAGCTCATATCCACCTTCAGTGACTCCACTAATAAATCATTTTTAAAATGAACTATCAGGAAGCTTAAAAAAGTCGGTTATACAGCCATTACCTGGCCTATTCTTGTTTTGTTTTCCGTAGTAAAAAACATCTTGCTATTTTACATAGCCAACCACTTTCTTAGACGTTGGCGTTGGAGTCAAGAAATTGTTCGCTGGTTGGAGATTACATTTCCCTTAGAATTAATTAAAGTATTGGTTAGTCGTTTTACATAATTAGAAATCGATTAGATTACGTAATCAACTCGTGATGGTTCTTACACCTACGTTTAATTAAATTTTAGCCAGAATCTTAAGGGTGCCGTAGAAAAACTGAGAGAAATTTATGAAATAATTGGTTGGCAAAAAATGGAGTTTTGTCCCTTATGCTTAGAAAGTACAAAAAGATGAAATCAAGGAAGGAGAGTAAAATATGTGAACACTGTGGGGATCTTTAGGGAATTTTCCTAGGAAAATTGAATTTCCTTTTGTAAAAAAAAATCGCATGTTCTGCGATGATTTTCTCCCTTATGCTATTTTACTTATTGATAGAGAAGTATTGGTTATATTTTTAAACATTATGGCGTAAGGGCTACTGGTGCTCTAAAGCTGTTAATTATGTCCTAAACCTGTACCTAATGTTAACAGATCAGTGTCCGTGATTTTCTCCTTCATGCTACTTGAAAGTGTGTTAGTTTTCTTAATAAAGAACCTGCAAAATAAGACATAACGGCAGGTCGTGAAAACAAAAAAATTTACCTGGGGGAATTTGCGGAAAATAAGGAAATTTGATTTTTATGAAAGCGCATCCTGGTTTTACTCTAAGTTATTTTGTAAGGGTCAGTATGTTTCTTTCGGTTAAATTCTAAATCATCAAGACTAATTCGTATTAATTTTAATTTTTACAACATTTACAAAATTTTTTTCTTCTTCTTACGTCAACAACTTTACATTCACTCTTGAATGCATGTCACTCCCAATATTGCTTCTATCTTTCTCTATCTTGCTCCAATATGACCTACTGTTTGACTGGTGCTGCTCTTATGTCTTCTACCCATGTTTTCTGAGGTCTTCTCATGATTCTTGTCGTCCTCTTTGACCTCCATTCCAAAATTCTCCTTGCCCTTCGGCTGTCATAATATCTGACTATGTGACCTATATTTCATGATATCCCCGATCTTCGTTCTACGTCTTATCTCGGTGTTTATAATCTTGTCTCTCAGTGATATTCCAAACATGTTTCGTTTCAATGTCCCTTGCACTTTTTAGGTTTTAGCAGATTTTCTGGTAAGAGTGTCCAAGCCGTAGGACAAACTAGTAGTATGCATGTGTTATACCTATTTTTCTGTAAGTTTATAGGAAAGCAGGTGTTATTTAACCTTCAGTACACACACACATATATTTATTGTACACCAAACACACAAAGGGGTGTGTCATACCCCACCAGTTCTATTCCTAATTTTTAACAAATATCTAAAGTGAAACAACTTTAAGATCCACAAGGAAAAGAAAAAGTTTTCCTGTAGTTGGCTGTATACCATCAATCACAAAATTGGAAAGAAATCCTTTGTAAAAGGTATAAAATTTTTTTATTAAAAATCCCTTAAAAGGGCTACATCACAACAAAACGTTTTCGATTTTTATAAAAAATCATCATCAGTGTTCGATCTAAAAATAAGTATAACCGATTTAATGAATATAAAGTTATTATTTAAATTTTGACAAAGGTTAGAGCAAGTTGGTTATACTTACAAACTGGATGCTAGCTGAGCCACAAAAGAAAAATATCTGGGTAAAAACCCTTTACATAAAATATAGATGCCTTAAAAGTGCATACTTCAATAAAAAGGCCTGTGATGGTCACATGGCAAACAGGATAATGCCCTAAGGTAAGGTATACAGGTTTCCCAACACGTGGGATCCAAACTGAGTTGATCACATTTCAATGACTTAATGGCAACTGAATGCGAAATGAGTGATGTTTCTGAAAGGTGTAAAAAGACAGATGGACAACGTGACGTGGAATTTACCCTGTATTACGACAGCCAACTAATTGTTAGTAAAATATTTAATGAAAATTTACATAGTAATAACAAACATCAACAAAGTTGTGGCTATAATTACATTTAAGTAAGTACCTTGAATATGTAAGATGTACGTAAAGTATGAAATGATTTTTATAATGAGAAATAGCCAGAATCTATGCAGCCATCTATACATGTTCCTATTCAAATTGAAGTAAGTCCAACTGTGCTGTTGAAAATTTGATTTACTATGAATTAAAAGGAGTGTTTGGTTTAATTGTACCAATGGCAGAGTAAATTAGAGAGTCTGTGGTAAATGGAAGTCTGATATTAAAGTAGTGTTGAAATTAAGATAAGTTGTATGAGTCACAGGAGGAAACTGATATGATATACTGATATGTGAATTAATTGGTTAAGGTACCTGAGTGTTGATATTGGAAGTGAAGAAGAATATTAATTGAACTAATAACCTGGCAAAAGTATGAGGTCCTTTTAGGTAACATAAGCATCTAGGACTAAACATGTTTGTGAAATAGGGATTTTTCCTATTTTTTATTTCTTTTTTATACCAAGTTATCGAGTTGAATTGAAAAGGTTTAAAACTGGATGGATGTATGAAGGTGTATTGGAAAACAAGCAATATGTGTAAAATTAGAAGGTAGTGAATAATTTGTGATTTGATATCAGAATTGTTTACTGTAATGAGGTGTGATGAAAAAGGCTGGGCGCTCCAGAAACCAGACCCCACATCCTATGGATAAGAGAGTGGAAGAATTAGTATAAAAACCTTTTATAAATATTTTTCTGAAGTTTAGTTGGACCTATAACCTCCACCCAATTTCATAACTTATTGCCATTTGATCAGGTTTTCGTTATAGGTCCAACTAAACTTCAGAAAAATATTTATAAAAGGTTTTTATACTAATTCTTCCACTCTCTTATCCATAGGATGTGGGGTCTGGTTTCTGGAGCGCCCAGCCTTTTTCATCACACCTCATTACAGTAAACAATTCTGATATCAAATCACAAATTATTCACTACCTTCTAATTTTACACATATTGCTTGTTTTCCAATACACCTTCATACATCCATCCAGTTTTAAACCTTTTCAATTCAACTCGATAACTTGGTATAAAAAAAAATAAAAAATAGGAAAAATCCCTATTTCAAAAACATGTTTAGTCCTAGATGCTTATGTTACATAAAAGGACCTCATACTTTTGCCAGGTTATTAGTTCAATTGATAGTCTTCTTCACTTCCAATATCAACACTCAGGTACCTTAACCAATTAATTCACATATCATTATATCATATCAGTTTCCTCCTGTGACTCATACAACTTATCTTAATTTCAACACAACTTTAATATCAGACTTCCATTTACCACAGACTCTCTAATTTACTCTGCCATTGGTACAACTAAACCAAACACTCCTTTTAATTCATAGTAAATCAAATTTTCAACAGCACAGTTGGACTTACTTCAATTTGAATAGGACCATGTATAGATGGCTGCATAGATTCTGGCTAGTTCTCATTATAAAAATCATTTCATACTTTACGTTCATCTTACATATTCAAGGTACTTACTTAAATGTAATTATAGCCACAACTTTGTTGATGTTTGTTATTACTATGTAAATTTTCATTAAATATTTTACTAACAATTAGTTGGCTGTCGTAATACAGGGTAAATTCCACATCACGTTGTCCATCTGTCTTTTGAGACCTTTCAGAAACATCACTCATTTCGCATTCAGTTGCCATTAAGTCATTGAAATGTGATCAACTCAATTTGGATCCCACGTGTTGGGAAACCTGTATACGCTCTGAGCTTCGCTGGTGTCGCTCCTAGCGGTTACTAATTCAACTTTTACCGGTAATTTTTAAATTTATTATTTAATTGTTATCGCTTAATATTTACAACGCAAAAAAGTAATTAAATTGTAATCGATTTTTTTAAGATTTTTCTAACCATTTTGACGTTCTATTGATAAAATATCAATTTCTTACTTCGAATACTTTGACAATGATCGTGTAGATGGCGCTAAGATTATATTAGATTATTTATAATTAGATATTACGGAACATATAAAAACTTAAATTCAGTATTTAAAACGTAACTATATTTAAGGTAAAAATATATACCACAGCTTTGACCAACTAATATTTTTTATAATTAATGTTTTTAATTTTAATTTTAAATTAATCACTTTGACATTTATGTCAAATTTCCGGTAAACGTTTACAGACTTGCCACTACTGGCGCTCGCGAATTTGTAAATATCCCCTCTACGTACGAGCTCACAGCGTATACCTTACCTTAGGGCATTATCCTGTTTGCCATGTGACCATCACAGGCCTTTTTATTGAAGTATGCACTTTTAAGGCATCTATATTTTATGTAAAGGGTTTTTACCCAGATATTTTTCTTTTGTGGCTCAGCTATCATCCAGTTTGTAAGTATAACCAACTTGCTCTAACCTTTGTCAAAATTTAAATAATAACTTTATATTCATTAAATCGGTTATACTTATTTTTAGATCGAACACTGATGGTGATTTTTTATAAAAATCGAAAACGTTTGTTGTGATGTAGCCCTTTTAAGGGATTTTTAATAAAAAAATTTTATACCTTTTACAAAGGATTTCTTTCCAATTTTTTTAACTTAAGATATTCCTAACGGTTAGTTTATTCAAAACCAAGTTATACACAGACAAATAATAGTGTACAAAAAAATTGATATTTTACTGAGAAAATCCCATGTTATAAAAAAATCTTACTTCAGTCATCTCAACATTTGATAATACGAAAATGAAAGTCCTGCATTAAAACAAACTTACAAATAACTTATTAGTTGTTATCAGGGACATAAACAATAGAAGTGATAACAAAATCACACCTATAATATAAAATGTCTATAAACACGCTCAACACAATCTGGGGTGTATTGAACCCTACAAATGATTAACAGGGTGGCCACTCGGATTATACTAACTCTCGTGGCACCCTACCATCACTTAACGCTTAAACGCCCAACCTTTTCTAGGTTCCATGTACGCCCAAGGGTGGGTAAAAAATGTCCTCCTCGAAAATAGCTAATATATTTATTGAGAGTTGTTAGAAATGTAGAAATCGATTAAACTTAAGAATCTTATGCTTAGTAAACACAGTATCTTCTAAAATATTAATATAAACAATTTACAAACCTTACAACAAAATTACAATGTACATCAAAATTAACATATCAGTAAAAGCCAGCAATTCAGATTTGTCGATTTTCTCCACATTCTTGCTTTCAACCTCCTCATTGGCGGATAATGATGTAGATTATGTAATTATACGTCGATAATTATATTATGGATTATCTTCCTGCCAACGAGAAATTATATGGAAACCTTTAGTAACAAGTTTTACCAAGGGTGTACTTTTTATGCCCACCCATATTTAACTCAAGATGCTACTTTTATTTTTAAAAATATCGGTAGAACCAAATTAACATTCGATGAAGAGCTGTCTTTCTAATAATAAATAATTTTTTAAACATTTTTAAACAAGTAATAAATATGTTACAAGGGAATACGCATTAGGTGGACTTTTTTACCCACCCTTGGGCGTTTAAGGGTTAAGGTTTAATTATATAGTAGTGAATTAAATAGTAATGGAAGACGTGAGCTGAATTTGTGTAGAGCTCCAAAACCGTTGCTTTAAAGGATTTGACGCGCTGTTAAAAAAGTGGGGTTTCTTACACCCCGGTGTGTATGTTCCAAGGGTTAAGATATGTTTTTGTGCCGAAAGCGGCCGATGCCAGTTGTCTTCTTTTAATTTCAGCAGCTTGATTTGGTTTTCCTAGTTTTGATGACATAGACCAGATATTCATAATGTCTAAGATTGTCTATGGTATGCTTTTATAATGTTATATTTGTCTGGTTCTATCTCATTTTTGTTAACTGTAGCTCGTTTTTAAGCCCATCACTCCTAAAAGTTTATTTAATTATTGTTACATTTTATTTAGTTCTTGGATGTTGTCTGCTATTAAAAGTATGTCATCTCGAATGGTTTAAGTATGATCTGTCGATGTTTATACCATTGTTGTTCCATTCTAGTTCCTTAAAAATGTCTTTTAGGACAAGGGTGAATAGTTGGGGTGAAATGGTGTCGCTTTGTCTCACTGCTCGTTGTAATTTTATCGGATTTATGGTTCCGTTCAGCTTTATTTGTAAGGTGGTTCGAATATTTCTACACCTTTTTAAAATCCTTATTTGCAAATGCTCAATCAGTGGTCCTCATTGTTTTAAGTTTAAGGGGTATCATAGTCTAAAAGTACGAAATTCATAAAAATATACTTTTTTGGGAATATCTAAAATAAAAAGTACTGTACCAATGGTTTGAAAATTTGCCTGATAATTCATTATAAAAATAAAGTACACGTAAAATAATATTCATAAAAATTATTGAAAATTAAAAGATTTATGCGCCATCTACTGGCACGGTAAAAATAAAACCATAGCTCCACTGCTGCAGTGATTGGGCTTAATAGCGATCCTGAAATATAAAATTTCAAACTCATTATTGAAATATAAGTTATTTTCTGTACCGTCAACTAGGGGTTTTTTGATGGGATGAAAAATGTCAATTTGGCAGTTTTTGAAATTGAAAATATTTTAGCTAATTTAAAAAAAAATTCAACACTTCGTCATTTTCACAAATTTTAATATTTTCAAAAATTATAGTTGAGGGCATAGAAAATAACTTAATACTTCAATAATCACTTTGAAATTTTATATTTGAGGATCTCCATTAGTCCCAATCACTTTAGTAGTGGAGCTATGGTTTTATTTTTACGGTGCCAATATATGGCACATAAATCATTTAATTTTCAATATTTTTTTATGAAAATTGTTCTGCGTGTACTTGTTTTTATAATAAACGTACTTTTTATACAGAAAACGAAGACCAACTATTATAGTTAATCAGGATAACCAGGTAGTGCTAGGTGAAAAAGAGAAAATTCATATATGGGAAAACTATATCCAGGAGGTCTTTCATGACGAAAGACCCATGAGTGAAGTTTATACAGACGACCAGCTGACTGGCCCTTCAATCACTAAAGAGGAAATAGAAAAGGCAATATTATATTCAAAAAACAATAAGGCATCTGGACCTGATGAAATCCCTTCAGAGATACTCAAACTACTAGATGAAAGGGTAATTTCAGCACTACATAAAATATTTAATTTTATTTATGAAACTGGTTGCTATCCTCAGCAGTGGTTGCTCTCTACATTTATTCCCCTACCCAAAAAAGTGAATGCAAAAAGGTGTGAGGATCACAGATTCATTAGCCTGATGAGTCACACTTTAAAAATATTCTTAAAAATACTACATCAAAGATTATATAAAAAATGTGAATGGGACATCAGTGATTCTCAGTTTGGGTTTAGGCAAGGTTTGGGAACAAGAGAAGCAATAGTAGCAACACAGGTGTTGGTGCAAAATTGTTACGATCAGAGGAAGGACGTATTCCTGTGCTTTTTAGACTACGAGAAAGCGTTTGATCGTGTCCAACATCACAAGTTAATGCAGATCCTCAAAAAGCTTGATATAGACCAAAAAGACATAAGATGCATTGAAAACTTGTACTAGTATCAGGCAGCACAATTAAAAATAGACAATTTTATATCCAAATCCATACATATAAGAAGGGGTGTTCGGCAGGGATGTGTGCTTTCCCTTCTTTTATTTAACATTTATTCGGAAGACATATTTCAAGAGTCTTTGGAAGATGCAGAGATGGGAATCAAAGTGAATGGAGTATTGATCAACAACATACGATATGCTGATGATGCTGTCTTAATTTGCGACAACATAGCAGATCTTCAACAACTTGTCACTATAATCGGAGAATAGAGTAAGCGAATGTGATTAGAGATTAATACCAAAAAGACCAAATTCATGATCATCTGCAGAAACTTGGATGCATTTGAAAACTCCACCATAACACTGAATACTAAGTCCATTGAGAGAGTGATAAAATTCAAATACCCAGGAACGTGGCTTTTTGAAGACTGGGCATCGGACAGGGATGTAAAATGTCGCATTGAGCAAGCTCGACAAGCTTTCGTAAAATTCAGGAAGGTAATGACCTGCTCAGAGTTCGACCTTACACTTAGACTAAGGTTTATTAAATGCTACGTGTGGTCGGTGCTGCTATATGGCATAAAGGGCTGGACACTTAAAACGAGGGATATAAACAGATTAGAAGCCTTCGAAATGTGGCTTTATCGCCGTATCCTAAAGATACCATGGACGACGAAAGTCTCAAATGTGGATGTCCTTAAAAGAATCAACCAAGAACGTCAGCTTTTCGAAAACATCAAGAAAAGAAAAACGGCGTATTTGGGTCACATCATGCGAAACGAAAAATACCAGTTCCTTCAACTTGTAATCCAGGGTAAAATTGAAGGCAAGAGAGGAATAGGACGCAAGAAAATGTCCTGGCTCCGAAACATAAGACAATGGACAGGGATTAACGACATACAATCTCTGATACACATTGCAAGAAACAGAGAGTTAATGGAAAATGTGATCGCCAACATCCATTAGTGGATTTGCATTTGAAGAAGAAGAAGAGTACTTTTTATTTTAGAAATTCCCAAAAAAGTATATAGAGTTCAGACTTTTACATTAGGATAGCCCCTTAAAATAGTCACAGTTGTACCGTCTTTTATCCATTAAATTAAAATGATAATACTTTCAGGTGTCCACTAATGATGGTCTAATAAGAGTGATAATGTTTTGAAAATTGTTATCCGTGATTTCATTATTTTAGTTATTTTATAAAAATAAGTACAAACGAAGTTTGTAACTTTCATTTTAAGCTTTTTGAAATCATGGTCTACAGAGAACCACTGAAAACTTCCCCTGAATAAATTATTTGTCTGTCTATTTGCAATTCAAATAATTCTAATCGTAAGAGTTGCCTAAGTAAGTGTCCAGGATCCTGATCCATATAACAGGAATATGAATATGTAATACTTTACCACCCTAATTCATTAATATTTATGTCTTTAGTACACATGATTTCGCATATTTAGAGAAACTGTTCTTGCTTTTTTTTATTTTTGCACCTTGGTCTCCTTTTTTGTTTAATTGATAATTACTCGATAGGAGGGGAGGGAGTTAAATTATTTCAAATCTACTTCAAATCGTTAATTATTTGGTTTACTTTATTTGGTATAATACTACATTATTATGAATCTATAATAAAATTCTAATAATATTCGACATATTTTCTATCTATATCATTAGGGATTAAGGCCATCGGTACATAATTTGCAAATATTTTACGGGTATCCCTACTTTTTCTGTCTTTACACGGCAAATTACGTGTAGTAAAATTCACACTGGTATGGATATATAAACATTACTAGAATGTCATTCTAGGTACTTGAAAATGTCATCATTAATTTAAAGAGATGGCCTTTGAATGTTCTTGGGTAACTGTTATTTTTATAATTGCAAATTATTAATTTAGTTAATAAATGTCATAATTTTTTCACTAACTATGTATTCAGTGATTGTAATAATTTATATGTACAACAAAAACTTATACTCAATCGAGAAAAGAGGAAAAGTGTTTCAAGTGATTTTTTAATAATATATTGTTACCATGGAACGCTTAGATAAATTTTGAACATCTTTAACAACAAAATACTTGGATCACAGATCCTGATGTATTCTCTGCTTGGATCTTCCACAAATAAAACACAATAAATAACTTTTTATTAAGTTCACGTCTTAAATCAATTATTTATCAAATACACTATATGTATATCAATATTATTTAATCAACAACTCAAAATATTTCCGGTACCATTTCGAATATTTAAAATTGTCACTGATGGTCACTGTCTGACTGACAGTATGCTGACAATATTCTATTCGACTGAGTGTGTTGTATGACAAAGATAGGTTTGGAAATATTACCACGGACATTGTGTTCATTTTTTTCGAATCATCAAAAAACCAATAAATATTATTAAAAAATTTAAACGCAGAATGAAAGACTATATTATTACCGAGGGCAAAAAGTAGCTTAGAATAAATAAAAAGTTTATTTTGAATGAGATATTAAATTAAATATCACGCTAAAGGACATCGCACACATCTTATGGAAAATATAATGTCACTCAAATTCAAAAAAATTTATACGAATAGATTCGTTTTAAATTAACGGTCAAATCTTATCATTGCGCCAACTCCATATTTTCAATAATAAGAGCAGAAATTGATATAAATTAATCTGAAATCAAATGGATGCGTACATAAGTTAGAGAGAGAAAAAATATTTTATAATACCCAAATTGTCGGTACTCCATAAATCAGCGGATTAGTTTCACTAATCCGCTTAGGCCCAGCGGGGTTTAAGGCTCTTTTGAATAGCACCCAGAGTAATAGTAATTGTAACTGACAGTTTTACTGACTCCAAAAATGTGATTTCGATAAACTTGAATTACAATTTGCGCCGTAATTAATCATAATTAAGAGTTGGCGCAATGATAAGATTTGACCGTTAATTTAAAACGAATCTATTCGTATAAATTTTATTGAATTTGAGTGACATTTTATTTTCCATAAGATGTGTGCGATGTCCTTTTCTCTTAGTTTTTCACCCCTGTAACTTATTAAAATAAACATTACAGAAGTTCTCAGGGACTTTCGGCCCTCGCCAATAACGTATTCTTTCATTCTGCGTTTAAATTTTTCAAAAATACTTATTAGTTTTCTCAGGATTCGAAAAAAATGAATCCCCATTTGAATAGCATTGCAGCCGAAAATACGTACCCATCCTCTAAAAGGTTTTATTATTATCCTTATTTATTTCAATACTCAATTATCCTTAATTAATATTTATTTGATTTTTTCAAAATCCTTCAGGCATGTAGATACTGATTATATCAATATACTAATTCATAACCATAAGAATGATTATAGTGTATTTGTCTTAGTTTATTTGCATTGAATTTGTTACGTTGCTTGAGAAGGAAGTGAACTGTAAACTTTAGTAGATCGGTAACATAATATAACAACGGGCAAGAGTGTATACCACAAGTATGCAATAATCTGAATTTGTCTTATAAGCCCGATCAAAGAAAAATCTGACCCAAAGAAAAAATAAAGGAAGGATGAAAATTTGGGAATAGGTAGTTGAAATTGTCTATTATTATATAACAAAAAGTTTACAATTCCACATCCCCTCCATTAAAAATATGGAGGGGAATACCCCCCTCTCGAAGATGAAAAAAAATACATTCAAAATAAGACCGGAATTGGATAAAACGACTAATTCTAAACAACTTTTTTCTATAGAGTTTTTTCACTACGTCAATATTTTCGAGTTGTTTGCGAGTGAATATGTTCATGATTAACAAAATAAATCAAGTTTTTGGACGGTTTTTTGGAGGTAACTCAAAAAGTAAGTATTTTAGTAAAAAAAATATTAAAAACACCAATACAGAAGTAAAAACTTCGAGATGTATTCTGGTATAAAATCGTTTACGATTTTATACCAGAATACATCTCGAAGTTTTTGCTTCTGTATTGGTTTTTTTAAACTATGGTATACAGCCAACTATTGGGATTTTCCCATTGTTTTTTTTTAAATATTCTTAGCAAAAATATAGCCCATAAAAAATTGAAAAACAATGGTGTATACATTGGATACACAATGGAGTAAACAATGGAGGTCTGTAGACCCAGTAGAAGCAAAGTTGCTACTAATAAAAAGTAGGTTCTTCTTCGTCAAATTCTAAATCGAATATTTCAATGTGAAATAACCCAAAAACGGAGCCCTTTTAGGGGAAAATTCATTTTAACTTTTTTAAAGTGTTTAAAAAAAGGTTTACTTTTGTTTTTTAAAAAAACCTGTGATATTCAAAGTAAGTGAATTATGCTCAAAGTTGTGTGGTCCCTTTTTTTTTGGTAAAACAATCGCGAAAATCACCCTCTAATTAGCATCACATATAAATTTTAACACTACATTTCATAAGTTATTTTTCTATGTATTACTTATATGATCTGTAAGTTTCATCAGTTCAAAGTGCTTCGTTTTGAAAAAGCTTTAGTTAAAATGGCTTGAACGAGTAACTTATCACGAGTTTTTGCACAATTTGAACAGCCATAGCATAACCAATTTTTGTCTAACAAGAAAACAAAAAATTAAAATTATTCAGAAAAGCAAAACGAATATTTTATTACTGTTTGAGATTTTTGGTATTCCTAATTGTTTTTAAGTTAATTCCATAAACAGTTACGATTTTTTTCAAAATTAAATAAAATGTTTAATTTTAAACCCAATTTTTTTCAAAACTGAGCACTTTGAACCAATGAAACTTATAGATAATATAAACAATACATAAGTAAAGTAACTTGTAAAGCGGTAACAATTAATTTTATTTGAGAAGCTAATTAAGGGGTGATTTTCGCCATTTTTTTACCAAAAATTAAAAGGGACCAACAATATTTTGAGCGTAACTCACTTACTTTTAATGTTAGAAGTTTTTTTTAAAAAACAAAATTAAACCTTTTTTAAACACTTTAAAAAAGTTGTAATTAATTTTCACCCTCGAGAAAAAATTTTTCACCCCGTATTTTCCAATATTTGTAAAATGGAGGGGATGTAGAATTGTAAACTTTTTCTTATATAATAATAGACAATTTCAACTACCTATTCCCAAATTTTCATCCTTCCTTTATTTTTTTGGAGGTTTTCGTAAAATTTTGAACTCCCTTATCAGGCTATATTACCTACTTGCAAACAGTTTTGTTTGATCTCTTACGCAGCGTATATTAGTAATATAAAATTCACTTTGGGAAATCTGAGAGAACTCTCTATCAATATTTCATTTGTGAATAATTAACTAGCTGATTGACTACAATGTAATAATTACAGTTAGGAAGGTTATACGTACATGGGATATGTTCACTCTCTTGTTGAGGCCAGACAAATTCGCAATAACAAATAATGTTGCAGTGCATTATAAATTAAACAATACATATTAAACTGAAATTCGTTCCACACAATTTAGTTATACCACAGTAGAAAATAATAAATTGACAGGAATTAATGGAACTCATTTAGTAATATGAAGTAAATCTCAAAAAAAATTTGTATTAATAACATTATGATAAATTTAAAATTTTACGTTGTAACAAACAATACATTACTGAACCGAATATCCGAATTAAGTATTATTATGTTGGTCTGTATCAACAAAGATTACCACGGTTGTTAGACATTTACAACGGTTACCTAATCCGACTAACCAATGAACATTAAGCCCGTGATTACGTCACGAGAGTACAGTAATTTGAATCGTATTATTATGATTAATCCATATGTTTATGTCTTTGATGTATGGAAAATAGTAAAGATAATTATGCAATAAAGATTTGTAAATTTGAATACAATAATTATGGAAAACTGTTGATATTTGGGAAGATTGGTACATACGTTAATCAGAACCGGTTGTTCACGTTTATCCAACGGCGAATGCAAGATTTACGGAAATCTAGGACTTCATTCTCCATTCTCTGAATATTTGTTGCTTATACTGAATTTCAATCAATACTGGATTAACTATAGAATGCGTACCTTCCTTAGTGGCCAGCTAGGATTATGTGAATTAGAATTACTTGTATAATTTATTGTAAGAATTTAAATAATAGGTAATAAATTTGGCCACACTACAGCCTGTACCTGGCTGTAAATAACTTACATAAAAGTAAAAAACTTCGGTTTGTACTGGGCTTTTCAACAGTAATTACACGAGAGCTCTAAAATTATCTATTTGTATGCCAAGTGTCACTTTGACAGTTATAATTTCACAATCCGAAGGAAATTGAAATTATATAAATTGTCACGAGGTCAAAATACATCGATAATTTTTAAGAGTATCTACGAGTGTGATTCGATCAGATTATTTCATGAATAAAACTGTGTTTTAAATCATTTTAACTAATATTTTATTGATATCTTCACCTGAATATTTGCTAAACCTGTTCCTGACGTTCTCTTTTACAAGTTGTAAAACATTAATTTTTCGTAGCAACGAAGGGCATCTGACGTAATATTTGACGACGGGAAATTATCAAAAATTATCGCTGTAATTTTTATTCTTGTAGCTTTCTATTGGTCAGAATCTCTATGAATGAAATAATCCCTGTAATTTATACTAAATAACTTTTCATGGATAATTCAAAATAAGTTTTTACGGAAAACAACAACAAATGTCACATACAAAAGTTTAAAGTAAACTATGATATATTAGATGAATAATCTTATTCTTCTTCTTCCTGCTTCCTTAATAGGCTCGCGCCTGTTCCATCTTCGGATGCCTCCTCATCAGATATCCAGGTTGTCACTCCACCTCTTCCTTGGCCTTCCTATACTCCTTCGACCTTTTGGTTATCTATCTCGTGCTATCTTTAAGATAAGATAAATAATTAAACAAATACATAATACAAATACATAGATAATAGTACACATTCAAAGATCGAAGATCGTTACCGCAACAAATTTAAAAATAGGCTTTTGTACTCTTGTGACGTAAGTCAAACATTTGGCCACAAAAAGCCTCCCCTCCACAGTCGGAGTAGGCAACCGTAGCAAATGTCTAAGAACCGTGAAAGCAGTTGGAAAGAATATGTTGTTTAGGTACATTTGACAGAACCGTCAAAGCTAAACTAACAATAAAACTATTACCATAGTATAATGCTAATGAATCAGTAGGGTGGTCATTCTCGATTTTGACGGCTCCAATTTTGCAATCCACTCCTGAGAAAAAATTTTGAATGCGCGACGATAACGATCAATCACGGCAAATGCGCGACGGTAACGACTAATTACGCAAACGTAAGATGTCGTTAATTGTCATTCATTTGCGCAAAGTAATAAAATTTTTGATGAATTTGGTGACATTGTCGCCAAAATGGAACATGGAGAACAAAGGATTTTTCGCGTAGTGACCCTACTGATTCGTTAGCATTATACTTTTTTTTATTATCAGAGAACGGCAGTTCTCGCCAGTGGCGCACTTCCACACTCCCCTACACGCGACACTATATACACGAAATTTTAGATTTTCTAAATCTGACTGAATTGAAAATTAGGCCAACTCCCATCTTAAGTTCAGGAAAAGACTCACCCATTCATATGTCAACCATCCATTTTGGTCCACGGGTGTGGATTTTACGGCTCTTCTTATTTAGGGTCTGTTTTTCGTTCTCGTCTCCAAAACTCTCAAAAATTTCGAAAATTTAACTCCGACCTTTGCGGGTTCTGATAGTACTGATCATCACCTTTCTAACGCTTGTCTAATTTTGAAAATCGGTTATACTTTCAAAGGTTACCGAGCTCAGAAATATGACTCAATTTTTATTTAAAAAAGGGAAAATATTTGTTGGTATGTATGTATGTATGTGGAAAAGTTAAACCGATCTGAATTTTTTTTTCTGTGTTTGAAGAGACGGTCAGGGCCGATTTAGAACCGATGTAGTTTGTGACTTTTAACTGCCCATAAGCCAGCTATAGGACTTGGTAGGTACAAAACGGCATATTTTTTGGGGGTATATATCTTCGGTTTAAGAGGAGACAGGAGAACCTCAAATATAACAAATCAATAGTATTGAAATAAGCTTTCAAATGGTGTCAAAGCCGCCAGGATCATCCATAGATACGGCTCAGTATAACCGAAAAACTGAAAAACGAAACTTTGTAAATTTTGGTTTTTCGACAATTACTCAAAATTTCAAACTACGAATTACGCCAATAACTGAGTGTTTGTAGAAGGACACTAGGCGAATCTAACGGTGTATAACTCATATCCGGGAAAATTCGAATTTTTAAGTTTTAGGCTTCGGAAATATGATCAAATCTATTTCTTATGGGTAAAACGGTTTTTCAAGCTCAATAATTCCTGTAGTAGCTTCAGTTATCATACTTAAACTTAGATTAATCAGATACTATTTGTCAATAGGTTTCAAACTCATGTTTAGTGATTAAAATCGGTTAAGCCGTTTAGAAGTTATTAAGCTACAAAAGTATAATCCAATTAACGATTATTCCCTAAATGGTTTATGTAGTTGTAGTGGTTACGACGCTAAATTTCATCTAGCAACGGGCAATTCGAGTTCATTTACCGGTCATCCCAATATTTTTTTTTCAATCTATTTCGAATAGAAAAAAAACTCTAGTGTATATTCGATGGACACTAGATCATTTGGGAGATAATGCGACGGAGGTGACTATCTATAAAGCTTAACGTGTAATCGAGAAACATTGCATTTAACTTCATACATTTGATTTATAAATACATAACTTTGAAAAACTCCTGATACAAGAATAAAAAACCGCTAAACGCCGTAAAAATGAGTGGCGCATACAATATTCCAGCTACAAAAGGTTTGATATGAATATTACGTGGCGCGAAAATGTATTTTCCTTTTGCTACAAAACAAAATTCTTGTTTTATTTTAAAAGATTTTTCCATATTTTCTTAATTTGAAGTAAAACGCGCCACAAAAAGTAACTTTGATACAGGTTGAATTTTGAAACTCTTTTGTGGCGTGTTTACTTCAAATTTAGCAAACATTATGGAAAAATATTTTAAAATAAAAGTAAAATTTTTTTTGCATCAAAATGAAAATACATTTTCGCGCCACGTAAGATTCATATCAGATCTTTTGTAGCTGGAATATTGTATGCGCCACTCATTTTTACGGCGTTTAGCGGTTTTTTATTCTTGTCCAGATATACATATATCATTTAGTGAATTTATACAGGGTATCCCGAAAAGATTGTTCTTAAATTATACCACACATTCTGGAGTCAAAATCAGTTTGACTGAACCTAACTTACCTTAGTACAAATGTGCTCACAAAAAAAGTTACAGCCCTTTGAAGTTACAAAATTAAAATCGATTTTTTTCAATATATCGAAAACTATTAGAGATTTTTTATTGAAATAGGGCATATATCATACTTTTTGCAAGAACATCTTAAAAAAATTTATAGTGAGATTTGTCCACACCATAAAAATTTTATGGGGTTTTTTTTCTTTTATACCCCCCAAACTTCTGTCTACGTTCCAATTAATTCATCATTGTGGTACCATTAATTAAACAAAACATTTCTAAAACTTTTTTACCTCTTAGTATTTTTTCGATAAGCGAGTTGTTATCGTGATGCGGCTTCTTTTTTAATATATTTAGATAAAAATTTTATGGGGGTTTTATTGTTTTAAAGCCCCAAATGTTTGTGTACGTTCCAATTAAACTATTGTTGTGGTACCATTAGTTAAACACATTGTTTTTAAAAATTTTTTGCCTCTTAGTCTTTTTTTGATAAGTCATCTTTTATCGAGATGTGGCTTGTTTTTCAAAATATACCTAAAAATGTAAATTATAAATAAATTTTCAGATTATCAACAGGTCTCTATAATCGTACTTAACCATACACAAATATGTGGTAGATTCGACAAATATTCAAAATATCTCGAAAAACACTGGCTTATCGAAAAAGTACTGTGAGGCAAAAAAGTTTTTAAAAAGATTTTGTTTAACTAATGGTGCCACAATAATAATTTAATTGGAACGTACACAAAAGTTTAGGGGGTTTAAGCGAACAAACCCCCATAAAATTTTTATGGGGTGCTCAAATTTCACCTTTTTTTTAATTGCTGCTGCCATAATAATGCCACATGTCCATTTTCAATAAAAAATCTCTAAGAATTTTCGACATATTATGAAAAATAATCCATTTTCATTTTGTAACTACAAAGGGCTGTAGCTTTTTTTGTGTGCACTATTTTATATAGGTAAGTGAGGTTGAATCAACCTATTTTTGACCCCAGAATTTGTAGTATAACTTATGACCAATACTTTCGGGACACCCTGTATAATATGTTTATAATATAGATGTTTCAGAATACAATTTGTGTATAGTTTGAAAGGAATTTATTAACAACTAACGTTAAAAAGTTTGTGTTTACATTTGTATATAGCCTCCCCTTTTGACGGGAGTAAAGTAAATTAACTTTTCTCTCAAGTCGTTTTACGTTGACAATTCAAATATCATTACTAGAAATATTTACTAGGCTTTATCACTAATTAAATTTTACGCAAAATTCAAAAACTTATTGGTTACTTTATTCAGAAAAATAATTTAAAGCCTTCTGTAACTTTACATTTACTTGGTTTATGTACAAGATGTTTATCATTTTAAAAATTCAATTTTAATTATTTGGAAAATTTGTTTATCCTAATAATATGAAAAACTTGAGTGAAGTGACTGTAGATGGCAAATGATTGGATCTCCCGTCACACGGCGGCGGTAAAATCATTAGTGGGTATTATTATAATATATTATGATATCTTGCAAATTCATGTTAGATATTGCATATAATTTTTTTAACTGGCTTAATTTATTACAAGACGTATTTTATTTCATGACATACTTTATGTACTATTACGTTATTGATGAATTTAAATGCATAAACAAAGTTTTCGTTATGATACTGGTCACATTTTCAGCTTGTTTTATATACATAGATGCTATAAAAGACATAATTTTTATATTCAAACTTTTGCTCTCTACAGGCAAATACTTTAACTATTCAAAATTTTCTGCTGATTACGGCACATACACTTTTCGAAGCGTCAAATTTTGGCCTCAACGACCTCAACTAATAAAACGCAAACATTGTTGGGACTTTTGTAAAACGTAGCTATAAAATAGCTGCGCGATTTTGTTGCTTAATGAAGTGCTTGCATCTGGTACATTGTAAATGACATGGTGGGTTTGTTATGGGAAAATCGAACCGGTATTCGATGTTCAATGTAATTGCCAAAATCAAGTAGAGCCGTGCCAAATTGGATCAATATAAGCTCATACATTGGATCATACATATAATAATGTATGTATGTATATACACTTTAGTGAAGTTTTATACAAATCTGTTTGTTATATAAAATTATATAAAAATATTGTTTTAAACTCGATATTCGAATAAAAATTATATAAAAATATGTTTATTATATAAAAATATATTAAAATTTTTACACAGGAAGTTACTATAAAATAAATATTGTCTTATAATATCACAACCTGAATAACTCATGATATTAATTTATTGATCTAATATTTTGAACGCTTAAAAGACACATAGCCTCAAAATTGCCGGGGATAATTACACAAGTGCATCACAATTATCGATAATTTTGCTTGAAAGCGTATTTGTCTAAAAACTACTCGAGTTAATTTTGATATTTTGGCGAAAGATCCCGACTCCGAAGAGGGATGACTCCTTCGCCAAAATGTGAAAATGAATAAGAGTAGTGTTTAAAAGTAGGGATGGCGGTTTTTGACAAAACACCGGTTTTCGGTTATACCGGTTTTTTTGCTTACGGTTTAACCTGGCGGTTATAACCGGCCAAAAAAAAAACGGTTTTTGGAAAAACCGGTTTTCGGTTTTTTTAATCCAATAGGTTATATAGTTACATTTACAATACACTTTAGTTTGCGATACTCCATTTGACTCGATATCAATATGATCAAAATTAGTACTATCGAAAGAACATATGTATTACTTTTAACACGTTTGTATATTTGTAGAATAGGTACATTTTAACTCATTTAATACTTCCTGTATGAGTGTATCGTTTTGAAAACGTAGCGAAATTCTTGGAGATTCGTATTCGTAATCAGTAATTTGGTAATCAGAAAAAGTCATTCAACCACTTTCAATGTCAAGAGTTAAGTGTGAAAAATGGATGATGTTTGCGTCTAATTCTACCAGATCACTTCTTATGTAAATATTTTGATTACAAATACCTTTTCAAGGAAATATTATAATAAAACTTAATAATTGTTTCTGGCTGATGTGAGATTGCACTTTCAGTTTGCTTCTCTATTTTATAAAATAAAATAAAATTTGAATTATGGTTTTGTTTGGAATAATTACTTGAGAATAATAATTATGATTGGGATCCAAAATAATACCTAACCTAATCCTAATCACCGTAAAAGCCTAATAACCGGTTTTTACTTTAAAAAGAAAAAACCGGTTATAACCGGGACAAAAAAACAACCGGTAAAACCGGTTATTGCGAAGTAAAAAAACCGGTTTTAGGTTTAAACCGGTAGGTTTTTCCCATCCCTATTTAAAAGGCAATAAATACATTGCTGAATTATCGGATTATTTTGATGAACGAGTGTAATTGAATTAGTCATTTAAAAAAGAAGTCATCTCCACTTTTTTAAATTTTACAGGAGGAGTAAAAAACTTTTATCTTTAATTAGGAAAATAACTGATTTTGTGTATTTTTTGGTTTTAATATTTACTATACAAGCTAATGACTGTTTTAAAAATGTTTTTAAATGCAAAAAGAAAAAAAATGGATATTATAATATGAATATTGTTTATTTTATTACACATATTAAATTGCTAAAGACCAGCTGATAAATATTTTAAAATTGTTTTTAAATTTTAAATGACCTAGAAACCGCAATTATTTAAAACATTTTTATATACTTGTCTTCGTCTTTGTCACTGTATCCGAAAATTTTGTAATCCATTTAAACAGAGTTCTACGCCACCTAGGCACCTGAAATTTTCAGAATGGCTCAGGATTGGTTAACAATGCAATATTTAACTGCTATTATGTGGATAAATCTTTTTTTTTTTCTTCTTCTTCTTTTTCGTGGGACTAGGATTACTTCTATTTGTCTGCCTCTTATTCTGTTTCAGTTGTTGTTGACTGTACTGTACATGGTCTTTCCACCTTTTCGACGGCCTTCCACCGGGTCTTCTGTTATACGGCTTGTTGTTTTTACAGATGTTCGCTAATCTATCTGGTTCCATTCGGTTTACATGTTTGTTTCAGTTTTTCATTATGGATAAATCGATTTGTTTAACCTTCGGAGTACGAAGACTGGGTCAAGCGTGACCCGAAATTCACTTATTTCTTAATATTTTATGAAATAATTTTTTTACAAATCCGATTGTTCGTAAGTTCTCCTTATTTGTTTCAGTCTATTTTTTCGTATATAATTCGTGAACATGCAAATTACAGTTTTTCCTCTACGTAACATCTATGATGCCGGGTCAGTCCTGACCCGGTCTTCGGATTTCGAAAAATATTTTTAATATGTTTGTAGGTACACGTAAATCGCAGCCGTCTCTGTTTACGGGTATACGTATTCAAATATATGGCCGGAGCGAATTTACCTATGCCCGTTTTCTGTAAGGTATTAAAATCTGGCCGCCGGAGGGAACTAGTGTATACCCATGGGAAACCATCTTAAAAAATTTAAATACAATAATTTAGGATTATAATGGTTATGTTTGTTTGTTTTTTATTGAATTAAAGATACTGTTTATTAATACTGACTATTTAAAACATCCTTATAAATAAAATGAGAATGGGTCACGCTTGACCCATCTTCGTAATCTAAGTAAGTCAAATAATCTCCGTACTCCGAAGGTTAATTTCAAACTATTTTAAATGTGACTAATGCAATGACATTTAGATTCCATTTTAAAGTACGTCATCAAATCGATAATTACAAATTGATGTGGCTCAGTGGTAGAGCATTATACTGCAGATCGAGAGGTCCCGAGTTCGAAATCCAGATATTGCGTATTTTTTAAATTTTTTAATTTAGTTAAATAATTTAGTTAATATAGTTAAAGTTCATATTTCATAAATTAATTATTATAAAATATAAATATTATATATACCATTTTAAAAATTTTCTTTGATTTATATGAGTTTAAATCCGCTACAGAAAATATGCCTCTAAAATAGTCGACTACAAAATTCTTTAAAAGGAAACAGTAGCGATCAACAGGTAGCGAAAACGCGTTCCAAGATTGCGGCTATAATTTTGAATATTTTTTCGAGATATTTGGCACACGTATCCGTAATATAATAAAGAATGGCGGTACAGAGCCCAATTTAAAAAAAAAATAATATGTGGAAACTACTCTGTAATTAAATACAATATTAAAAAAACGAGCCTGTACCGCCATTAAGAAGAACAAAAAAATACACTTTCTTCAAATAAACTTTTTCATCCGATGACTAGATTTTGTGTCATTTTGGAACTACTAATGAAATAAAAAATTTTAATTAAACTATCAAATAAGAAAATAATAATTTTCTAAACAATGTATTGAACAATAAAACAAAACCTAATCTAAAAAAACTAATAATTATTAAAGACACAGTTATAATAATTGCTTACATTATTTCCCAATTGCATTGGATGTAAATTTAAATTTTTGGAACAACTAGGTTGGGGTTCCGTTGTATTGGTTCTCATTTGTTGAATGACCATCTCGTCGTGTTCCTGGTCCATCTGTAGGTAGGAAGATATAGATTTTGTGTTGGAATGCCCGGTTATTTTTATGAGTTGCTGTCCTCAACTCCTTTCTTCGCCAGTTTTGAAAAAGCGGTCGCACGTAAAGAATGATTGGTAATTTTCATTTTTTTTTTTGTTTTTTAAACCAATCTTGAGTTTTGTATTTGGTCCCAATTTTGCATAAACTTGTTAAACAGGTGTATAGGACAAATGTTTATGTCAAACTGACATATTAAAAAAAGCAAAGCTGTTGTTAGTATGTGGTTATGCTACTTCTTATGAGGATCTTTCAGTGCGTCACAGTTTTTCGATTTCTTTCTAAAGCATTAAATTGCATGTGACAGAAAAAAACGCACGTGGGTGATTACATTTCGTCGGTGACATTTATAACATTTATTCTAGTTGTCAATAGATGGCGCTATAATCGAAAAAAAAAATTTACGAATTATATAATATATCTACGAATATAATCTGTACAATTTATAAGACTATACAAATTAAAGAAAATGCCATTTTATAAATGCAATAAACACAATTGATTTGTTTTTAGGCCAAATTCTAAATAAAATGTGACAACTGTCAGATTCAACTAGAATGTCATGTCACTAAAATGTATATTATCGCGGACTTACCTTTTTTTCTATCATTTGTGACGCACTGAAAAATATGCTCATGAAAAGAAGCATATCAAATTCAACAATTATTAAAAACATCACAATGCAATTTTCGATTTCTACTATGCAATTATCAATAGTAATACCACCAGTGATTCAATTTTCGCGATAAGTCTGTCGATTTACTTCTAAACGAAACTGAGTTGCTTGAAACTGAGTGTTTTCTTTAAGCAACTCAGTTGACTTTAGAAATAAAAGACAGACTTATAAGATAAATTAAATCACGAGTGGTATTTTATTAGACTATTTCACGAACAAAGTGATAGGTCAAAAATTCAGTAGAATAAGAGGAAGGAATTTAATAATAATACATTTGATCTAGGTAACTCAAATCTACCCATTTTTTGAATAATTCACAATTAGTCATAATAATGAAATATTTATTACTACCATCAATTTTTCGCATGCTGAAGGCCCAGTCTTCTAGAATGAATGCTAGTCTTTCGTTGTCATTTTCTGCATCTAATTTGTAGTTGCGATCCACACAGAACATCATAAATTGTCTCCATATATAAGATTTAGATTTTCTTGTGTTACTCGGTATATTTTCTTCAATGTTTTGGTTTATACCTTCGTTTGAAGTACCACGGAAACGACTCATTTTGACGTATACAGCTACAATAATTTTTTTGGCAAACGTCAAACTTTGCTTTGCGATCGGTATCCATGGTTACGTCGTTGAAAACACGAAGCTGATAGACCAATCAGAATTGAAAGACAGTTGGTGTTTTCGCGATAACACAAGCTATCTTTGGTTTGTGATTGGTCAGATTATGTGAAAATTTTAAGATGGGTGAAATAGTCGCTGTAATCAAGCAATCATTTTCGAGTAGATAAATGTATCAGTGTAATTTTCGCTATTATTTTCTATTTTCAGAATATATTGTGGCAGATCATTTTTACAAAAACAATATCATAACGTTGACTTATATTTTTTTTAAAGATACTGCTTTTTAATAAAGAAAATTAAAAACTGAAAAATGTATTTCTAATTAAAATGTATTTAACTTGTTACCTTTCACCAAAGCACCACGTGCCTCATTCGAGCAGGGATGAAATACATCCACATGTTGTATCCGAATCTTAATTCATCGACTAATGTCGCTTTATTTTTATTGTTATATATTTTAGCCATAGAATTATAAAGTGTTCACACCTTTAAGGCGGCTAGTTTCAACTACGTTTACACTGGATATTTCACACTAAAGTTGGTTAGATTTGACCGAAAACGTTTTGTGATATTCCATATTTGGGTAATTTTTAAAGAATAAAAATAAATTTCGACTACGAGTCAGGATTCTGTTAACCGAGGTAAGATAGTACCAAGCGGCGCCGCTAGGAGGAGCACTCCATCAATGCGTCTCAGAATACTTTAACGAAACGTGGTCATTTTGTACTCTAAACCGAGTAAGGTATGAAAAAAAAAAAGAAAATAATCGTTTTCGTTTTGATTCAATTCGAGTCTCTTGCCATCCTCTGACATCGTGTTTCGGGGTCCCTACCCCTTATCAAAGAGGCTATGCAAGTAGACTGAATTGAATCATCTCGAAACGAAGAAGAACTGCATATATTAAAATATCTGCAGCAGAGTGGGGTTATTCCCCGTTAGAGGGCAGTCTAACCACACTCTGCTGCAGATATTTTAATATATGCAGTTCTTCTTCGTTTCGAGATGATTCAATTCAGTCTACTTGCATAGCCTCTTTGATAAGGGTTAGGGACCCCGAAACACGGTGTCAGAGGATGGCAAGGGACTCGAATTGAAACAAAACGAAAACGATTATTTTCTTTTTAATTTTTAAAGAATTTTAATAAAATTATATACCAATATACAACAGAAGTGTTTACTTTAATATTACGTACAATTAACAAACAAATTTAGATATTGTGATGTCTTCAAACTAAAGTTAAAAGAGACAAGGTAAATATTCTTAACGTTTTTCATTATGAACAACAGAAAATCAAAATATTGAAAAAAAAAATAGCAAATCTGCACTAGGTATATAATTTTTTCTTCAAACGTCAAATAATGATGACATTACTTATCTAACTTGATCCTGTCAAAGTTTGATGTCTCCGCCGGCAGCAGTTTTTTTCCCATTTCTTTACGGCGGAGGGAAAAATGTTGTCATGGCAACAATATGAAACATGTCACAAAGCAACAATACAAATGTCATTAACAACAATTAAACATCATTTTTATTTATAGTAATATTAAAAGTACAATTAGTTAATGAGGCATTTTCAAAATTGAAACCGTGCAAAAATGTTCCCGACTCTTGATACGCATTGTTAATTTTTGATGATACTGATAGTCGAGCACAACTTTCAGCAATCATTCCCGATGTTGGCGAATCATGAGGATTTAAATTGTTTGAGCATTATCGTTCTTATTTCTTATTGAATCCTCTATATATCCTTCGGCAACCGTGCTTGACTTCCAGCCCCCATGTCGTTTGAGGCATTCTAGATTTCCGCCTCCATCAATTAAAATGTTGCTGAAGTTCGTCGTAAAGAGTGACCCGTGTATGCGCTTGCATCGTTTAAATTTAAATAACTAGCTACTTTTTGGGCTACTGCGCTGATCGAATGTATTCCCATGACGCTTTGACGCTTCGGTAACACTTTCCATTTTGGTACTTGATAAAAAATCATTTTTCTGTGAAATTTTCAGGCCGCAGTTATGCATACTTATTATGAATTTTACTATTTATGGTTGAAAATTGCTACGTTTGAAGAAAAAATAGTATACTTTATTCGGCAAGGAAGCGACTTTTCTTGACTTGCCCTCTATTACGCGCCTCACTTCGTTCGGCGCGTAATATCGGGCGCGTCAAGAAAAGTCATGCTTCTCCGCCTCATAAAGTAATAGACTATTATTACTTCCTTCAAAAATTAATCGCAAAATTAAGCTTTGGAAAAATATAACAAAGCAAAATACACTATAATAAATACTGGGCTCTGGACGTATCAAAATAGTTATTTTCCTACAACCACTATTTAAAATTCACCTTTCTGCATAGTTTTATGTTAGCAAAGTTGATAGTTTCTCACAGTAAAAAATGATATTAGTGTGCAGAAAAGTGACGTTTCTGTACCGGAAAGTTCTTTTTTCTACAACCACTATTCAAAGTGCACTTTTCTGCACGGTTTTATGTTAGCAAACTTGATATTTTCTCACAGTATAAGATATTTGACATTAGTGTGCAGAAAAGTGACGTTTCTGTGCCGCAAAGTGACGTTTCTGTGCCGCAAAGTTCTTTTCTGCACAGTTGACTACCTCATTCTGAGTAACGTTATATTCTGTTTACATCCGTGGACTACCGCATTCTGAGTAACGTTATATTCTGTTTACATCCGTGGTTAAACTTTAGACAAATATATAACCTATAAGACAATTATTATATTTAACTATAGCATAGAAACTAAATTATGGATGTTACAACTGTTTTATTTTACAATTTTATTCTTATTAAACATTTTATAATTATCAAATAACCAATAAGGATTTAGCAACCTGTGCAAGAGACGTCGAATGAAGTAGGTTTTGTGTAAATCCGTGACTGCATAACTATAATGTCAATAATGTGTAATAATTGTTTAAATTTAAACAAATTAAGGCAGTGCATTAATTTTTTAACTGATTTTTGTGCAATTTATTTAGGTATAAGGAATTTAAATTGATTACTAGGTATTAATTAAATACAGTTTAAAATTTATCACATAGGTACCTATTATAATTAATCGTCGTTTGGAAATTGTGATTTTTATTTTTAGGAAAAACTGTGCTTGTAGAAAAAGTATAGTGTGAAACACGTGCAGAAAGGTAATTTCTCACTCGTTTGAATTGCGGCACTCGCTTGCGCTCGTACCGCAACTTTTCAAACTCGTGAGAAATTAGTACCTTTCTGCACTTGTTGCACAATATACTATTCTGCACAGTGCCGTTACATTCCACAACAAAATCATAAATATACCTAATTATAACATGTTTTGAAGAAATGGTTTTATTTAAGATATTAGATTTGATAGTGCTTTTCAAAAAAGAACTTATTTAACTCATGTCCGAGAAATCTGCAAAATTCTCTACTTCAGCACATTATTTTTGAATTTTAATTTGGTATTTTACAAATGACTACCTCATTCTGAGTAACGTTCTATATTCTGTTTACATATATGGTTAAAATGTTGACAAATATATAACCTGTAAGACTAAGACAATTATTATAGTTAATTATCAAATAGTAATTAAATTTTGGATGTTACAACTGTTTCATTTTACAATTTTAAGCTTAATAAACATTTTAGAATAACAGTAGTGTACAAATAAATAAAAAGGAGTTGCGACTAATATTATAATGACTGTACCGGGGAGTTCAAAGTGCTCTGAATGCAAATTCAAACACTAAAATTTTCCACCACGTATATATTTTTAGTTAGAGAACGCATCAAATATTGATATTTGTTATAAAAATCCTTATATACTTACTATATATTTATGAACACATAAGTTCAGAACTAGATACAAAAACTATAGTATGTCTTTTGTGCACAAATTTTTTTCAATCGCTTATTTCCTTTTATACTCTGTATCACTTCATCTCATGAGGAACCAACAGCAATCTCCCATAATTTTTGCATATCCCAATTCTCCCATAACACTATTTCAATTAACACAAACACACATTTTATCCTGCATAGTAAAAATAAGGATAGCTCCTGGTTACGGTTCATAAATATTATAGGTTGTACTGACAAGTAAATTCCATTATTGTAATCTAGAACCTAAGAGTTAAGCATATCCTTTGGATAAGTGAAGGTCTTAAATTAAATCATGTAATTCGGCTTGTTGGACGAAATAAGGTGCTTTTTCTTTTTCGGAAAAATAAAAGAATCACTCCTTTCTGATACATCATCGGGTTTACTTTTATGATTATACATTTCCAAATCTTCCTTCCAATTTACCGGGGGTCCTGGAACTGGTAAATCTTCTCCAAGAACAATCGGTTTTATTGCTAAGGTAGTATTTGGATATTCAATTTTATGCTTGCTCTTCCTTAAAAACACATGCACTTTTGTCATGGAGAAGTAACAGTCGTTAAAGTGGTTTAGAACTATACAGTTTTAAATGCGTAGGCTTATTTAAGGATTACCTTCGGTTTATTCTTTTTTTAACCTTCCGTTACTCGCGCCTATTTTATTGATCGAATACTCGCGCACGGTGCAGAAGACCGGGTCCAAAAATATGGGTCAGCAATATTTGAAAAAAATTTTTTTAAAAAATTGTGTACAATTATATTATTTAATGAATATATGATCATATAATTTAGTAGATATGCATTTGTGTCAACATTATATTACTTTAATAAAAAGTAAATTTGTTCATCATTATCTTCATACGTTTCCTCGTCAGTCGATACTTCCTCCAATAATTTTAATAATCTTTGCTTCTTCTTATCGTAATCCATGTCTAAATACATATAAACAAAAATATAAACATTAAAAATAAAAAAAAACTTAAATTACGTTACTAATTAAAACTTACTACTTTTAATTACCTTACTAATTAATAAGTGTTGCCTAGTAATCAAAGAACAATACTCTTTTTTACACTGGACGTAGACTTCACACACAGTTGACTTATGACTGAAGAGGTATATGCAGCAGCAATTCAAAATCTCCACTACAATCAGAGTTATAGGAATTTATACAGGGTGTTTTATTAATAATTGTCCATATAGTAACTGGAAAAACCTTAGCACAAAATACGAAGATTTAACCTAAAAAACCTAAATAAAATGTGGTTCCTTACTGAGTTACAGGGTGTTTTATCTAAAAATTTAAAAATTATTTTTGCTCAGCATTTTAAAACTATTCGACGTAACCTTTTCATACGTGGCAGGAAGTATAGGTACTGTACAAACTTCTAAATTATGTTAAATAAACGTTTCTGGCTATTATCAGAGGCGTACGACGGGGTAAAGTGAATGGTTGACCCTTTCCAAATTCTACGCCACTGGCGAAATTGCTGTTTTAGTTCAATTTTTGGGTTTTTCCAATACTTTCTATGAAATAATATACTCTTCATTCGTAACGATAAAGTCATTAGTTTTCGAGGTCTTTGAAGTTAAAAATGAAACGACACAGTTATTTTGATTAATGTATTGTGTCGCTTAATTTTTAATTTCTAATATCTCCAAAACTAATCATTTTATCGTTACGAATGAAGAGTATATTATTTACATAAAAAGGATTGGAAAATCAAAAAATTACACTAAAATAGCAATTTCGTCAGTGGCGTAGAATTTGGGAAGGGTCAACCAGCCACTATCCCCTGTCGTACGCCTCTGGTAGTAGCTAGAAACGTTTATTTGTCTGAATTTAGTAGGGTGTACAGAGTAGTACCTACATTTTCTGCCAAGTATGATAAGGATACGCCAGATATTTTTAAAGTACTGGGTACAAATAATTTTTAAATTTTAATCATATGAATCATATAAATAAATTAATCAAAATAATTGCGCCGTTTAATGTTTAACTTCAAATATCTCGAAAACTACTTACTTTATCGTTACCAATGAAGAGTATATTATTTACGTAGAAAGTATTGCTAATTTGAAAAATGACACTAAAATAGTAATTTCTCCAGTGGCGTAGAATTTGACAATGGTCAACCATTCACCATCCCCTGTTGTACGCCTCCTATAGTAGCTAGAAACGTTTGTTTATCATAATTTCGTTGAATGTACAGTATCCACACTTTCTGACAAGTACGAAAAGGATACGTCGAATAGTTTTAAAATGCTGAGCAAAAATAATTTTAAAATTTTTAGATAAAACACCCTGTAACTCAGTAAGGAACCACATTGTATTTAAGTGTTTTAGGTTAAATCTTCATATTTTGTGCTAAGGTTTCTCCAGTTATTATATGGACAATTATTAATGAAACACCCTGTATAGAGGGCTGGTCTAATACACCGTGTGCGAGTAACTTATGGTTAAATGTTAATATGTTATTCGTAGATATTAGATATCATAGTGTTTCCAAATTATGCACAATTTTTAGGAAAAATATTAATTTAATAACATCATGATCCAATACATTACAATTGACTTAAAAAAATATTAAAAAACTCATAACTCAAAAATCATAACTATTTTTTTAATCATAACTCAAAAATCTTACGTGTTAGGAACTTTTTACCGTCATAATCGTGTTCAGAGGCAAAAATTATCAAAAAATATAATTTTGGATTCGAGTCGCAAATTGGTTGTAAACTAGTGTTATCAACTAACCAATAAAAATTTAGCAACCTCAGTAAGATACGTCGAATGAAGTAGGTATGGTGGAAATATGTGACTGCATAAATATAACGTCAAATGAGACGTTATTTGATAACAATTATTTAAAATAGTTTAAACTAAAACAAATTAAGGCAGTGCAATAATTTTTTAACTGTTTTCTGTGTAATTTGTTTAGGTATAAGGAATTTAAATTTATTACTATTAATTAAATATAGTTTAAAATTTATAATTTATTATTGTAATAAATGTTTGTTTGGAAATTGTGATTTTTATTTTTAGCAAAAACTGGGTTTTTTTTCTACGGCCGTGCTAAAAGAGCCACTATCACGCACGAATTTCGTTTCCGAAAGTTGCACTTTCCCGCACGGCGTGCGTGAAAGTAAATAACCTTGTAATATGGCACTATAATATATTATAATACATGCAATAATCTAACATTTAGATATTATTTACTAATTTATTTCAAATTATTTATCTTATTGTGTTCATGTTTTAATGAAATTACAATGGTTTTGAATCGTCGTCATGGAAAACAATATCGTCGTCGTGGTAACCAATTATATTGAAAGTTTGGTTTTGACAACCTGGCCAAAGAACTAATTTGTGTATTTTCACTTCTAAATAAAAATTGATATAACTCTATTTTTGTGGCTTTTTTCCAAACGTACGGCCCTAGAAAAAATACTGTTCCTAACTCATTCGGAAAGTGTCTTCCCCGCACTCGACTTCTTGCGCGAACTCCGCTATCGCGTCGTTCGGGTCAACGGAAGTCTCATACGTGAAAGTATCACTTTCCGTACTAGTTAGGAAAATAACTATATTTCATCGAATTATAACGTTTATTTCATAGACCGGGCAGTATCGTCGCCCCCGCTAGCGAAATTATTCCGATTCGATTTTTTTGCAAAAACTTACTTAAAAAGAGGTCCTTATAACATATCCACAGGGTGCCATGCGGTGCCGTGGTCGACAAATTGTTTAAACAAATTCACAAAAATAATTTTTTTATTCCGAACATTATTTTTTCAGATAATTTGGCTCATTCTGAGCAAAAAAGGTCTCTTGTCATTTTTCTATTAAATTGATCTGCGATTACAAATCTGCAAGTTATCTGCGATTACAAATTTAAAAAATGCGAAAATGACCATTTTCAAGTTTTAATAACTCGATTAAAAATTATTATTATGAAATTTAAAAAGTGTCCAAATCAAGTTTCAAACCCCTTCTTCAAGCTCCTGAAGAGATTTTTGTCATTATTTTATTACAAAGCCGCTATTTTTAATTAATAACAATTAGCGCTATAGTCCAACTTTATTGTCGCCCCCGTTAGCGAAACTATTTCGATTAGATTTATTTGCACAAACTTACTCAAAAAGAGGTCCTTATAACACATCCACAGGGTGCCGGGCGATGTCGTGGTCGAAAAATTGTTTAAACAATTTTTTTTAATAAAATTCACAAAAATAGATTTTCATTGCGAACGATTTTTTTTAGATAATTTAAATTATTCTGAGCAAAAGAGGAGACTGTGAGTTTTCTCTAAAATTTATTGTTGTCGAGTTATATGGCCATTTTCGCATTTTTCAAATTTTAAATCGCGTATCCAAATACTACCCCTATATGCTCCAAATACTACCTGTGACAACCAATTAGACAGAGGTCCCAGTATACTGAAGTCAGAAGTCATAAAAGCAATATAACAAGCCAAAAACAATAAAGCACCTGGACCAGATCAAATCCCTGTTGAGCTACTTAAACTTTTGGATGAGGAAAACATTACCTACTTGACTACATTCTTTAACAAAATTTACAACGAAGGAAAATTACCAGATGATTGGTTGGAGTCACTGTTTATAACATTACCAAAGAAAAGCAGGCCCACCAAATGCAGCGATTTTAGACTAATCAGTTTGATGAGTCACACACTTAAGATACTTTTACGTATTATACAAAACCGAGTATTCCTTCTGTGCGAAACTAGAATGGGTAATAAGCAATTTGGATTTAAAAATGGTCTAGGAACTAGAGAAGCACTATTTTGTATTCGCGTTCTATTACAAAAAAGTTGTGAATTCCGAAAGAACGTTTATGTTTGTTTCATCGACTTCGAGAAGGCATTCGACCGAGTACAACATGATACACTTTTCGATTGCCTGCAAGCAGCAGGACTTGACCACTACGATATAAGACTGCTGAAATACTTATATTACAATCAAGTAGCCTCTATTCAAATTGGAGACAGTCGTACTGAAAAACTGCCGATAAAACGTGGAGTACGACAAGGTTGTGTTTTATCACCCATCCTTTTTAATCTGTATTCTGAAGAAATCTTTAGGAAGGCTTTGGATGACAGACAAGAGGGAGTAAGGCTAGGCGGAGAAGTAATCAACAATATTAGATACGCTGACGATACAGCCATTCTTGCTGAAAATTTACAAGATCTTCACACACTACTAAATCTAGTCAGTGAAGCAAGCTATCGGAGAGGCCTTAAAATCAACATTTCAAAAACAAAGTGGATGGCAGTTGGAAAGATTAATATAGATCAAGGTCAGCTTTCTCTTGATGGAGAGGAGTTAGAACGGGTAAATCATTTCAAGTACCTTGGCAGCTGGTTAAATGGAAATTGTGACTCTGATGAAGAGATAATAACTAGGATCGAAATATCACGGAAGGCTTTTATGACCTGGAAACCAGTTTTATGTAATAGAAACCTGTCAATGAATATTCGAAAGAAGGTGCTGAAATGTTATGTGTGGTCTATCCTATTGTATGGTTGTGAGACATGGACGTTAAAAACCACAATGCTAAACAAAATAGAAGCATTCGAATTGTGGTGCTATCGACGAATCCTAAAGATATCGTGAGTTTCGCACACTTCCAATGAAGATGTTCTTCAAATGATGAATTCGGAACGTCTGCTCATAAGCATCATAAAGAGGAGAAAAACAGAATACTTCGGCCATATAATTAGAGGACCTAAATACCATCTGCTTCGCCTTATAATACAAGGAAAAGTGGAGGGAAAGAGATGGATTGGTCGAAAGAAGCTTTCATGGCTGCGTAATATTAGACAATAGTGTGGCTGCACAGTAGAAGAATTATTTCGCGCAGCAGCCGATAGAGAGAGATTTCAGGAAATTGTAAACATGATGACGGCCAACGTCTGAATACAGACACGGCACCTAAAGAAGAAGAAATCGCGTATAACTCGACAACAATCAATTTTAGAGAAAAATCACAGGAGATCTTTTGTGCTCATACTGCCCCAAATTATCTTAAAAAAATTTGTACGAAGTGAAAATTTATTTTTGTATATTTGTTTAAAAAAAATAATTTAAACAATTTTTAGACCACGGCACCGCCCGACACCCTGTGGATATGTTATAAGAACCTCTTTTTGAGTAAGTTTGTGCAAAAAAAATCGAATCAGAATAATTTCACTAACGGAGGCGACGATACATCCTGGACTACAGCGCTAATTGTTAATAATTAAAAATACCAGCATTGTAATAAAATAATGACAAAAATCTCTTCAGAACCTTAGAGAAGGGGTTTGAAACTTGATTTGGTTACTTTTTGAATTTTATAATAATAATTTTTAATCCAGTTATTAAGCCATAAAAATGGCCATTTTCGCATTTTTCAAATTTTTAATCGCATATAACTCGAAAACAATCAGTTTTAGAGAAAAATGAGAAAGCCCTTTTTTGCTCAGAATGACTCAAATTATTTCAAAAAATTGTTCGAAAGGAAAAAATTATTTTTGTGAATTTGTTTAAAAAAAATTGTTTAAACAATTTGTCGATCACGGCACTGCCTGGCACTCTGTGGATATGTTATAAGGACCTCTTTTTGAGTAAGTTTGTGCAAAAAAATCGAATCGGAATAATTTCGCTAGCGCGGGCGACGATACTGCCCGGTCTATCAGTAAACCATGAACATAATAAGATACATTTGATATAAATTAGTAAATAATATTTAATTATTAGTTTATTGCATTTATAATGTTTAAAGCCATATTACCATTATATTCTACTTTCCTGCACTGGTGCGGGAAAGTGGCTGTTTTAGCACGGCTATAGAAAAGTCTATTTTCAATTACACTCTCTTCTAATTTAACTTATTATAAATAGTATCTTATATCTTACTTTTCCCAAAAGTGCTAGTTTCGCAAAATTTCAATAATCAACATATTTTTTTAATAAAAAAGAATGCACCTAATTTTACATTAATCAAAATTTTGTATTTAACCTGATCTACTATATTCTGTTCTAGGTATTCCTAATGGTTTAACTTAGAAAGTTGAACTGAAAGTGTTCACCTCACTGGTGTGACATCAAAGGTAAGTGTGAGAAAAGGATAAAACATACTAAGGTGTATTATGTAGATATGTATATACGGATCAGCAAGCAATTCGAATTTAAAAATATTAAATCGCGTACAATCCAGATCTTCAGAACATTTTTAAGTGCAATGGCATCAACTCTAATAAACTTTGATCTTTGATCTAACGGAGTATACTGGAATTCCATTAGAATTACGTAAAATACTTTTAGCTCAAAAATATTGCATAAAGCTAAAAAACATTAATAGTGCAGTCGGGTTAGACGAATAACAAGCTTAACCTTGCATGCCGAGCTGCACCAAATTTTATTTTTCTAACATTTAGGGGAGGTCAATAGTAGTGTAAACTTAAAATCTCGACTGAATTCCGCCGTTGCGTGAGCCGCCATTTTGATTTTAAACAAGAACCGTTTTTGCTCAATATCTCCGCCTAAATAGCCAGAACTAAAATTGTTCAAAATATGATTTCCTATAATTTCTTTTTAACAATTTTTTTCGTGTGGTTGTTATTTTCCGAGTTAAGCGGGAAAATAGTAAAAGACGGTGGAGGAAACATAATTATTGAATTAAATCTTGTTTCCGAGATGCGCCAAATTTTATAATTCTAAACATTAGGGGAGGTCAATAGTAGTGTTATTTTAAAACCGCGACTGAATTCCACTTTTGTGTTAGCCGACATAATAATTTTAAAGGAGAACCGTTGTTGATCATTATCTCCGCCATTTACAACTTTTCGACAAAAATGTTAGAAACTAAAATTATCGAAAATGCAATTTCCTAAAATTTCTTTTGTACATTTTTTTATGCGATCGATATTTTCCGAGTTAAGGGAGAAAATAGTGGAAGCAGAGGGGAAGCAATTGAATATAAACAAAAATAAAGAGAAATAATATTTCTAAAATATATTATATAAATAATATAAATAATATTATATAAATTATATAAATATATTGTATAATAATAAATTTTATACAATTTTTGAAACTTCCAATGAAACACCAACCAAACTATATAAAAGACATAAGTAATAACTTATATCCATTAAATTCAATTAATTTTAATTACTAGCGGGTTTATTGGCTGAATTTGTCTATTGACATTTTAAGTTTCACGTCAGCTAATATATTTTCATGTTTTCAACAATTTTTTTTAATCAAAAATGAATAACCATTTTCAATTCCGTTTCAACACGAAACTACAGCCGCATTATATTCTAGTTCAATCAGAGAGTGCAGCAAGAACCTCTACCGGTTTCGAAACTTGTTAGTCTCTCATCAAGAGGCACATATTATGCTGCTCTCTCTGACCTAACCAGGACAAACCCGGCGTGCAGTCACGGATTGCAATGAACGAAATGGCAGGGATGTCCTAGCGGCAACTGCTAGCAAAAGACTAAATTTTCAATCTAATAGCACATAAAGTAACACTAAAAATATTACTCTAAATCCCAGCAGATTGAAAACAATGGGAACCTTCTCTGGTTACACATCCGAGGCTTCTAAAATTTGCAAGTCATAACGGATGCTGATACTAAAGAAAATGAGGGAATATTACAATTTATAATTCACGTCCCACCTGCTCAGCGCGGTAAAGTTCCAACGAGAATGGTTCTCCTCGTACCCTAATCAGAGTAAACGTGTAAATCAAAAATAAATAACCATTTTCAATTTCATTTTTTTTTTTAATTTTGGACCCTGTTGGGGAAAATTTCCACATTCCCGCCCCCTCGTAGATCTACCACTGGTTCTCTTCGAAAAATTGTAGTAAATCGCAATTGCAATAATATCAGTCCATACACATTTTGTCGAAAAGTTGAAAATGGCGGAGATGTTGAACAAAAACAATGATTGCTATAAAACCAATCAGGTCTTACGCTCGCGCCTTTAGCGCACACTTAAATATAAAGTACCTTAAAAATATCGATTTTAGCAAAAAAAATGAAAAATGTCACATTTGTTTAAATTTTAATTCTCCTCATTTTTGTCTAATAGGCACATTTTTGTTGTAAACTGATAATTAAAGAGATAATTCAATAATTATGGTCTAACTGTCATTATGTTCCTCCATAACTCAGAAAATAGCGACCGCACGAAAAAATTATAATAAAAAAAAGTATAGAAAATCACATTTCCCACAATTTTAGTTCTCATATTTTCAGTCGAACATAGCGGAGATATTGAGCAAAAACTCTTCTCGTTTAAAATCAAAATGACCGCTAAAGCAACGGTGGAATTCAGTTGAGATTTTAAATTTATACTACTATTGATTTCCCCTAAAGATAAGAAAAATAAAATTTGGCACAGCTCGGCATGCAAGGTCAAATGCTATCTCGACTGGGATATAATGCCATTTTATAAATTTCTCTTTCTTTATAATCAACTATTTTTAATGGGAAATAAGCCACAATTTTACCAAAAAAATTATTTTATTAACGTTTCGAAGCCCAAATCGGGTTTCGTTATCAAAATACAAAGTACTACTAAAATAAACAAAAATGTTTGTTGCTAAGTAAAAAAATTCTTCTAATAATTTATTTAATCTGACTCATTTATGAGTCGTGAGTCATAACTTTAAAATGATATCGCCAATATTTATGAGTTGCGTTCCTGGGACGACTTTACTAAGAGATAGTTCCCAACTCAAGAATATCCGTCACAAAAAAATCATAGCATGTGATCTGTCTTTAAAAAACAACCAAATGCAACGATGACAGTAAAATTCTCGCGTTTGAGATCCCATAGTAAATCACGAGGGAAAACCAGGAAAAAAAACCTCGTGATACTATCCCGACATCGTAAGTATTTGGTCTTACATTTAATTTACTTTAAAAAAAACTAATACCAAATTCTGACCTTAATATGTTTAAATTATAAATAATATTAATAATACATAGATATACAATAAGTAATACTACAATACAAAATTTGTACTAACTCGATATGGTATTAACTTACTAATCATGGTATTTTCTTTCTATTGACTTCCTCTTTCAGTATGGGTAACCACATTCTACTGCTCTCTACAGAAGAATTTGCGACACAATTGGTTTCATTTAGCATAATTAGAGCCGCTTCTTTGATTTTTCTCTTTTTACTATCTGATTCTTTCAGGACTATACTTGAATCTCTCCACTGAACTCTATGTTCATTATCCCATACGTGTTGGCATATTTGAGATCTATCAAATTCTCTATTTTAGTTATAAGACTGATGTTCACTTCTTGTAATGTTCTTGATGTTTCACCTAAATAAAATTGTTCGCATTCACAAGGTATTTTATAAATGCAATTCTTTGTTATTTCTTGTTCATTGTTAGGTTTAGTTTTAGATAGAATAGATCTCAATGTGTTTGTTGTTTTGAATATTGTTGAAATGTTGAATTTATTTCCTATTGTTTTAAGTTTCTCGGATAGTCCTTTTATATATATTATGGTATTGATATTTTCCTCGTATTATTTCTGTGAATTTTGAAAGTGAATTAAATGTAAGACCAAATACTTACGATGTCGGGATAGTATCACGAGGTTTTTTTTTCCTGGTTTTCCATCGTGATTTACTATGGAATCTCTAACGAAAATTTTTACTGTCATCGTTGCATTTGGTTGTCTTTTTAAAGACAGATCACATGCTATGATTTTTTGTGACGGATATTCTTGAGTTGGGATTGATTTCATGTAATCGAATAAGCTATTTTTTAGTAAAGTCGTCCCAGGAACGGAACTAATAAATATTGGCGATATCATTTTAAAGTCTTCTACTTTAAAATATATAATATACGTCTGAATTGCCAATATAAATGAGTCAGATTAAATAAATTATTAGAAGAATTTTTTTACTTAGCAACAACATTTTTGTTTATTTTAGTAGTATTTTGTATTTTGGCAACGAAACCAGATTTGGGCTTCGAAAAGTTAATAAAATCATTTTTTTGGGAAAAATTTTGGCTTATTTCCCATTAAAAATAGTTGATTATAAAAATGCCACAAGGAAATTGCTTCAGAACAACATTTTCTCTCTTTCTCTCTATGGGCCGGAGTAGCTCAGACGGTAGGATGACGGTAGGAGTAGCTCAGGTAATAGGCCAGGATTCGAATCCCAGCGGCAACGAGAACAGCTAGACACGTAAAAACCTATAAAAATATATAATAATAGTCTCCCGTTTTATACCGCTAACGCGGCTTTGAGATTATAGCAGGATATTCTGCTATATCTAGGGCCTTCGGTATACAAGGAAGGTAACAGCGTCAGTGCTTCACTTCAACCGCCTATTATTACCCCTGGTTTTACCCTGGTCTTACTTTTATTTTTATTCAGGCTAAGTCCAAGGTTAATAGATTATTGCATACCTTCTAACTTTAGACCAATCAAATGTTCGCTTTTTAAAGGCGGGAATACGTCACCCGTACAATTTGAAAATTGTCGTAAGTTTCAATGCTAATAAATGATTCAAAAACTTAAGTTTGGAAATATATTTTGGGATTTTCTTGGGTATAAGTATATTAAGTGGTTTTTATATTTGTAATTATGTATATCCATTTTTCCCTTAAAAATCAATAGTCTGCTGACAAAAAACTAGAATTGATTTAACAGTTATTATGTGTGTTTTAAATGGACAAAACAGTTAAATTCGCACAAAAACCAAAAAAAAGGAAAAAAGCAAAAATACTAATATGTAGGTTACTTGCTTATTATGTTTTTCGTGGAATGTGGGAATGTGCAGCATTTTTATCATTTTTATTGGTATGGAACAACAAAAGATCGAATATTATAAATACTAATTATTTATTATTAGATTAAAGTACAAAAAACACAACATAATATTAACATATTCAGACACGAGGAAGTGTTTTCTACATATTTTCTTATGTTTAGAGGTCCATTCATCTTTATGGCAACATTTTATTATCCATTGTTTGATAATCAGCCCTGTGATGGATGACCGAAGTTATCGTTAACGTAAAGTTATCCTGTAGTTATGTTATAACCATCGAATTGGTGTGATGTATCATACTTAACTTAACTATTTGCGTTATTTCTTGACAGTTCTTGAGTTATCTGGTCACTTTATAACGCGAGGTTAAACCTCAAGTTATGAGATAACTCTGTAGTTATGCAAGGTTAGGTTCATCTTTTGACTTGTTTTTAGACAGAAATCAAGTGAATTTAGAAGCTAGTAATTTAATAATTAAGAATAGAAGGGTAATACAATTTTAAAAATTATACAAAAATCAAATCGAGCGATATCAGTTGAAATTTTATTTTAAGTACCTACTGGGCTTTCTATCCAGAGTTGCCAGATGATATTTTATAAATCCCCCACTTAGAAACTGAAATTCCCTGAAATTGAAGCTCAAATACCCCAAAGTCCCCAAATTTAAATTGTTGCCGCATTTTAATAAATTATTAGTCAAATGAAGAGAACAGTAAAGCAAAATTCATACTGCAATATCAACGAGGGCCATGGAAATAATTCATAGTTCCTATCGTCTTCGATTATATGCGAGTATAATATACAGTTCTATGTACATTCGCAAATTTAATTTACCATGACCCTTTAAAATCATCCATAATTTTCGGCCCCCAAAAAATCCCACTACAATTTCTGCTTGGAAAAATTTCAATAGACGCTTTCAAATTAACCCAAAATTTTGGCAAAATACACCAATCTGGCAACCCTGTTTCTATCTACCGTTTGAAAGCAACTTAGAAACACCAAGGAACCCAAACAGCTGTTTGCTGTTCGGTCATCGGCAGTAGCCGACGACGGGTATGTTCGGAACAATCTCTCGCGCTAACTCCAACTTGTACTATTTGTACATAAGGTTCTCTTTGTTACTTCAAAATTTGTTCCTCAAAACTTCTTTCTAATATAACGTTGATTATATAACTATTTCATAACTGGGAGCGATACATCACATCAAATTTTACCTATACAGTTATGAGCACGTTATTCCTGAGAGTTATCTTAACCCTTAAGTACTAACATCTTAAAGTAATGGCGTAAACACTAACTAACCGCCTGACAGACGGGTTTAATATTTTAGTGGTAATTTTTGTTTTTGTTAAATATTTTAATGCAAAAAAATATCTCAGTGACTTACTGAAAGTATTGATTATCTAAAAAACACAGTAATTAATATAGTTTTTATGTACTTATTAAAATAAAAAACATTATAACAAGAGTGGAAGGATTGTTTGTGTACCTTTTTACTCCTGAAAAAAAGTGTGCTAAAAATGAAACAAATTAAAGAATCTTAATAAAAATTTATAATCAAGTTAAACAAAGAGTAAGAAAAATTAAAATAAAAAGGTTTTTAAAAAATGTTAAAACAAAAAAAAACTGACAGGTACTACAATTAGTACAGTGTAGCAATGGTAGTCAGTGACAACATTTTCATCACAAATTGATTCCACTTCGCTTAGGTCGTCTTCTACCTCATCAAACCATTTCAAAAGAGTTTCCTAAGGGTCTTTATTCCCTTATTTGATGATTTTTGACGAACTGGGGCACATTATGTGTAATGACAAACTGGGCACAAACACTAACACCCCGTCTATTAGACGGAAATCACATTTTGAGCCTAAATATCTTTCGAATAACAACCTGCAGCACATTGCCGAATTCAATACTACTAAAGAACAATCCAACTTGAAAAGTCATAAACGGGTGACCTTCAAAATTTTCTAGAAAGGAAAATATCCCACTTTCGACAAGCGATGCCGTCTGAGAGACGGGGTGTTAGTACTTAAGGGTTAACTTTAACTCAAACGTTAAACTTAACTTCGGTCATCCATCACACGACTGAATGTTAAGGTATTTGGGAAATGTAAAAAACCATTATTTTGTTTCCATCTGGTTCAGGAATTTTGGAGTTGCTTTTACATATAGCTATGCTACAAATGTTACCGACACTCTTCTAAAAAACATTTCATTATTAGACAAAACTACATATTATAATTATTGTTAAACTAACCTTTATATCACGGCTACGAAAACACATTTCACATAATATCATTACTGCCGTTGTTTAGGACCTAAATTAGTATTTATATTAATATTGTCCTTATATACTTAAAAACTTAACAATCATTAAACAAATAAACGATATTATAAGAAAATTTCACAAAAATATACGGAAACAAAACCACAAACAACTGCCAAATTAGATTTTGTCGTACGAGTGACGTAGATATTCCCCTCCCCCTCGCTTCCGCCCACATAGTAACGAGACAATCTACCCCCTATCTATGAACCTTGGGCCGAGTCGACATGGGGCCTACAGACATTTTTAAAATGTCTAGATGTTCTCGCCGGCTCTGGGTTTCAAACCCCGGCCTACCTGCGTGGAAGTCAGACATACTACCACCTGAGCTATCCGGGCCCTATAATTTTAAATATAACTAACATATAAATTTATAAATATATAATATTATTTTTAGATCAGACTTACAAAGAAACCCTTTTGATCCAAATAAATAACCAAATACAAAATATTTTTTTGCAATCAGTATACAGGATGTAACAAAAATGCTGGTCATAAATTAAACCACATATTCTAGGACCAAAATAAATCGATTAAACCTAACTAACCTTAGTACAAAAATATGCACAAAAATTTACAGCCTTTTAATTTACAATATGAAAATCGATTTTTTTCCATAATATGTCGAAAACTCTTAGATTTTTTATTGAAAATAGACAGGTGGCATTCTTATGACAGGAACATTTAAAAAAAATAACAGCGAAATTTTATAGGGTTTTGTTTCCTTAAACCCCCTCAAAATTTTGTGTACGCTCCAATTAAAATATTATTGTGGTACCGTTAGTTAAAAATAATGTTTTTAAAACTTTTTTGTCTCTTAGTATTTTTTCGATAATCCATTTTTTATTGAGATGCGGCTTTTTTAATATGTTTACATAAAATTTTTATGGGAGTTTATCACTTTAAACCGCCCAAATGTATGTGTACGTTCCGAATAAATTATTACGGCGGTAATAGTATATTAAGTATGGAGAACGATAAGGGTTTTATACCGATCGAAGACAATTGTTTGGAGGAGGAGTTAAATATTCCTATCATAAGAATGCCACATGTCCATTTTCTATAAAAGTCTCTAATAGTTTTCGATATATTAAAAAAAATCGATTTTCAATTTGTAACTTCAACGGGGTGTAACTCTTTTTGTGTGCACATTTTTACTATGGTAAGTTAGGTTCAATCGAACTATTTTTGGTTCCAGAATAAGTGATATAATAATTTATGACCTGTATTTTTGTTACGCCCTGTATATTATAATATTATATTGACTGAACTCATAACGCTATAACGTCGAATGTTTTAAATATTATATCAGATTTGAAGTTTCTATACTATCGATATCGGTGCAAAGGTTTTACCAATAAGAAATATCTTAAAATAAAAAATTTATTCGGTTGGTACCGAACATCTACAGTTTCTAGTCTTTGTACCTTATTCCAATTAAAGAAAATCGAAGCTACTTTTAAAACATTCTTTCCAGAATTCATTAAATTACAAAAAAAGGTCTACATTCGGCAATAAAAAGACGCTTTCAGAGAAACTAGCAGACATCGATGAATAAAGAAAATAAAATGCAACTTACAGAAATCAATTAATGAAAACTTTATGTACCTATTTGAACAACACGAAGAATCTGTTTCATTCGCATATTTACTTTATTTTCGTTTTGTTATTCGTCTTAAGTAAAGAATTAGCAGCGATTACTAAAAAATCATTAACAGAACTTATTTCTTACTAGTGTATTATAATAGACACTCACCGGTACGAAAAACGGGCATCCCTTACATTTTTGATAAAATTGTCTAAACACACTATATTTTTTATTGTTACTTGTATCGATGTTTGGCATGATCTGATAGAGAGTTTTAGGGTATGTTTTACAAAGGAAATTCGATCGAAAAACTTTTATTTAAAGAGAACTTTTTAAAGAGAGCTACAAGGATCTACAACGTTAACGGAGTTTTATTCTTTCATATGATGATTTTTGAGAATGTGGTGATTTAGTCCCTAGCATTAGGGTGAATTATATGCACTTTTTGTACAAACACGTCTACAGAAAAACTGTTCCAGAATAAATTTACTATCGAAATATGATCTTTTAAGGTAAAAAATATTTTTTTTGTTACAAAAATATATCCAAAAAAAGAACCAAGAAATAAAGCAATTTTGTTTTTTGCTCCTTAACTCTTTTCTACGAGGATATATGTAGGTATAGGTATTACTTCGCAGAAAAAAAACTTTCGTCTTTCCTCTTTAAAATGACGTTTTGTAGAAGTCTTTAGGATTTAAAATTTCCGAAATATGATTTTTGAAATTTCCCCACTCACAGATTTTTTGGGTCATTTTCCCTATTATTGTTTTGTAACTTTTTTCTACGCAGTTTTAGGTAGGTATATTTAGTAGGAAGAGAAGTTTTTTGCCTTTAAAATGGTCTATTATAGAAGGTTGTATGACTATTTTTAAGCAAGACATTATTATTGAAAGTTTTATACTTTTAACGATTTTTGATTCCTGGGTTTGCGGTCTGTTATAAATAAAACACTTGATTTTGCTTAAATGTTTTGAAACCATGGAGGTTCTTTTGTGTGAAGCGATACCTGTACCTTTATTCCCGTGTAAAAAGGTTATGAGGCAAAAAACAAAATTGCTTTCTTTCGTGTTTTTTTGCTATTTTTTTTATTGTATTAAAAAATCATTTTGACTTTAAGAGGTGATATTTTGATAGTAAATTTAATCTAGAACACTTTTCCTGCACACATGGTTGTACCAAAAGTGCATAGAGGTCACCATAATGCACCCTGTACCCAGGTACTAATTCACCCCTTTCTCAAAAACGCACCCCTTTAAATGGTAGCACTCCACGGCTTTTTCATATTTGGAGGTCCATTGACTATATGAAATAATAAAACCTCGTTAACATTGTAGTTAATTTCTAAAATACAAAATCAATAGACTAATTAAGCAATTCCCATCATTAATTTAAATAAAATAATAATAAACACAGTTTGTTTGTCTGAAAGGCCTCTCGATGCCAAAAATATTTTTATCGAATTTACAACATCGTTGAAATATCCGCCTCAGCTTCGCTGGTTGGCGCATATCCGAAATATTCAATTTTACATGACAGTGGCGCATAAATCAGGCTGAACTTAAAAGATGACATGGTATATGTTGGCTTTGTGGGTCTCCGTGATTTGTAGCGTATTTACATAGACTTGCGGCTTAATAAAATCTCACAACAAATAGCCTTAAGAGATCAAATCACACGAAATGCGTGCCAAGTTTATATCACCTTACGTGAGGTGACCATGCCCATATGGTTGGTATCCAGATTATCAAACTAAGGTCAATTTAAAACAACGAAAATGTATTCACATTTCTGACAGTATTAGAAATCGCAAAGGACAAATGCTACAAATGATCTTAAAGAATTCATTACTGTCAGAATAGAGGTAAAAAAGAAATAAATAAAGCAAAAAATAATATGTGGAAAAAGAGATGCTCTTAGATAAATAACTGTGGGGGAAACCAGTAAAATATGAAAATATAAACAGATCTTAGAACAGACACTAAGGAATATAAAAGTACTTCGTTAATTATTGGAGCACATATTTGAAAGGAGGCTAGAAGTGCATTCAACAATATGAAAGAAATATTATGTAGTAGAGACTTCAGCATAAATATTAGAAAACGAGTACTAAAGTGTAATGTATTTCCTGTTATTTTGTATAATGTAGTGACATGAACCCTTTATAAACAATGTCTTAATCGATTGGAAGCATTTAAAATGTGGACATATCTAAGAATGTGGACAGAATAACCGATAAAGAAGTACTAAGAAAAACAAATAACAGCAGGGAGGTATTGGATTTCATTAAAATAAGAAAACTACAATATCTGGGTCATAAAACACGTGGTGGCAGATATGAATTACTAAAATTAATTATGCAGGGAAAGATCAAGGAAGGTAGAAGAAAAATGTCCTGGTTGAGAAACCTCAGAGAATAGTTTGGATGCAGCTCAACTGAAATGTTTCGGGCTGTAGTGTCAAAAGTTAGAATATCAATGATGATTGTCAACCTTCGTCGCGGAGATGGCACGTAAAGAAGAAGATTGAAAAGAATATTACAAGTATCTGCTAAAAAAGCACAGGGAAAAATATATTTTCAAACAATAACCCACTAATTTTAATTGGCGACTTCACAGAAGATGACGACGTATCCCCTGTAGAAGTTAAAAAGGCCGTCCAACAAAAGAAAAACGAAGTAGTTCCTGGACCCAGTAACTCTCCAGTTGAGTTAAGTAAGGCAGCCCTTGGAGACGAGTATTTGAAGTACTAACAACTATATTTACCCGATGTGTAAAAGGGGAAAACACAGAGAAAAGTAGTGTTAGAGCTGGAAGTTCATGTATTGATTATAGGTAATATGTTTGTTTTAAGACAGCCTATTGAAAAAACATCAAAAAAGAGAAGATCCGTCCACCTAAGTTTCGCAATCCTCCAAAAGTCACATGATAGTATCCCACTCTCGCGACTGTGGCCAGCCTTGCAACAACAGGACAATAAACATACAATTGTACCCTACATTAAACATAGAGTTCTACAATTATAAAGGTTGCTGCATTACACCTACTTTATTTAAAGTGTACATCAATGTTACCTCAACAGAGTGAAGAACAAAATTAGGCGGGATGGGATTACCACAGCGTATTTGCTGACGATCAAATGACCATTGCAGCTGATCTGGACGATTCAACCCATATATGATGAGCAAATTACTTGAACAGTTGACTGAATTTGGCCTGGAAATTAATCTAATGAAAACATACCTTATGATGTTCGGTCATCTTGAAGAGAAACTCAGACTTGAGAATAGTGCTGTTAAAAATTTTAAAACTTTTAAATATCTAGGTGTCACATTCTCTCATGTAGGAACCTCTAATGTATACGAAGGCAAGGCGCTCACCAACGTGGCAACCAAATGACGTGGAAGTGGTGTATTGACCCAGTGGCAGGTAGAATTGCTAAACCTGTTTAAACATATGTAGTCGCACGTGAGACGTGCTTTTATTTATCTATTATTTTTTCAAAATTTCCGCTCTGAATTAAAATTACTTAACACTATTGTTACTCACTGTTGAATTTTATACCGAATTTCCATAAAACTCCATGAGATGGCGTAGATACCGGGCACCAGGTACCTCGTAGATTATCGCCGCAGCACTATTCGTGCTCAGGAAACAAGTTTCAAATGCCGGGCACCAGGTACCCCTTACAGCTTCGCCGACCCGATACCCTGTTCGTATTCAGCGACCTCAAAAATCCCCCGAGTATGAAAATTGAACTCATTTCCATGACTATTTTTCGAGTTGTGAATTCTTATTTTGTGAACACTTTGAGACGCACTTTAGAAAATGCATTTTTCAACTACAACAATGCAATTTTCATTTGTACTTCATTCCAATTGGTCAATAATTTTCTTGAAGCTCTCCCGCATCGAATGTAAAAGGTTTCATAACGATCCGTCTTACATTAAAACAGTTAGAGGTGTAACGCTTTATTTCCTCGCCTATAAATATTAGCTCATAAATAAGAGAAAATGAAACTTAACAAAAAAACAAATTAATAATAAGGTCTTACGTATTGGCCCTGAAGAAATAATTTGGGACTTTTTTATGGCTTATTCTAAAGTCGAAGTCGAGACCGGTTGAAATTGTACAAGCAGCTAATTTATGTGGCAAGTGGGTGAATGGAAGTGGGTAACGGCAAAAATTAATACATGGAACGTCCTTACAAAGTGTAACTAATTGACTAATTTCCGATACTGTTAAATTGAAGGCCGCTGGAGCTGGGCCGGACGCAGTTTGGTTTTGGTAAGAGGCCTCCTCTAGCGTCAAATATCATTTGGGCAGCTTTGTATTCCAATAAACTATATAATCGGTACAACAATGCACATTCACAGTAAACGCCACCGTACTAGATACATGGGTATGGGTAGGTACCTAATTGCTATGATTATGGGCTAAAACGGTCCGTTCTCAGATGTGACTTTTATCGCTGTCATGTTACTATAGAATAGAATAGAATAGAAATATGCTTTATTGCCACTGAAAATTTTTACAATTTTATGGACAAAGCTTACATATAGTCAAAAGAAAAACATAATATAAATAACAAATAACAACTACAATTTACTAAAATTAGATAAATCGTCAACAATGTACAGTATAAGATATAAAAGCCAAGACAAAAACAATTTATTGCAAAACATATATAAATTGTAAATTGAACATCCAACAAATAAAATAAAATAGGTACAACATAAGGAACTGACATGCTACTGCGCATGGAACCCAATTTTCTTAGTTATTCATTAAGAAATTCTTCTATTGAATAATATGGTCTTTTGGATAGATAGGCTTTTGTCATTTTTCGGAACTTAGGGAAAGATGTTGCAGATTTAAGTTGTAACGGAAGATGATTGTACAGTTTCTTTGCGGAATATAATATAGATTTCTTTACTAACTCAGTGGATGGAATCGGTAAATAAATATCAAAAATTGAATTTCTTGTGGAGTAAAGATGATTAGGCCTTGATGGAAAGACATGAATTAAACAAACCGTTTCTAGAATATATAAAGATGGAAGTGTTAAAATTTCGTGATCTCTGAAGTAACTTCTGCAATGTGTAGATCTTCTGAGGCCAAACAAATATCTTATTGCTCTTTTTTGCAATCTAAAAATGACATCAAATTGAGCAGCTGTACTAGAACCCCAAAAAGGAAGACCATATCGAAGATGAGACTCGAACAACGAAAAATATGTTACTTTAGAAGATGCTAAATTGAGTTCCCTTGAGACAGATCGTATTGCATAGCAAGCTGAGTCGAGTTTCTTACTTAACGAATCGATATGAAGGGACCATTTGAGGTTGCTGTCTAAAAAAATACCAAGAAATTTTACAGAATCAACGGTACTGATCTGGCTGTTATGAAGTGGCAAAGGTTGAAGAGCTCCTTTATAGGATAATGCTACTGTTTTATTTACGTTAAAAGAGAGTAAATTAGAGTCAGGCCAGGTCTTTATCGTCAGTAGATCCGAAGTTATAGTTTCATGAAGAGATGCAATAGTTGAGTTGCTCCAAGTGATACTGGTATCATCAGCAAAAAGAAAAATTTTCCCATTGATTTTTAAATTAGTAATGTCATTTATAAAGATAAGGAACAGTATAGGACCCAATACTGAACCTTGTGGTACTCCACAGACGATGTTTTTGAGACTAGAGTCAGTATCATTTGCTCTAACTAGTTGTTTCCGATTATTCAAGTAGGATTGGAACCAATTCAAAGAAATACCTCGAATTCCATAGAAATTTAGTTTTGTAATCACGATGTCGTGATTTACACAATCAAAAGCTTTGGCATAGTCGCAGAAAACAGTGGCAGTGTAAAGATTATTGTTTAGTGCTTGGTAAACCTCATGTAGTACAGAAAACATGACATCAGTGGTACATTTATTTGTTAAAAAGCCGAACTGATTTTGTGATAAAATGTTGTTATCAACGATAAAGGACATAAGTCGAGTTTTAATGAGTCTCTCAATAATTTTGGAGAGCACCGGTAGTAAGGCAATAGGTCTATAGTTGCAGGCATCAGATTTTTCGCCACCCTTATGAAGAGGAATAATAATGGCTGTCTTTAGGCACTCTGGAAATTTACCTTTTTCGAAGGAATCATTAATTAGTGAGAGAAGGATTTCCAACACATTTTCTGTGAGATTAGAGAAAATTTTTATAGATAGTCCATCAGTACTACAGGATGATTTGCTTTTGATACAATTGATTGTTTGGATAAGTTCAGAGTTATCGACTGGTCGTAAAAAGAATGAATTCGAGACCTGTCTTGAATTAGGAAGATAGGAAATAGGATCTTGTTGCGGCAAAATTGTTGATGTTATATTTTTACTCACATTAACGAAGTAGTCGTTTAGACTTTCAGGATTTGGAAGGGAAAATGATTGAGCTGTGTGAGTTTTATTTCAAAAAACTGTCAAAAAACTATTCAAAATAATTGTTTTTCCATACAGAAAATACATTAATTATTAACAGTATTATTACTCTGCTTTAAAATAAAATTTTTAAAACACCAAGAATATTATAATACTTGAAAACTTTTACAATTTTAACAAAATGACAACTATTATGTTAATATTCAGGTTTCTATGCATTTCTTGACGTTCTAAACGTCACTAGACATAAAAATAAACAAAACATTGTAACAAGTGAAGGGTCCAGGACTGTATATAATAGCCCAATGTTCCTATGTGCCTAGTAGGTTGGCTCTTACTGTATGTTCTAAGAACATATATTATACAGGGTGTAACAAAAATGCAAGCCATAAATTAAATCACATATTCAGGGACCAAAAATAGTTCAATTGAACCTAACTTACCTAAGTACAATTAATATACACACAAAAAAATTTACAGCCCTTTGAAGTTTCAAAATGAAAATAGATTTTTTTTTCAATATATCGAACACTATTAGAGATTTCTTATTGAAAATAGACATGTGGCATTCTTATGGAAGGAACATCTTAAAAAAATGACAGTGAAATTTATACATCCCAAAAAAATCTTATTGAGTTTTTTTCCCTTAAACTCCCCCCCCCCCCCTGCAAACTTTTGTGTATGTTCCAATTAAATTATTATTGTGGTAACATTAGCTAAATATAGTATTTTTAAAACTTTTTTGTTTCTTAGTATTTTTTCATTAGTATTAGTATTTTTTTATTATTAGTTACGAAGTATGTAAAAACAAGACTATTGTTTTTATAGACTGTTAAATTAGATAATATTAAAGACAGTGTTTAAATAAATAGGAACAAATTTTACTTTTATCTTATGAATTATGCAACACAGATCAATGACTGATTTTGGAATACAATTTGGCATAACAGTGCAGCGGATATGTAAAACAATTGTGCATTTAATGATAGAAGTATATAAATTGTTAACTTCTTTATTAACCCCCTTATCAACTTCTTTATTTTGAGCACAAAAGCGAAAAGCTCGGACATATATTATTTCTAACTTTACGCAATCCCTCTTTAGGTGACAGGCATAATTTTACTTTTTTAAATGGGAAAGTACGTCGTGTGACACCTCATTTAAAAGATTTTGAAATGCTGATTACACAAATGTATAATACTTTACTTCTATTTGAGAGCGTAGGCGCAAAATTTCGGTCGAATTTTTTTTAAACACATTCATTTTTTTCGAATTCTGAGAAAACTAATAAGTATTTTTTTTAAATTTAAACGCAGAATGAAAGACTAGGTTTTTATGGAGAACTGAAAGTCCCTTAGAATAAAAAAAAAGTTTCTTTTGAATAATATATTTGAAATTAAAAATCAGACTAAATTTTCTCTTTTTCTTACCACTGTGATTTATTACAATAAACATTATAGAAGTTCTTAGGTACTCTTTATCCTCGATAATGCTGTAACATTTGATTCTGCGTTTAAATTTTTTAAAAATACTTATTAGTTTAAAATACATTTAAAAATAATTCAAAAATTTTGCGCCTACGCCCTCAAATAGGATTAAAGTATTATACAGTTTTGTAATCAGTATTTCAAAAGCATTTAAACGAGGTAGCACATGATGTACTTCCCGTTTAAAAAATCAAAGTTATGCCTGTCACCTGAAGAGGGATCGCGTAAAGTTCGAAATATCGATGCTATAATATACTATGATTATTTTAAAATTCGACGTCTCCAAGCGTTTTGCTTATGTGCTAAAAATAAATAAGTTAATAAGGGGGCTAACACTTATTCCAGCGCACTGTATAAAAGCTCAACTTTAGATATGAGGCCATCCCAGATTTTGCCTTTTACAAAAATGGAGGGCATTCAAAATGGCGACTATATATAATATGCGACTAATAGCACGATTCAGAAACTTATGTGTTTGAGAACAAGCATGCTGTTTTGCTTTCGTGGATTTCGAAATTAGGAAACAAAGCTTTAGGTGATAGAACATCTTTGTAAAACAGTGCTTCTTATGATATTTCGAAAGTTTCTTCCGATGTGGCCAACGTTTCAGGTGATATCACATCGTTGGAAAATAAAGTCTCTAGCGAGATTTCTCCTCTAGAAAGCAAAGTATCTGCTAACATATCTACACTCAAAAAAATTTAGTTCGTAATATTGAATAACAGTGATTACTAAATAGTATTTCGTTGTCACAACATTTTAATTTGTTGTTTCAACGAACTTTTAGACATTGATGAATGTATTTGGTTATTGTCACAATGATTGAATAATAATTATGAGAATAACTAGAGTACATTAATCAACAACACTCAATTTATTCAGCCAATAACTTAGTTTCGTATATTTAATAAATACTGTTAATTCTGGCAGCAACTCACGTTCTTGATTTCGTAGATGACAAGCAATTACCTTGGTTTATCGTGACAACGTACAGATTTCATTAAAACAATGTACAAATGTTGTTAATATAGCGTAATATATGATTATTGAATAGATGTAAATTGATTGTTGTGACAACGAATGCATTAATCAATCTACTACTGCATTTAATTCCCACAATGAATGCGTTCATTGTGACAATAATCGTAGTTGTTGAGACAATAAATGTTTTGCTTGACTATTTGAAAGTTAACGGCTTTTCCTTATCGTGATACCCCGCCCTAGCTTCTCTGTGTTACCGAAGTGCCGAATAATAATTGCATCTCGTTTTCAAGTGTAGTCCGTAGTAGAAGGAAGTTTTTGTGTGACTATTATCGTGAAATTTCGGTCGAATTCTTTTTAAATGTATTAATTTTTTCGAATCTTGAGAAAACTAATTATTATTTTTGAAAATTTAAATGCAAAATAAAATATTACAGTATTATCGAGGGTCTGAAGTCCCTGAGAATCTCTATAATGATTATTTTAATAAGTCCCACGGGTGAAAAAGAGAAAATTTAGTATGATTTTTAATTTCAAATAGGCATACCATTCAACAGAAACTTTTTGTTTATTCTAAGGGACTTTATGCCCTCGGTAATAATGTAATATTTTATTCTGCGTCTAAATTTTTCAAAAATACTTATTATTTTTCGCAGAATTCAAAAAAAATGAATCCGCTTGAAAAGAATTCGATCTAAATTTTGCACCTGCGCTCTCAAAAAGGATTAAAGCGTTTATACATTTTTGGAATCACTATTTCAAACGCTTTTAAATAAGCTGTCACATGACGTACTTTCCCATTAAAAAAATCAAAATTACGCCGCGCCTGTCACCTGAAGAGGGATCGTGTAAAGTTCGAAACATTGATGTTATAATATACTTTGATTATTTTAAAAATCGACCTGTCCGAGCGTTTTGCTTATGTGGTAAAAATAAATAAGTTAATAAGGGGGTGGGGGAGTGTAACACTTAATCCAGTACACTGTATAAGTGAAATCATATGAAAAATCACACAGTGTAAAGTCCTTTAGGTTAAGGACAAAAAAGGGGGATTTAAAAAATTATTATTAATCAATTAATATCATACATTGGGCTATTGCCTTCAGTAATTATTAGTATAAAATACGTTCATAGTAGGAATGAACGAAGCTGATTGTAAGAATGAATAGAATTGCTTGTAAGAAAAACCGTATTTATTGTGAGAATGAACGGAATTAATTGTAACAATAAACGGAAATAATTGTAGAAATAAACGAAATACGTTAGGAGAAATAACACTGTTATTGACACAACGAATAGTCTTCGTCGGTCAATTAACGACGTTGTTGTTTCAATAAATAGTGTTCGTTGACTCAGTGAACAGAGTTCGTAATATCAATAAATAGTGTTCGTTGACTCAGTGAACAGAGTTCGTAATACCAATAAAGTGATGTTATGGTATACATAATGAATGTTCATCCATCCAATAAACGTAATACATTGGCTCAACGAACAAAAATAATGAATTGATGAACATCGTTTTTTTGTCCCAATAAAACCAAGAATTGGACAAATTTTAAGTACAGTGGAATCCCGATAAGTCGGCCCCCGATAACCCGGAAGTCCGGCTAACCCGGACCGATTTTCATCAGACAAACATTTCAACAATAAAAATGTATGTAATATAATATTTGAGAGATAATGGGTATTTGTGTAATTTGAACTATACGATAGTAAAAATGACTCATGGCACACGGCGGCAGAACAACGTTCATTGTCTCGGATTATCGGAAACAACAGGCGCCTGTTATTCCTTTATTTATTTCAAACTGTCTTAGCAATTTTTAAAAAAGACTAAAAGACTATTTAGAAATTTTTTTTAAACAATGGTCTTAGTCTGCACTGTTCTTAAATAACATAACATTGTTCCGATTGTGACCGTATTGTGTGTAGTACAGTCGTATTTCAATTATAACTCAGTTTATCACTGTATTTCATTAATTTTTACCATATTCTCCGGCTAACCCGGATTTTCGATAACCCGGATCGGCCATGGTCCCGATTAATCCGAGTTATCGAGGTTCCACTGTATTGCGTTTGTTGTCTGAATTAACATTTTTATTGATATTACGTACCTTTTTCGTTGAGTGTAAGATCACCTTTGACTTCGACGAGAAGATAATATCGTCACTAAAAAATCAAGTTTCTGCTTTCAAAGAAAAGTTGAGAGAAATGGAAAATAAGATGGAGAAAACAATGGGAGTAGACAGAGAAATTGAACCCACTTCAGCAGAGATAAGCGATGAGTCCAAATGCAAATTGGATCCACGGCCGATAGTTGAAGGGAGTGGAGTGTGGGTTCTGTTCGGGTAAAAGTCCCAACTTTCGACGGAAAATATTCATGAAATAATTATATAAATTGTTGGCCATTGTCAAATGAAATGAAATTAAATTTTTGGCAGTTGGCCATTGAAATCCAATATGTGAGGTTTTATAAAAAAATCCAACCACGTGGGAAGAGGCCTGTGTTGCTCTGGGTAAAATCCAGGCATATCTAGAACATCATTAACATTTATATAAATATGTAACATAATATAATCTTTTCCATTTAAAGGGTTTGTACCCAACATATTTTGGTGGCTCAGGCATGCTATTTTTTGGCTTTTAGAACACTGATGATGGATTTTTTAATCCGAAAACGTTTTGTCTTGTGACCGTTTTTTAGGGTATTTGAAAATACACCTTTTACAACAAATCTAGTATTTTTGTGATTTATGGTATACAGCCAGCTACAGGAAGTTTATTTTCCTCGTGGATTTTTTAATTCTTATTATATAAATAGTTCGAATCAGCTGCAAGAGCGAACGGATGATCCGAAAAAGAAAAGGCTGTAAACCTGACTATTGCTCTTTTATTGTATTGTATTATTTATATAATTAAAAACAGCAAAGTATATAATTTAAGTGTTTTTATTTAAAATAATAATAAATAAAGTGAATCTCGTAAGAGTACGAAAATATCGATACGGCACTGACCATGGTCAGAAAAAAGTCTGCTTAAGATTAAAGGGATAAAAAATATTTACATCCAAAATCCTTGCGAAAGGACCGGAAAATTGAAGAATCCAAATTATTTGAAGTTAGGAAACTTGAACCAAGATCGATTCAGGGATTTATCGTCTGAAAGTTAGGAAGGTTTTTTTTATTGTTTAGCCGTGTAGTATTTCTAATATAAACTTTTGTTCTAAACTGCGGTACCACTACAAAAATTTACATATTTACAAAAATTTACTTGTATAATAATTATAGTACACCTATTGAATCACGGTTTTTGTTCCCAACTTTAAAGAACCACTTGGATTGACATGAAATTTGGCATATTCATAGATAACATGTCATAGACAAAAAAGTGATATTGTGCCGATGTGTGCCTTTGCCCAGGGGATGAGTTTCACTCCTTCTGGGGGGTGAAAAAACATACGTTTAAAATAAGTCCGAAATTTGATAAACTGACTAATTCCAAGCAACTTTTATTCTATAAGGTTTTTTAACCAAGCCAATACTTTTAGAGTTATTTGTGAGTGAATATGTTCATTTTTCAACAAAAACAACACGATTTTAGAGGGTTTTCCGCAAATAGCTCAAAAAGAAATTATTTTAGTATTTTACCGAAAAAAATATATGCAAAAATTTAGCCGGTAAAAAAGTAAAACAAATTATGAATGTATGGGGTCTCATATTCGTTAAATTCCAAATAGAATATGTCAACGTACAATAACCAAAAAATTAAGTACGTTTCGGGGAAAACTCATTACAACTTTTTAAAGTGTTAAAAAAAGCACTGTTTGTTTTTAAGTTTCTAGCATCAAATGCAAGCAAGTTACGCTCAAAATAAAGTTGGTCCCTTTGGTTTTGACAAAAATCGGGAAAATCACCCACTAATTAGCATCCTAAATTAAATTAATTGTTATCGCTTCATAAGCTGTTTTACTTATGATGTGTTTGTATGATCTTGTTTTAACGGTTGAGAGTGCTTACTTTTGAAAAAAATTGAGTAAAATTTTTAATTCTGAAAAAATGTTTTTTTAGTACAACTTAAAAATTATTAGTGATACCAAAAATATCAAAGAGTAAAAAAAGTCGGCTTCGCTTTTTTTAATATTTTGGATTTTTTTGTTTTTCTCTAAGAAAATATTGATTAAGATTTAGTGTTTCTAAATTTGCATATACTCGCGATAACTGACTCGTCAAGCCTTTTCAAAAATAGGGACTTTGAAATACATACACGAGTAAAGCAACTTGTGAAGTGGTAACAATTAAGTTCATTTAAGATGCTAAAAAAGGACCAACTTTATTTTGAGCGTAACTTGCTTACGTTTGATGCTAGGATTTTTTTTACAAAACAAAAATAAAGCTTTTTTATACACTTTAAAAAAGTTGACATGAGTTTTCCCCAAAAAGTCCTTCAGTTTTTAGTAATTTCACGGTAAAATATTTAATTAGGAATTTGACGAACATGAACCTATCATTCATTAGCTATAAATCTGCTTCTCCTAGTTCTAGAGATCTTATACATATACTATTTATTTTTCTTACTTTTTTACAGGCTAAATTTTTGTAAGAATGTTTTTTTGGACAAAATACTTACTTTTTGAGTTATTTACAAAAAACCGCCTAAAAACGTGGTTATTTTGTTGAAAAATGATCATATTCAATCGCAAAAATCTCGAAAAGTCTTGACTTTGTGTTTTTCACCCCCGAAAAGGGGTGTGACTCACCCCCAGGGCAAAAGGACACATCGGCACAATATCACTTTTTTTCGTTGACTTGTTAGTTCTGTGTATGCCAAATTTTATGTCAACACAAGCGGTTCTTTAAAATTTAGAGAGTTTGCAATATTTTACCGTCAGCGAACGGACTATTAAAAGTTTTGGTAAATAATATTTTTATAAGCCGTGTAATATGTATGATCGATACAATTTTGGAAAAACTTCTCCTTAAACAATTATCCCCAGTCATAGAAAAAAGAAAACTAATTCCCCAACACCAAATTGGGTTCAGAACACAACAAGGAAAAATAGAACAAGTACATACTGGTAAAACACATCAGAAGTGATCTATAAAATAAAAGGTATTGTTCTGTTGCATTCCTGGATATTGGTCTGGCTTTAGACAAGGTATGGTATGGTGGTATCCTATTTAAGCTAAACAAAAACCTTCCCCATCTTTTATATCAAATCTTAAATGGCTATATTTCCAACTGGCATTTCCTAATCAAGCAGGATAATAAATACACAAGCCTAAAACCAATCAAAGCCTGAACACTACAAGGAAGTAGTGTCTTGTGACCTATATTGTACTTGCTCTACACTGCTGAACTACCGACAAGTAACAAAACAACGCGTGCAACTTTTACTGATGACACCGCTGTGTTAGCTTTTCACCATGATCCAATTACATTATCCATAACCCTTCAAAAAGTCCTTAACAATGTACAAAAATGGCTTAAAAAGGAAAGATAAAGGCGAATGAGGGTAAATCAACCCATGTAACATTCACCATGAAGAAACATGTCTATCTGTAACTCTGAACGAAACACAGACAAACCGATATTATCAAGTATCTACGAATACACTTTGATAGGAGATTAACTTGACAAAAGCACATTTTTACAAAAAGAAAACAACTAGGAATAAAATTTCGAGAAATGTACTGGATCATTGGTCGTAAATCTTAACTCTCTCTTGAAAACGAACTGCTGATACCTAAAGCTATAATAAACTATATTAAAACCAGTGTGGACCTATGGTATCCAACTTTGGGGGACAGCCACTCAAACAAACTTAGAAATACTGCAGAGATTCCAGAACACAGTCCTTAGAACGATGCTTAATGCCCCTTGGTACATGTCAAACTATGTGATAGAACAAGACCTCAATGTTCCATCCATAAAAACAGTAATAACATAATATGTATTACAAAATATATTCCAAGAGACTAGAATCTCATCCAAACGAGTTAGCAAGCAGCCTCACTGATGATCATAATGATGTACGACGCTTGAAGAGATTCAAAATAGTGGACCTAACAAGAATATTCGAATAATCTGTGATAACTTAACTTGTTTTAATCTAATTTATATAAAGAGGGTGATCACTGGATCTACCTCTATAGGGCAAATTTTTAATTTTTGTCAAATAATTTACCTATTATTCTTAGACAGACTGTAAAAATGCTACAAAAATTAAAAAAAAATTGAGCTGATTTCGGAGCCTTTTTCATTATAATAGAACGGCATGCTTCAATTCTTGTTCATTGTACATGAAGATTTTGCTTCCCACCTGTTTGTTAAGAACATCCCAAAGGTGATTCACATGATTAAAATCTGATGTTCGAGTTGGCCACTCTAGATTTGAAGAATATTCTCAAAACATTTTATTCCTACTTTTTTTTTGTTTTTTTTTAGTTTTTTTTTAACGTCTTATATTCTTTATAATCTACTTTACAATGAAAACAATAAGTGATATTGTTTGTCTTTACAATGAGAACGAGATATAAGGAAGAGTACCGAAGCATCACGACACATATTGGCTTACGGGTGGGATGCGCAAATACACCGATATGCAAGCACAAAAACTAAAAACGGCACAGAACACAACGGCTGGGGGCTGTTGAAGGCGTAGATTCCGCTGCTGTAGGCACTGTCAGGATCGGTTAAGTTTTAAAAGTATTCTATAATTTAAAATATTTTTTATCCATTCCTCTAGTAGGAAGGGAGGAGGAAAACCTCCGAACTTTTTACTCCGAAATAATTGGTTTTCCCGGTTGTTTTTTTTTGTCCTGGTCATGACCGATTTTATTTATTTACAGTAATAATCGGTGAAAAGCCAAATAACTTATCTCTGAAAGAGGTAATAAATGCAAAGAAAAAGTGGGAAAATTTTTCGTCCACCAGCGTGTATTCGAGAAATTTTAAGCTGACCGAAAATGAAACCGACTTGATAATACTGATGAGTGGTTTCTATTTTCGTTCCCAATTGGTTAGTTCTAACTTCCAGTTCCCCTTTCCCCATCCCACTACGCACTACCAAATGTACGCCACGCCATTTAAATATCGATTGATTATCTTGGTATGGCTATATTCTCTCGATTATTTCATTCATAGGAGATTCTGACCAATAGAAAGCTACAGAAATAGAAATTAAACCGATAATTTTTGAAAATATCCCGTCGTCAAGTATATTACGTCAAATGCACTTCGTTGCTGCGAAAAAATACATTCAGTGACATTAATGACAATTACTGTTTTAAAAGTTATAAAAGTGATGACTTTCAACCGTCAAATATTTATAACAACTGTGTGTTTAACTGTAGTAATTTGTACTTACATAAATAAGTTACAATAAAATTTTGGGTTTGAACAGTTTTATTCATGAAGTAATATCGCAGAAAATTGCACTCGATCTCTAAAATTATTATCGAATTGTTTCCCTCGTGCCACTTTGACTGTCAAAGCGGTCAAAGTGTCACTCGGGAAAAATTCGATAATTTTAGAGCTTCTGTGCAATTACTACTGATTATTTCATTCATAGGAGATTCTGACCAATAGAAAGCTACAGAAATAAAAATTAAAGTGATAATTTTTGATAATATCCCGTCGTCAAGCATTACATCAGATGCCTTTCGTTACTAATGCGTCGTTACTACTGTAAAAATTAACATGCAGTGACATTAATAAAAATTCATGTTTTACAACTTGTCACAGAGAACACAAACAAACACGTTAAGCAAATATTCAGGTGAAGATATCAACAAAATATTAGATACAAGTATTTAAAAAGACAGTTTTATTCATGAAATAATCTCAGCGAATTATCCTCGATCTCTAAAATTATTATCGACTTGTTGTCCTCGTGCCACTTTGACATAATTTCACTCCCCTCCGAGTGGCGAAATTAAAACTGTCAAAGTGTCACTCGGGAAACAAATCGATAATTTTAGAGCGCTCGTGCAATTACTATTGATAGTATCGATATCGATTTGAATGGAGTCTCGCAAACTACAGTGCCATGTGAACGTAACACCCTAACCTATTATGTATTGAAAACCGAGTACTGGTTTTTGTAATAACCGGTTTTTTCTAACGGTTAAAACCGTTAAGTTTAAGCGAAAAAAAAATGTTTTGTCAACAACCGTCATCTCTACTGGTAAGATAGTGAAATGACAATACGGTTTTCCAGATCCTTGTCATATTTTTCACGACTTTCTGAAAATTTTAGGCTTGCTCTAGTGTCATCTGTCAGCAAAATTTCTTCTAGTCAATCTACTTTATGGGTGATCTGTGGAAAGTAATTGCGAACTGGCAAATTTTTTAATAGATTTTATCCGATGCTATTCATAGGTCTGGATCCCGTGTATGAAAAAAAAACTGATTAATAGCAAGCTGAAAATTTGTTAATAGCTTAAGGGTGTCTAGTCGAATAAACTTTGATATATGGGAACACTGGAACAGGGGCAGTTTTAATTGTGGAACAGGTTAAAAATTTGGAACGGACAGACCACGAAAACGGCACATTTATTTTGTCCGACAGAACAGGCTTAAACTCTCCGAACAGAGATTAAACTCTCATGCAAAAATCAGACTGCTATTTATCACCAATATAATAGTTCCTGTCATTTGACATATTCTGCATGTTCCACTCATTAAAACGCCCACTTGGTGATAAATAGTAGTCTGATTTTTGCATGAGAGTTTAATCTCTGCTCGGAGAGTTTATGTGTATTCTGTCGGACAAAATACATGTGCCGTTTTCGTGGTCTGACCGTTCCAAACTTTTAACCTGGTCCACAATTAAAACTTCCCCTGTTCCAGTGTTCCCATATATCAAAGTTTGTCCAACTAGACAACCTTAAGCTATTAACAAATTTTCAGCTTGCTATTAATCAACTTTTTTTTCATACGCGGGATCCAGACCTATCAGATTTTTGTAGTCTATATTATTTTTGTATTTACAGAGTGGTAGAAAACAGCGAAGAAAACGGACTATCCCTAAACACAAAAAAGACACAATTTGCCCAACAGCGCCAAGAATGCATAACAATACATGGAGAACCAGCTGAAAAATATAAATATCTGGGTACCATAATTAATCAAAATTATCAAAGAACGGCAGTTCTCGCCAGTGGCGCACACCCACACCCACCTTCACGCGACACTATATATACACGAAATTTTCGATTTTCTAAATCTGACTGAATTGAAAATTGGACCAACTCCCATCTTAAAGTTAAAGAGAAAGACTCATCCACTCATATGTCAACCATCCATTTTGGTCCAAGGGTGTGGATTTTACGGCCCTTCCTATTTAGGTTCTGTTTTTCGTTCTCGTCCCCAAAACCCTAGGTGTGGATCCAGCGTATGAAAAAAAAGTTGATTAATAGCAAGCTAAAAATTTGTTAATAGCTTAAGGATGTCTAGTCGGATAAACATTGATATATGGGAACACTGGAACAGGGGCAGTTTTAATTTTGGAACAGGTTAAAAATTTGGAACGGTCAGACCACGAAAACGGCACATTTATTTGTCGGACAGAACAGACTTAAACTCTCCGAACAGAGATTAAACTCTCCTGCAAAAATCAGACTGCTATTTATCACCTGTCACAATTCCTGTCATTTTGCATATTCTACACGTTTCACTCATTAAAACGCCCATTTGGTGACAAATAGCACTCTGATTTTTGCATGAGAGTTTAATCTCTGTTCGGAGAGTTTAAGTCTGTTCTGTCGGACAAAATACATGTGCCGTTTTCGTGGTCTGACCGTTCCAAATTTTTAACCTGTTCCACAATTAAAACTTCCCCTGTTCCAGTGTTCCCATGTATCAAAGTTTGGCTGACTAGAGACCCTTAAGCTATTAACAAATTTTCAGCTTGCTATTAATCAACTTTTTTTTCATACGCGGGATCCAGACCTATCTCAAAAACTTTAAAAATTTAAGTCCGACCTTAACGGCTTCTAACGGTACTGGTCATTACCTTTCCAATGCATGTCTAATTTTGAAAATCGGTTATACCATTCAAAAGTTACCGAGCTCAGAAATATCACTCAATTTCTATTTAAAAAAATGAAAAAACATTTAATGTTTGTGGATATGTATGTATGTATGTATATGTATGTATGTATGTATGTATGTGTGTATGTATGTATGTATGTATGTATGTATGTATGTATGTATGTATGCATGTACGTATGTATGTGTTTGGAAAAGTTAAACCGATCTGAATTTTTTTTCTGTGTTTGAAGAAGGGGTCGATTCAGAACCGGTGTAGTTTGACCCTTTTGACCACCCATGAGCCAGCTATAGGACTTGGTAGGTACAAAACGGCATATTTTTTGGGGGTATACAGGGTGTCCAGAAACTCTACCGACAAACGAAGACAGGAGATTCCTCAGATAATTTTAAGACAATTTAACCCAATTCACCTAGTCCGAAAATGCTTCTTAAGGGAGCTAGAGCTCCTTGAAGATGGCGCCATGATATTAGTTTTTCTTAAATACCTCCAGAACGCTTCTATTTAGAAAAACGAAAATTGGTATGCTTATTTACTTTTCAGAGATGAATCGATTCCATTCATTGCAAATTTCCAGTACCGGTCATAGGCGTCCGCTTTGGTAGAGCAACGGGTATTTTATCTCATAACTTTTTTCCTTGACTTTTATGCATTTTTGACACCGGATTATTAAATTGTGAGGTATTCTAGTACTAAAAGGTACTCTTGTTTTAAGTCGGTAGGACACACCGTTTTCTAGAAAAATCGATTTGAAAGTTTGTCGTTTTTGGAATTTGAAAAAAAATTGAAAGAACTTTTCTACAAAAAACGAAGTATTTTACCAACATAAAGTAAGAGTAACTTTTAGTACTCGAATACCTCATAATTTAATAATCTAATGTCAAGAATGCTCAAAAATTCAAGCCAAAAAATTATGCTATAAAATAACTGTTGACCTACCCAAAACGGACGCCTATGACCAGTACTAGAAATTCGCAATTAATGAAATCGATTTATCTCTGGAATATAAATAAATGTACCAGTTTTCGTCTTTCTAAGCAGTTTTTTTTGAATTTTTCTTTATTTAAAAAGCGAAAAATTTTCTAAATCGATTTTTCTAGAAAACGGTGTATCCTACCGATTTAAAACAAGAGTATCTTTTAGTACTAGAATACTTCAAAATTTCATAATCCATTGTCAGAAATGCATAAAAGTTAAAGATAAAAAAGTAATGCGATAAAATAACCGTTGCCCTACCCAAAACGGACGCCTATGATCGGTACTAGAAATATGCAATGAATGTATTAGATTTATATCTTGTAGATAAAGACGCGTACCAATTTTTGTTTTTCTAAATAGAAGCGTTCTGGAGGTATTTAAGAAAAACTAATTACAAGACGCCATCTTCAAAGAGCTCCAGCTCCCTTAGGAAGCATTTTCGGACTAAGTGAATTGGGTTAAATTATCTTAAAATTATCTGAAGAATCTCCTGTCTTCGTTTGTCGGTAGAGTTTCTGGACACCCTGTATATCTTCGGTTCAAGAAGAGACAGGAGAACTGAGAATACGTTAAACCAATAGTGTTGAGTTAAGCTTTCAAATGTTGTGTAAGCCGTCAGGATCAGACATACACACACAAGGCTCAGTATAGCCGAAAAAATGAAAAACTAACTTTTGAAAATTTTGGTTTTTCGACAATTACTCAAAATTTCAACCTACGAATTGCGCCAGTAACTGAGCGTTTGTAGGAGGAGTCTAGACGAATCTAACGGTGTATACCTCATATGCATAAAAATTCGAATTTTTAAGTTATAGCTATTCATAAATATGATCAAATCTATTATCTATGGGAAAAAAGTGTTATCGGGTTTCTTCACTGTTGTCAAGCAGACTTATTGCTAGTGTGTCTGGCTAAGCTGATTGGTCACTGCAGCAGAGTTCGTTGGCATCTCTAAATCATTATAAAGTTCCGGTTTGTTACGAACTAGGGAGCATCTACTATACTGTGCAGGGATTTTGACTGGAATCTCTCGATGATAGCTGTGTTCGATTTAGATGCTGTTCCCCATAACTGGATTCCATAGGTCCATACGGGTCCACACTGGTTTGATAACGGTCATGTACGCTAGTAATTTGTTCCGTAATGATAATTGGGATTTTCTGCCAAGGAGCCAGTAGGTACAGCTTTTTCCATTTAGTATCCAGCTGCTTTCTTTTTTTCCATATGTGGGTAGGCCAGGTTAGATGTTTGTCCAGGTGTATTCCCAAATACACTAAGCATCAAAATTAACGCACCACCTTAAAAATGGGACATTTTTGATGTCTCAGTTTTCTTAAACCTGTTGTCCGATTTTAGTGATTTTTTAATATGTTATAGCTTTATTCTTCAAGTATATCGATGTAATCACATTGTTGCTAAACAGATAAGTGTCATTGTATACCAGGTGTAAGAATGATAGTGTATTTTTCCTCAAAGTTTGGAACACCCTGTGGAATATTCTAGCATATAAGAAATATTGAAATTAAAACCTGACTGTAGCCTTAGGCTTTCTTAACATTTCGCTTTTTGATTCATTCGTTTATGTTGGATAACAAAAAAGGTAGGTACTTTAACAACTAGCAACATTCTTCATCAATACAGGGTGTTTCTAAATAAGTGCGACAAACTTTAGGGGGTAATTCTGCATGAAATAATAATAACCATTTGCTTCATAAACATATGACTGCAAATGCTTTGTTTCCGAGATACGGGATGTTGAATTTTTTCTTACAAACTGACGATTTATTTATTGCTCTAAAACCGGTTGAGATATGCAATTTAAATTTGGTAGGTTTTAAGAATTAGTTATTGCGCATTTCTTGGCATACAATTAAGAATTTTATATTCACCATTAGCGTGCATACGGGTAATATGACCGGGTAGTATGACCCGTATGCGCGCCAATGGTGAATATAAAATTCTTAATTGTATGTCAAAAAATGCACAATAACTACCTCTTAAAACCTACTAAATTTCATTTGCATATCTTATACAACCAGTTTGCAAACCAGTTTTATAGCAATAAATAACTCGTCAGTTTATAAGAAAAAATTCAACATCCCTTATATCGGAAACGAAGCATTTGCGGACGTATGTTTCTAAACTAAACGGTCATTATTTTTGATGCAGAATTACCCCTTAAAGTTTGTCAAGAACGTTGCTAGTTGTTAAAGTACCTAACTTTTTTATTATCCGACATAAGCGAATTAGTTAAAAAGCAAAATGTTAAGAAAGCCTAAGGCTACAGTCAAGTTCTAATTTAATTTTTTTATATACGCTAGAATATTCCACAGGGTGTTCCAAACTGTGAGGAAAAAACACACTACCATTATTACACCCGGTATACAATGACACTTATATGTTTGCAACAATATTAATACGTCGATATTCTTGAAGAATAAAGCTATAACATATTAAAAAATTACTAAAATCGGGCATGTCAAAAATGTCCCATTTTTAAGGTGGTTCGTTAATTTTGATGCTTTGTGTATTTTACGCTGTCTATTTCAGGTATTTGTTCATTTTTAAATGTGATGATTGGCGATTTAATATGGTATATTGTAAATGTTATGTGTGCAGATTTGCTTTCATTTATTGTAATTCGCCATTTTCTTGCCCACGTTGCTATATTGTTGAGACTGGTTTTTAGTAAATTGTCGCTGCTATTTCAGGATTTTTGTTTACTGCTAATATAGCTGTGTCATTCTCAAACGTAGAGGTGACTGTGTCATCAGTACATGGCAGATCAGCCGTGAGGAGTAGGTATAATACTGGGCCTATTACACTCCCTTGTGGGACTCCTGATTTGATTATGCGTAGTTTAGTTGCTTTATTTTCATATCTGACTCTTAAGTATCGTTCTTCAAAGTAGGATTTTAGAATCAAATTAATTGTTGTTGGTAGAAAACTAAAGGTTGGTGGTATGTTGTTAAGTACAGATCAGGTAATTTTAGGGTCAGTGGTTTATTTCATTTATAATTCTTGTGATGATATTTTTCATGTGCCGTTTATTTAATTTGACGTGAACCATTCTTATTACTGTGTACAGACACCAAAATCGTCTGTATAGGTTTTGCCTGTGGCTTCAGCACCCATTTCGTTTGTAACCCATTTTTGTAGTTATTTTTACTTCTATTCTCTGTAGTTTTACTTTTATTCTCCGTTCACAAAACAGGATTTTGGAATGTGTTGTATTGAATTTTTGGTTATATCTAACTAATTTGTATTAAATTAGTAATGTACTCACAGTTTACTTTTTTGGTGACAAAACTTTGTTGTTTAAAAAATAGACTATATATTATGCAACAATATTGCGTTTCTTGATTATCATATACATAGTCCAGAGAAATAAGGTTTTTCTCGTGACACATCCCCCTCCAGGCCGAAACCAAATTTTTTGAGTAGTATGCACATCTATATTATTAACCTATATGTTTCCTGCAGCCGATTTTCATGATATACATAGTTATAAACAAATGAAGATCGAAAAACGGTAAATTATCGCTTTTTTCGTCTATTACCAAAAAGTTAAGCACTTTAAACAAATTTGAGAGTAAGAAACTCATAAGTCGTATAAAAAACTTCAATATGGCATTCGCTGAATATGTCCAACCTTATTGGTTGCTTAGAAAATTGCAAAATAAGTCATAAATATTGAGTTTTTATAAATATTCGTAACTTAGGTAAAAATTAACTTACAATCTTCTTATTAAGCGGAATGCCGAGACTTCTTGTACTTAAATTATATTTTAAATTTCAAAGCAATTGGTCAAATAGTTTAAAAGATATTTAATTTATTTTTCCCAAATTCATTTTTTTTGCAACACTATAAGTCAGAAAATTATGAGGTTACAATAATACTTCGGACAGTTTGTGAAAGAAGAACATTTATACTATTACCTTAATTAAAAATAAATGACAAAAAATAATTTTAAACAGTGTAAAATTATTTTGCATAAACATGCCCATTTTTTGCTTACTTATAAACAATTAGAATAACTTTTTAACCGTTACCCGTAGAAAAATTATTTTTTCATATTTAGAAAGACTGAATTTTTATACACATTTAGAAAGAAAAACAACTGTTCTAGGACATTTAGGGACAAAGTTAGCCCCCCCATTCTTTTAATTCACATGTTTTTGCAAAATTATCTTGCAATATCTATAATTATTTTTTGTCATTTATTTTTAATTAAGGTAATAGTATAAATGTCCTTCTTTCACAAACTGTCCGAAGTATTATTGTAACCTCATAATTTTCTGACTTATAGTGTTGCAAAAAAAATGAATTTGGGAAAAATAAATTAAATAACTTTTAAACTATTTGACCAATTGCTTTGAAATTTAAAATATAATTTAAGTACAAGAAGTCTCGGCATTCCGCGTAATATTCTAAGTTAATTTTTACCTAAGTTACGAATATTTATAAAAACTCAATATTTATGACTTATTTTGCAATTTTCTAAGCAACCAATCAGGTTGGACATATTCAGCGAATGCCATATTGAAGTTTTTTATACGATTTACGAGTTTCTTACTCTCAAATTTGTTTAAAATGCCCAATTTTTTAGTAAGAGACGAAAAAAGCAAAAATTTACTGTTTTTTGATTTTCATTTGTTTATAACTATGTATATCATCAAAATCGGCTGCAGGAAACATATAGGTTATTATTATAGATGACCATATTACTCGAAAAATTTGGTTTCAGCCTGGAGGGGGATGTGTCACCAACACGATATTTTTTTTCCTTATTTCTCTGAACTAACATATTAATGTAAGGGCCGGTTGTTCGAACGCTAATCAAGAAGTTGATCATAATTAAGTCCCCTTAACAACCATCAAATAACAACACCCATTCGTATGTCAATTAGTTGATTGTAATCAATTATGTTAAATATCATTATGATTATTAACATAATTGATTGATTAATTAATTATTAATTATTAATTAACATAACAATTATTACCATAATTGATTAATAAATCTTATACCTAATTGTAATCAATTATGTTTTCAGCAACCCAACCAAAGTTGACATTGACAGTTGGTGACAGTAATTAAATATTTGATGTTGATCAATTGATTCCATTTTTGGTTAGCGTTCAAACAACTGGTCCTAAATAAAATAAAAAAAGAAACCCTAAACTAACTAAACACGGTCGGCTCTAACAGCCTATGCCTTTAACAGAGTAATAAAAACTATATAATGACGCACTTCTCTACATAACCGATCATGCGATATAATATCAGATCTTATCTCCAATATTTCTGTTTCTCATAATTGCTAATCTTTAAATAATAATATAGTTGTAAATATAAAACCGCTGTCAGAAGCTCTATAAATTAAATGCAGGTAATTATCAGGATAGTTTATCATTGTTTAATATATACCGTAAATATCAACATTGCGATATATCTATATGGCATGTACATTATCTTCTAGGTAAATTGAAAATATTAGGATTTATAGTTCGTTTATAGGCTTTTTTGTTTGTAAATTATTGAATCATTAGTTTCTGTGTTCTGCGTGCTACACTGTACGTTGTGTGTATGTGCGGTTATATCCGGTATTGTAAAAGTGAGAGTGTATTATTCTTCAACCAATAATTCCAAAGTTTAATTCTGGTTAGTATTTTTTTAGTATAAATTTAGAAAATTCAAAATAAACTGGATTATCTCACAATAAAACACTGAAAACTTTTGTTTTCTATACTTTCACAAAATTTATTATTTACAACTATGTGACTACAGCTGTTTCGGCAGAGTGCCTTTCTCAAGTGATATAATTTACAATGTGTTTGCCTTTTTAAGTCTGCAACTGAAGACGTTGAGGAGTGGGGAGCTGTTTGTCTCGAGTTGGTCATTCAGAATTATATCTGTATTTTTGTTTATTAATTTCCATAGATTCTAAAACAGATAGCTTAAGGCCTTTATTTTGGATATGCAGAATTTGAAACTCTTCATTGAAAGAATGATTATGATCTAGAAGGTGAAGTGCGTATGTAGAAGTGTCTGTTTTTCTATTGTTGAAAGCCCTTTTGTGTTCTGCTATCCGTTTGTCAAAAGTTCTGCCAGTTTGACCGATGTACGTTTTCGGACAGTCACCACAAGTTAGTTTGTACACACCACTCTGCAGTTGCTTTCTCTTTCGGCTTATATTGTTCTTAATATATTTACTTAAGTTGTTGTCAGTTCTGAAAGCTGGTATTATTCCTTTCTTTTTTATGTATCTGGCTATTTTTGTTGTTATCTTGTCAGTATATGTGAGAGAGCAGAAGGTACTGGGTTCTTTCTGTGGTGGTGGATACACTAATTTCAGGGCTTTCTTATGGAGTTTTTGATTTAAAATTTTGTTAACTGTTTGTTCGTTATATCCGTTGTTTACTGCTGTTTGTTTAATGATGTTTAGTTCTATCTCGAAGTTATTTTTTGTCATGGGAATTTCTGTCAGTCTATGTATCATGCTATGGTAGGCTGCTAATTTGTGTTGTGTAGGATGGGATGATGAATTGTGTATAGTTGTGTCAGTATGGGTAGGTTTATGATATACGGAGAACTCATGTTTGTTGTGTAGTCTGGTAATCGTTACATCTAGAAAGTTTATGGAATTATTCTGTTCTGTTTCTATTGTGAACTCAATATTACTATGAAGTGAATTAATGTATGATAGAAATTGGTCAAGTTGTCTATTAGTTCCTGTAAAGCATAGTAGTATATCATTTACGTATCTTCACCAATATAAGAACTGTTTAAATACGGGATGTTTAGAAATTGTTGTTTCAAGTTGGTTCATAAATATATCTGATAGTAATGGGCTTAGAGGATTACCCATAATAAGTCCTGCACTGTTGTTTGTGTATATTTGATTATTGAATTAAAAATAGTCTTGATTTATGCAAATTTCAAGGAGGTGTAAAATTTCAGATTTAATGATTGGATTTGTACTATTATGGTCTAAAAGATTTTTAACTAAAACAAAAGTTTCTGTAGGAGGAACATTAGGAAAAAGATTTTTACGTCAAATGAAATTAGTCTGTAGTTGTTGAGCAATTGAAAATGTTGTATTTTATTAACTAGTTCTAGTGTATTTTTTACGGTGAATTTACCTGAAAATTTAGTGTATTCTGTAATAATATCTGACAGTTTTTTTGAAAGTTTATATGACGGAGCTGTATAAAAAGAAACTACAGGCCTTATTGGGTGTTCCGGTTTGTGTAGTTTAATAAAAGAGTATAATTTAGGAGGTTGTGGGTTCATAATATTAAGGTATTTCTGTTCTGTTGGATTTAGTATTGATTTTGAATTTTCAATGGCTAGTTTTCAAGTTTTCAGAGTTTTATTGTGAGATAAATTGAACTTCCATCAAGTAACGGTCGAATCCATCAAAATGGATTATGTTCTTCATAACAAAAATAAGGATGTCTGGGTTAACACAGTAACAGTGACAGTAACACAGTTAATATTTGATGGTAGCACCATTCTTTTCACACAACTTTGCAATCTGTTGTTCACTGATAGCACCAATCTCATCATCTTATATTCAACAAGCTCCTCCGATGCATGCTCAATTGTTTCTTATAGTTCAATTATATTCCGACCCGACGGGGAGTGAAATTATGTCAAAGTGAAATGTCACGACGGCATAACAAATCGATAATTCGAACTCGAGAGTAATAATTCAGTAAGACTCTTTCATGAATAAAACTGATTTTTTAAATCATTTAACTAATATTTTATTAATATCTATGCCTGATTATTTGCTAAACCTGCTTCTTGTTGTTCTTTGTGACAAGTTGTGAAACATTAATTGTCATTAATGTCAATGAAAGTATTTTTGCGTAGCAACGGTGGGCGTCTGACGTAAAATACTTGACGATGCGAAATTATCAGTAGTAATTGCACAAGAGCTCTAAAATTATTGAATTTTTCCCTAGTGTCACTTTGGCAGTTTTAATTTCACGAGCCGAAGGCGAGTGAAATTATGTCAAAGTGTCACGAGGGCAAAAATTCTATATTAATTTTAGAGTTCGAGTGCATTTTTTTGCTATTATTTCATGAATAAAACTGTGCAAAACCAAAATTTTATTGTAATTTATTTATGTAAGTACAAATTAGTACAACTAAACACACATGTGTTAAAAATATGTATTTGACGGTTGAAAGTCATTAATTTTATAATTTTTAAAACATTTGTCATTAATGTCTCTGAATATATTTTTTCGTAGCAACAAAGGGCATCTGACGTAATATGCTTGACGACGAGCAATTATCAAAAATTATCAGCTTAATTTAGATTTCTGTAGCTTTCTATTGGTCAGAATCTCCTATGAATGAAATAATCAGTAGTAATTGCACAAGAGCTCTAAAATTATTGAATTTTTCTCGAGTGACACTTTGACAGTTTTAATTTCACGAGCCAAAGGCTAGTGAAATTATGTCAAAGTGTCACGAGGACAAAAATTATATATTAATTTTAGAGATCGAGTGCAATTTGTTGCGATTATTTCATGAATAAAACTGTTCAAAACCAAAATTTTATTGTAATTTATTTATGTAAGTACAATTTAGTACAATTAAACACACAGTTCTTATAAAAATTTGGCGGTTGAAAGTCATCACTTTTATAATTTTTAAAACAGTAATTGTCATTAATGTCACTCAATGTATTTTTTCGTAGCAACGAAGGGCATCTGACGTAATATACTTGACGACGTGAAATTATCTAAAATCATCAGTTTAATTTAGATTTCTGTAGCTTTTTATTTGTCAGAATCTCTTATGAATGAAATAATCAAAAATTATCGGGTATAATATCACAAGAGAGTGAGAATAAATTGAAAATAATGCGACAGTTTTTCGAAAATTCGTTGTCTGGCAATAGACACGAGAGCCCACCGGGCTCGAGTGGCTATTGCCCAATGACAACAAATTTGAGTAAAAATGAAGCATTATTTTCTTATTTATTCTTACTGTCGTGTGATATTCGTAAGATTATTTTTTAATACGTATATTATGGATATTTCCTTAAATGTGACAGTTGTCAAAACTAGGAAACTGGTTGCCATTAAACAGAAACAATCTACTTAAAAAAATTCTATCTGTAATTTTCTACAGCAGATAATTCTCAGTGTAATTTAAATCTTATTCGACAGAATTAAACACGTGATCAAATATCTTACTATACGATTGGAAGTTAAAATCATCAAAAAATAATCGCTGTAATTCTTATTCTTGTAGGTTTCCATTTCATTAAAACATGAACACAATAAAATACATTTGAAATATATGAGTAAATAATATCTAAATATTAGTTTGTTGCATGTATCATAATCATAATATATTTAATGTTTGACTGGTATAACATTATTTGACAAATAATGACATGCTTTCAAAGTCGGTTAAATATAAGATATTTCCCTAGGGCGTTATTTTTGAAAAATAACACCCTAGGGTATTAAATTTAAACAACTTAATAAATACTGTCAAGTTGACAATTAACAACCTAAGTAAAACTATGGTTACCACAATTACATAATTTTTAATCCTGGTCAACTTTTGATAAGTAAAATTAGTTTTTTATATTGGTAAAAATAAAGATATTATCATGCTGATGAAAAAAAATTCAGCTTTTTTTATCCCCATATAGTTTAATATTCAATGTTATAGACCAGAACTTATTCAAAGCAAATAGGGATAAAATCTAGAAATCTAAAAAAATTAAAACTACCTCTTGTAAACCTAAAGGTCGAAACTTCAATAAAATTTCTGTATCGAATAAATTCAAAGAGGTATTACTCGTACTTGTACTTGTATTTACATTCCTTTTTGAACGACACATACTGAAAACTTCTGAAATCTTTTATAGCATGTAAACGGGTTGGAATCATGTACTTTTCACTCTTTATGTCCTTTTGATGACATTGTATAGAAATAAAACCATAAAATAGAACGTTATGTTACCATTAGGTACCATGCGTCGTAAAGTTTTAGATACATTTTAACTTTTCCTGAGTGTTGCAGATTGAGAAAAAGATTTTTTTAATCAACTAGGCTATTTGAATCACTGATCATAAAATGTTTTTTTAAGTAGAAATAAAAATAATAGTGTGGGTAACTCAGGTTGCGACGTTTACAACTGACAACCATGCGTTTGTTGAAATAATAAATATTTTTATGCGAAATTGGAGGATTTAGTCTGTGTTAGGATCAGCATTACATATAGACCAGAGAAGTAACGATTTTCCCAAGACACTGTTGGATACATCTAATAACTGCTTTTGATAAATTTGATAATAAAATTATGTAATGTCCATATTGTGTGGATTCCATGCCATGTGGGGACACCAGGAAATGAAGTAGCTGATCAAATGGCCAAAGAAGCTCCTAAATGGAAAGATCCAAAGATAGAATGAACCAAATTCCTCACTCGGATATGAAAAAATTCATCAATGAGTGCACAAAGAACTTATGGTGACGAAGATGACAACTCTTACCAAACAATAAATTGCATGAAGTAAACCCAGATCTATCAGCGAAAACACCAAAATTTAGTAAAGCGAAGGAACCAGGTTGTACTACATCGTATCCGAATAGGGCATACCAGACTGACGCAGGAATATAACTGTAGGTCATGGCTGTCCACTATATCCACTAGAACAGGGGTGTCCAACTTGCAATGCCTCAAGGGCCAAAACTAAAACCTTTGATGTTGTCGCGGGCCATATAATAATTTTGTTACAAGTAATAACAAAATAAAGTGAGGTATAAAAATAATTAAAAAAAAAAGAGTATTATTTCTTTTATTGCTCAACAACTACATTTTTTTATAAACGGAAAATTTATTGATAACACTTTTCAATAATCAAGACAAACATTGCAAAAGCAACGAAAAAGATGTATCCAATTAGTGTGAGGACTGTGGTCGATCGGCTTCATCCACCAATGAAGAAATGTCCACCTCCAGTTCAGTTGTAGAAAGTCTCATAAGATGACGTAAGGAATAATCGGTAAGGTTGCTTCTGTTTTTGTTTTTTATCTATTTCATGGAGGAAAAGGCATTTTCACATGTATATGTGCTTCCGAACATTGACGTCATTTTCAGTCCAAAATCTCGCAGGTTTGGGAATTTCTCCTTTGACAGTAATTTGAAAAATTCAGGTCCCTTTTCTTGTCTGGTGATTAGGAACATGTCTGCTTGAAGATCACATAACTCAAGCTGTAAGTTGGGTGGTTGATCATCAATGGCTGCTCCAAGAGGGTTATTATAAAGTAGTACACTGCTTTTGAAACTTTCAATTTCTTCAAATCTTGTATTGAATTCATCAATAACTTGTTCAATTTGTGAAATGCAGGATGAAAACTCAATATTTTCCTCGCCGTTGAATTCTTCTGCTATTTGCAGGCAGCTAGGGAAGTGTGTCAGGTTGTTCTTTTCCAAAGCACGTTTAAACACGTTCAGCTTATTCCGGAATCCGTTTATCATTCCGATCAAATCTGAAACCGTCTGGTTTCTTCCTTGAAGACTCAAGTTTAACATGTTAAGATGATTAGTCAGATCTGTTATAAAAGCTAACTGTCTTAAGAATTCTGGATCCTTAAACTTCTCTTCCAGTTCAGTTGTGTCAGATGAAACGTATTTGTTGATACTGAACATACCAGTTTGCTGTTTAAGCTTTTTCTTCAAATCTGCAACTAGGGCACACCGACTTTCATTTGTGTACGTAGCATACTTATAACGGCAACGAGAAACATGGCGCCTCAGAAGAACGGTCGTGTTTACGACTCGGAAGTTAAGTGTTGTAAAAAGTGTTATAAAGTTGCACAAAGTGGTCTATTATGTGCGAATTGTGGAACGTTATCCCATAGTGGCTGCCTGAAGCAACTAAAATCGATCAAATATATCGATGATGAGACAGTTATATGCTGTGAGGAGAGTGTGAGGTTAAGTGATCCACCAAACAAAACCTTGGATAGTGAGGCTGACGATGAGGATCCGAGACAAACTGAAATAAGGTACTTAAAGAAAATTATTAATCAGAATGAAACAATAATATCAAATCAACAAATTACGATAAATTTATTGAAGGAACAACTAGATTTATTTAAATATATGCAAATAGCTGATCAGTCGCCATCTACAAAACAAAATACGAATTCAATCAACCATTCAAACAGAGACCCAAATTTTGAACGACCGAAACAGTCTAGCAGTAAAATATATCCAAAAAACGAAAACACTACACCCGCAAAAAATGTTGCTGTAAATGAAAGTCTTGTTGTTGATAAAGAAAGGAGTTCCCCAACAAAAACTCTATTTAAAAATAGTACCAATAAAAATAAACAAGTTGTTTCCTTAATCGAAAATAATAAACAATTATCAGCTGATATTTTAAGAATACAAACGGAGGCAAAATGTTCAGATATCATTAATTTAACAAACGATGAGAATTTGATAAATACTGAGAGTAAAAATTCGGTTCCAGTTCCAAATAATAATGGGCAAGAATGGAAAACTGTTAGGTATAAAAGAAGGAATGGACCTATTGTTATTGGCAATAATGAAAACTCTGAAATCAGTGGTGTCCCAAAATTTAGTCATCTTCATGTTACTAGGGTAAACCAGCATACAACGGCAGATAATCTTAAGAAGATGTTAGAAAAACACTTTCCAGAAGTGATATGTACGTCCTTAACGGCTAAGCATCCCAACATATATTCATCCTTTAAAGTCTCAATTTTTGAACAACATTTTGGTTTAGCGATGGACCCAAAACTATGGCCCGTAGGCTCTTATGTAAGCAGGTTTTTTATGAAGCGTCCAACACATACTCAAATAAAATGAAGGATGAAGAAACGACCGTTAACCCTCCATCAAATTTTCAAAATAACCTAATTCAACAAGGCACGGTAAGCATGTTTCATGTTAATTTACAGTGTATATCAAATAAAGTCGATATGATCAATGCTTTTCTTGCGGATAAAAAGTTCTATGACGTCATATGTTTTTCAGAGCACTGGCAAACTGAAGAAAATCTAAAATTAATTAACATCTCCGGCTTTTCACTAGCTAACTTTTTCTGTAGGGTTGAAAAGAAGCAAGGTGGCGTTGCAATTTATGTAAAAGAAAATCTTATGTATTCTTCTCTTAATCTAAATGAATATAACGTAGAGCAAACTTCAGAGTTTTGTGCAATTTATATACCTTCAATGAGAACCAATGTTTTAACTGTATACAGATCAGGTAATGGTGACTGTGACTTGTTCTTGGTGAATTTTGAGAATGTTATAGCATTCTTACTTAACAAAGCAGACAAACTGATTATATTTGGGGATTTTAATATAAATTTTAAAATTAAATCTGAATCTTCTTATGATATTCAAAATCTGTTAATGTCTTTTGGTCTAGAAATAACGATAAACGATTATACTAGAATCACATCTCAATCCAGTAGTTGCATCGATAACATTATGACTAACTTTTCTGAAAATATCTACAGGGTGGGCGTATTTGAACCTTGTTTCTCTGACCATCGAGCACAATTTATATCTATTGATTCTGATCTTAAAGTTGTTGACACTAATCAATCACTTCAACGGTCTATTACTTCTTCTGGTTTGCAGAAGCTTAAATATGCACTAGCTAGTACAAAGATGGACTTTTTCTATGACACCAATAACGATCCTGATGTCTTGATGTTCTTTTTAACTGAAACTTATAACAACTTAATACTAAAGTTTTTTCCATTAAAAAAAGTACGACAAACTGCTAAAATAACACCCGTGCAATGGTTTAATGACGAATTAAGGTCTTACAGATCTAATCTTTCTCTCATTAAACACATTGCAGATGTCACTAAGGATCCCGATATTTTCAAACTATATAAACAACAAAAATATGAATATAATCGGCAGTTACAAAATGCTAAAAAGTCGGCTTACTCTGGTTTTATTACTAACTCCAATAATAAACCTAGAGACTGCTGGAAAATATTAAACTTCGAAAGAGGCAATACAAGATCCAGTTCGGTACAACCAGATCTATCTCCAGACGAAATAAATCAATTTTTTATTACAATCGCAGAGAATATAATTACATCCCTTCCCACTATTAATAACGATATCCTCTTCAGTTACAGAAACTATCCTTCCCCGAGTAAGTCCTTTTGTTTCCGACCCGTTGTGGAAGATGAGATCTCTCAAATAATTAAATCTCTTAATAATTCCAATTGTAAGGACGTTCACGAAATAAATAGCAAAATTTTAAAAGAAACTTACCAAATAGTTTTAACACCTTTCACTCATCTTATTAACTTAATTTTATCAACTGGAGTATTTCCAGAAGCACTAAAGTACTCAAAGGTACTACCTATCTATAAAAAAGGTGATTCCTCGAAAGCTGACAATTACAGACCCATAAGCATTGTTTCTACATTCGGGAAAGTGATTGAAAAGGTGATCAAACAACAATTATATTCTTATTTTGAGTCTAAAAGTTATTTTAGCAACTCGCAATATGGATTCAGAAGTGCTCGTTCTACTACAAACGCGGTATATAATATTGTGAGCGAGGTGATTGAGGGGCTTGAACGTGGCAATCGCATAGCAATTTCTCTCTGCGATTTGTCGAAGGCTTTTGACTGCGTTTCACATGACATTTTGCTCCACAAATTAAACTATTATGGAATCAGAGGTATCCCTCTTAAGCTTATCTCTTCGTACCTATGTGGTAGACACCAGGCTGTAGTGTCTAAAGGTTATCTCTCCGATTTTCGACCCGTAAAACATGGAGTCCCACAAGGTTCGGTCTTGGGACCTCTTTTATTCATTATATATGTCAACGATTTGCCTCATTTCATATCTCCGTACAAATCAGTACAATTTGCGGATGATACGACATACATAATATCAGGTAATAAAAATGAGGATTTAAAAATGGCTTACGAGGAAGTCTCTGATAAATCTAGCACATGGTTTGCTGCGAACAAACTAAAACTCAATACTGAAAAAAACGCAGGACTTGATTATATCTGCAAGTGGTTTACATGGCGATCCAGATGACAAAGACACTGCTAAACTATTAGGAATAACCATAGACAATCGATTGAACTGGTCGGCTCATATTTCACAAGTAAAGGCGAAGCTGTCTAGTTCATTGTTTCTTATTCGTCAACTAGCAAGGGTTGTCAACTTTGAGACATTGAAGGTGACATATTTTTCTTTATTTCACTCACACCTAAGCTATGGATTAATCTTATGGGGCAATTCAACAAATGCTCTTCAAATTTTCAGGATGCAAAAGAAAGCTATCCGGATTTTAGCAGGGGTTAGTTATCTGGAACATTGCCGACCTCTCTTCATCAAATTAAAAATTATGCCGCTACCTACTCTGTTGATATATCAAGTTCTGACTGAAATTCACAGAAAAAGGTCCCATTTAACAAAGCAGTCTGATGTTCACGTTCACAATACGCGATACTCTCACTATTTACGAACAAATCGCTCTAGATTGCGTCTTTCAGATAAAAATTGTCTTAATTATAACTACTACAATATTTTACCAAAAGATATTAAACAGCTAAGCTGTAACAGTTTCAAAAAAGTAATAAAAAGGTATCTGTTGAAACATTGCTTTTATTGCTCGGAAGAATATATGACTCATTGCAGAACATCTACTGAAATGCTTACCGTGACACAAAATATTTTTTGTTAATCTATATTCTTGTTTGTGATACATATTTATAAGTTGTGTTTTATATTTCTGTTTTATATACCTTGTGATTTTATATACCTTGTAATTTTTATATTCCTTATTTTGACTTTGTAATTTTGACTTGCTACAAACAATTTTTTTTTGTAAAGTAGTTAAATAAATCTATCTATCTATCTATCTACTTATTTTCATGCACTGTTGTGTAATGTCGTCTCACATTATATTCTTTAGGCACTGAAACGACATTCATGCACACTAAGCACTGCAACTTTCCATTATTGTTAGCAATCAAGTAAACACTCTCCCAACTTTCTTTGTAAATTCTGTTCTCACTATCAATTTTTCGTTTTACTGGTTTTACACTCATTATTGTATAAGAGGAGTCAAGACAAAGAATTAATCAAGTTCACTGTTCACTAGAAACGTATAGATTAGCCGACTAGCCTACGTGTCAGTAGCACACTGGCACGATGGCGGCTGGCGACGGATGGTAAGCAGTGAGAGGTGTGGCCTGTGTGAACTGTGATGCGCAGTAATCAGTGCAGTTCTCATAGTGGTGGAGGACGATTGTGTTCGTTATACGTCCGCGAAGCGGCACGCGGTACAGTACTTGTGATGTAAAAACACTGCTAAACCATAAAATATAAATTAAAAAATCTTTTTTCACAGTGGCAGCATTTAAAGAAAATATATGCTTTTCGAAGATCTTACGTGGGCCACAACAAATAGCCTCGCGGGCCGAATGCGGCCCGCGGGCCGCCAGTTGGACAACCCTACACTAGAAGGATAAGCTACTGGACTACCAAGTGATATTAAGTGTGCATTAGACAGTGCGAATTGTGACAAAATCATTAGGTTTTTAAAGGAAATTAAATTAGTTAACGAAATATGAGTGCTTCGTTAAGAACAATTATTATTATAAATTAAAATCAATTTTGTGAAAACTCTATAGTTTGTAATTTATATTAATTTAATAAGAATCCAGAAATACATATTTTGAATATTTCATCAAAAACCTGACTCCCAGTGATCACTCATTGTGGAGAGCGATCCAAAAAATAAAAAGCACCGTCGTAACAGCTTCCCCGTTAAGACAGAACGATAATGCATGGGCTAGATCAAATGAGAAAAAAGCAAGGGTTTTTGTGGAACACCTTGAAAAAGTGTTTGCAGCAGTAGATTTATCCGAAGATGAAGAAATAAACAGCTATTTAGATGCTCCCTCTCAATTATTGCCAACTGCTAGATCAATTACTCCATCAGAAATCATGGAAGAGATAAAGAAAATCAACTCCCATAAAGCACCAGGTTATGATCTAATAGTGGGAGAAATTCTCAAACATTTACCAAGAAGAGCTATCGTGTTTCTCACTACTTTATACAACTGAATTCTTCATCTTTCCTACTATCCAACGCAATGGAAATTTGCTGAAATTATCATGATTGATAAACCTGGAAAGCCTCCAACAGAAGCTGCCTCTTACAGACCTATAAGCCTGTTGCCTATACTTTCTAAAATATTTGAGCGACGACTGCAAAGGAGAATAAATAGTATCCTCGATTAATAATATAATACCAAATCGTCAATTTGGCTTTAGGGAAAAACACACCACAACTCAGCAATGCCGTAGAATAGTAAATTTAATCACAGACGGTTTGGAAAACAAGAACATTTGCACTGCATCATTTCTAGATATTCAGCAAGCCTTTGATAATGGCACCAACGGCTGTTATACAAACTAAAAACAAACATGCCGAGTCAGATTTACTTACTTCTAAAATCATACCTTTCCAATAGATATTTTGATGTCAAAATGGAAAAAGATAACAGAAGCTACCAGGTCATAAAGGCGAGAGTACCCCAAGGCAGTGGTTTGGGACCATTTTGTACTTATTATACACTGCTGATATACCAACTACTAACGAAACAACTATCGCCACGTTTGCCGATGATACAGCAATAATTGCGCTTGACCATGATCTAGTAGTGGCCTCTAACAAGCTACAAACACATTTAGATCGATTACAAAGTTGGCTCCAAAAATGGAAAATCAAAGTAAACCACGAAAAATTGGCTCACATAACTTTTAGGAACAGACATGTAAATTGTCCACATGTTACAATAAACCCCCAAGTTATCCCAATGAAGACAGAAGTCAAATATTTAGGTATTCATCTTGATCATAAACTGACATGGAAAGCGCACATTAAAGCTAAAAAACAACAACTGCAATTAAAAACCAGACAAATGAATTGGCTTCTTGGTAGATGATCACAATTATCCATAGAAAACAAACTGGCAATATACAAAATAATACTAAAACCCTAAAAACTTTAAAAATCATTGCAAATGCACCCTGGTATATTTCAAACCAAACATTACATGAGGACTTAAAAATACCATTCATAAAGGACGTAATTAGACTGCTTTCGACCAAACATAGAAAAAGAAGTATTAGTCACAACAAGCTGATTTCCACGATTACCAATCGTCCATTACCAGTTCGGAGACTCAAGAGACAGTGGCCAGAAGACTTGTGTGAGTGACACTTGTGTTAGTGAACACAGTGGTGTATAAGGTGAACCGGCACTGACCGGCAACACCTACAAAACATTACACAATTTATCAGTTTTACTTAATACTCCTTTGTTCAGAGTAGATTGTAAATTTGCAAGTTTCAAATAAAAAAAAATGTATTTTACCACCGCTAATAACATTTTATGGTTTATGCGGGTTGTTTCTAATAAAAAAATAGATATGTAATAAATAAAATATGCAAATATTAGACGTCATTTTTTACTTATAACCAATAGATAAACAGTGTAAAATCGCTATTTGATTTTAAATAGTCAAGATGTAAAATTCATGAAAAACTTATTTATTTTCTGCGTGAGGATATGGAAAATATCCCAAGTATGCCGCTACATATACAAATTTCAAGAAGTCGTATTTACAGGCATTTCAAAACGTAAATTGTTTATCCCAGAAAGCTTTGATCTACAACATTATTATGCTTTAACTATTATAGTAGAAGGTGATGCAAGTATGCTAAATTTGCATTTACTCGAGCGTTATGGGGCGGAATGGGACGTTTCGATGCCGCCGGTTCATCGCCGGCCATTTCGATGCCGCCGGTTCATCGCCAGTCCATTTCATCGCCGTCATATCTCGCATTTCCTAGAATTCCTAATTAATACTAAAAATAACTAATAATTGTAACTGTCGAAAATTCGGAAATATATCAGATAGCGATTAATTGACTGGCGATGAATCAGCCGGCATCGGCATCGAACTGGCGGCATCGAAACGGCGGCGATGAAACGTCCTAGACCCTTATGGGGACCTATTAATCATCCGTGCTTTTATTGCTCTATGTTCTCTTGACCCGTCCGTTCTTGTAATACGTGATTTATCCATTGTTTTGCATCCGCTTTATTTTCTCCATTAAGTCCCAGTATTGTTCTCATAATGTTTCTGTCAAAAATGGTCAGCTGTTCTTCTTTTCCTGCTGTTAATGTAAATATCTCCAAACCATACACCACATTGGTCATATAGTCGTTTTGTAGATTTTTATTTTTTCTGCTTCGGCTTATCTTATGTCTAAATTTTTTTTATTTCTGTAGAACGCTTTATTTCCCGCTTGAGTTCTTCTTTCCATAACTACACTTTTATTTTCTTCTGTTGACTAATAATCCTAAATATTTGAACACTTCAACTTTTTCTACGCTGTGTGCGTCTATTTTCAGTTTTGTTATTTGCGTCTTCTTATCCTTGCCCACGTTCATGAAATTTATTTTATTTTCATCTATTTCCAGTTCTCTTAGTTTGGATTCGTTTTCTATTACTTGGAAAATTTTTTTAATGCCCTTTTATCTGCATTCTTATTATAGTTCATGCGTTAGCAGCTTTTTTATTATAGACCAGAGAAATAAGAACAAAAATATCCTGTTGGTGACTAGGGATGGGAAAAACCTACCAGTTTAAACCTAAAACCGTTTTTTTTTCACTTCGCAATAACCGGTTTTACCGGTTGTTTTTTGTCCCGGTTATAACCGTTTTTTTTTAAGTAAAAACCGGTTATTAGGTTTTTACAGTGATTAGGATTAGGTTACGTATTATTTTGGATCCCAATCATAATTATTATTCTCAAGTAATTATTCCAAACAAAACCATAATTCAAATTTTATTTTATTTTAAAAATACAGAAGCAAACTGAAAGTGCAATCTCACATCAGCCAGAAAAAATTATTAAGTTTTATTATAATATTTCCTTGAAAAGGTATTTGTAATCATAACATTTACATAAGAAGTGATCTGGTTGAATTAGACGCAAACATCATCTATTTTTCACACTTAACTCTTGACATTGAAAGTGGGTGAATGACTTTTTCTGATTACCAAAAATAATGCTCTGACTATGAATATCGAATTACTGATTATGAATACGAATCTCCAAGAATTTTCCTACGTTTTCAAAACGATACACCCATACAGAAAGTATTAAATGAGTTAAAATGTACCTATTCTACAAATATGCAAACGTATTAAAAGTAATACGTTATGATATTTTTTTTGATGGTAGTAAAAATAGAAGGTAAATTGCATTATCCAATTTATTTTTAAGTAAAATATTTATGTTGATATTATTATTTTTTTAATCCCATTTCAAAGAGTCTGGGATATTAATAATAGTAAAATAATAAATAAATATATTAATTAATATAATAAAATGGTTTCATTAAAAATGGTGTTTTATTTATATTGATATTGATGTCCTTTCGATAGTAGTAATTTTGATCATATTGATATCGAGTCGAATGGAGTATCGCAAACTAAAGTGCATTGTAAATGTAACTTTGTAACCGACTGGATTAAAAAAAAAACAAAAACCGGTTTTTCCAAAAACCGGTTTTTTTTTGGCCGGTTATAACCGCCAGGTTAAACCGTAAGCAAAAAAACGGTATAACCGAAAACCGGTGTTTGGTCAAAAACCGCCATCCCTATTGGTGACACAACCCCCTTCAGGCCGAAACCAAATTTTTTGAGTAGTATGGACATCCATATTAATAACCTATATGTTTCCTACAGCAGATTTTGATGATATACAAAGTTATAAACCAATGAAGATCAAAAAACGGTAAATTTTCGCTTTTTTCATCTATAACCAAAAAGTTAAGTATTTTAAACAAATTTGAGAGTGAGAAGCTCAAAAGTCGTATAAAAAACTTCAATATGGCGTTCGCTGAATATGTCTATCTTTAGTGGTTGCTTAGAAAATTGCAAAATAAATCATAAATTTTATGTAAAAATTAACTTAGAACGTTCTTATTACACGGAATGCTGAGACTTCTGGTGCTTAAATTATACCCTAAATTTCAAAGCAATTGGTCAAATAGTTTAAAAGGTTTTTAATTTGTTTATCCGAAATTAATTTTTTTGCAACGCTATAAATCAGAAAATCATGAAGTTACACTAATACTTTGGATAGTTTATAAAAGAAGAAGATTTATACTGTTAATTTAATTAAAAAAAATGCCAAAAAATAATTCTACATACTGCAAAATTACTTTGCAAAAACATGTGAATTAAAAAAAGGGGGCCAACTTCTTCCATAATTGTCCTAGGACCATTGTTTTTCTTTCTAAATGTGTATAAAAATTCAGTCTTTCCAAATATGAAAAAATATTTTTTCTACGGATAACTGTTAAAAAGTTATTCTAATTGTTTATAGGTAAGCAAAAAATCGGCGTGTTTTTGCAAAATAATTTTACACTGTTTAAAATTACTTTCTGTCATTTTTTTAATTAAGTCAATAGTATAAATGTTCACGAAGTATTATTGTAACCTCATAATTTTCTCACTTATAGTGTTGCAAAAAAAATGAATTTGGGATAAACAAATTAAATAACTTTTAAACTATTTGACCAATTGCTTTGAAATTTAAAATATAATTTAAGCACCACTAATTTAAGTCTCAGAAATTCGTGTAATAAGAAGGTTCTAAGTTAATTTTTACATAAGTTATGAATATTTATAAAAACTCAAATTTTATGATTTATTTTGCAATTTTCTAAGCAACCAATAAGGATAGACATATTCAGCGAACGCCGTATTGAAATTTTTTAGACGATTTATGAGTTTCTTACTCTCAAATTTGTTTAAAATGCTTAACTTTTTGGTTGTAGACGAAAAAATCGAAAATTTACCGTTTTTTGGTTATAACTATATATATCATCAAAATCGGCTGCAAGAAACATAAAGGTTATTAATATAGATGTCCATTGTCCACACTACTCAAAAAATTGGTTTTGGCCTGGAGGGGGATGTGTCACGAGAAAAATCTTATTTCTCTGGACTAGTATCTTGTCTAGTGATAGAATAAATAGTACTGTAGTAAGCGTATCTAACTCCGCCTCCGGTAAGTGCTGGGTGGATTGAGTAGCTCAGTAAATGCCGGTGCCGGTCCCAAGCCCGGATAAAGGAGGAGGGTTGAGGCGATGGGCTAGCAACTCGTCCCTTGTCAAAAGAAATAAATGCTACAAATTTCGACAAAACGCCTCGGAATGCGGACGGATCAAAACAAAGACGACTAATGCAACGGAAAAGGAAAATGATATTGGCTACATGGAATGTGCAAGGACTTAAAACCAAACAAGCAGAAGTATTCAAAGAATTAGCGGAAAGAAAAATAGATGTATGTGTTCTTACCGAAACCAAGAAAAAGGGAAAAGGAAATGAAGAGATAGGAGAGTATATACATATCTTCAGTGGAGTGAGCAAAGATAACAGAGCTAAGAGAGGAGTCTCTATTGCTATTCGAAAAAATCTTAAAAAATAATATTAAATCGTGGACTGAAGTAAATGAACAACTGCTGATGCTGGAAATGACAAAGAATGGGCACAATATCGTAATTGTCGGAGTGTATGCCCCAAATGAAGATGCAGATCCAGAAAGTAAAGACGATTTCTACGACAAGATGAATGAAATAATCTCTCAAGTTAAAGATAACTGTGAAATTTATGTACTAGGAGATTTAAACGGCAGAGTAGGTAGAGAAGAAAATAATAGAGTCGTAGGAAGATATGGGGAACAAATAACCAATGACAACGGAATGCGTCTTAGAGATTTTTGTGAAACAATGTCTCTCAAGATTATGAATGGATTTTTTCAACATAGAGACATCCACAAATTTACATGGATACAACCTACTAGGAATCTGCGCTCGATAATCGACTATGTAATTCAACGTCAAACTTCCCAGCTGAAAACCACTGACGTAAGGGTATACCGTGGATCAGAATGTGGATCCGATCATCGTTTACTTATGGCCAACGTGATAGTTAACTATCGCAAAAACAATAATACTCAGGTACAGAATATAGAAAAGGGACAAGAAGTAAGATCTCATAAATATAACCTAGAAAGCTTGAAAGAAGATTCAACGAAATTTCTATATAAATTACGACTGGCCACAAAATTACAAAATGTGGGACGAGAAAATATAACAGCGGAAGAATTATACCAGCAAATTAAAAAATACATTCATGAGGCTGCAAGTGAAGCTTTGGGGTATAAATACAAACATGAAATAAAAAATACAGAATGGTGGTCGGAGAATATGCAAACGTTAGTAAACAAGAAGAAAACTGCTTATCAGAAATGGATGTCAACAAGAAAGGAGGAAGATCACAAGAGATATGCAGCATTAAATCGAGATGTAAAAAGAGAAGTAGTGAAAAGTAAAAATGAGATGTGGGACCGAAAATGCGCAGAAGTGGATAGGTATATGGGTGGAACAAGAGTTGGGCAAGCGTGGAAGGTAATAAAGTCTCTCCAGAGGGAAGGAAAGGAAAAATCTAACATAAAGTTAATAGATCTTAAACAGTGGAAACACCATTATGAGATTTTACTGACAGAAGATAGATGTAAATTCCAAGAGATCGAAATGGAAGAATTAGCCGAACATACACAAATAGTTGAGATAACAACCGGAGAGTTAAGCGAAGCCCTCAAAAGATCTAAAAACGGTAAACAGCAGGACCTGGAGACATCCCAATTGAGTTGGTAAAGTACGGACCAAACATATTACATGAGATGTTGGTTCAACTATTTAATAAATGCTTAAAAGGACAAAATATCCCTGATGATTGGAATGTTGGATACATCAGCTCAGTATTCAAGAAAGGGGATAAACGCATATGCTCTAATTATAGAGGAATAACTGTTACCAGCTCAGTAGGGAGGTTGTACGGTCGAATAATAAAGAAAAGAATAGAATCAGAATACGAAGACATGGAAGAACAAAGTGGATTTCGTGCAGGAAGATTGTGCACTGATAATATATTCGTTCTGCAGCAGGTAATAGAAAAACGGAAGGCAAGGAATCTATCTACCCACCTATTGTTTGTAGATTTGGAGAAGGCATACGATACGGTACCTTTGAAAAAACTGTTTCAAACATTGACGAAGGTAGGTCTCAGTAGAGAGTATGTGGATGCTATCGCAAATATATACAAAAATGCAAGAAGTGTCGTTAAAGAAGGAAACTTTATATCTGAATCATTCCCTATATCAAAGGGGCTTAAACAAGGATGTTGTCTGTCTCAGACTTTATTTAAAATATATATTCAATCATCGCTACAGCAGTGGAGGAAACAAGTATCCGGAATGGGAATAGACATAGGCAGTGGTAAATGTCTAACAACTTTGTTTTTTGCAGATGATCAGGTAGTCGTAGCGAATGATGAGGAAGACATGGACTACATGTTTAGAAAACTAAAGAAAGAATATGAAAAATGGGGCCTTAATATGAATATGTCAAAGACAGAGTATCTTAAAATAGGGGATGATGAAGAAGATCCAGAGTTAGAAATTAGAACCACGAAAAGATGTAATGAATATAAATATCTCGGATCTATAATATCTAAAGAAGGCACTACCAAAAGAGACATCGAAAAGAGAACGCAGCAGGGCAAAAAAGCGGTAAACATTCTGAGCTCTCTACTGTGGTCTAAAGATATAAGGCAAGAAACGAAATTGACAATCTATCGTACCTTGGTAGAGCCTATTATGACTTATGGGGCAGAAGTTTGGCAGATGACAAAAAAAGATAGGAAAAGAATAGAAGTAGTAGAAATGGATTATCTAAGGAGAGCGTGTGGTATATCTAAAAAAGATCACATCAGGAATGAAGATATTAGAAGGAGGACACATACTGTATATTCCAGTGTAGGTAAAATTGAAACTAGACAACTAGTGTGGTATGGTCACGTGAAACGAATGAATGAAGATAGATGGCCAAAGAAAGCTTTAAATTACATACCACACCAAAGAAGAAGAAGGGGAAGACCTTCAGTTGCCTGGGAAGAAAATGTACGGCACATCATGAAAGATAGAGCCATCAAAGAAGACGAATGGATGGAAAGAAAACGATGGCGGTCGAAATGCGAGAAGCGGCAGAGGCTGTAGGAACCTCGCTGATAGATAGATAGATAGTAAGCGTATCTCCTTGTCTTACTCCATTTTTTATTTTTATTATTTCTGTTCTTTCTCTGCCAGTGTCTATTGGTGCTTGGGAATCTCGCACTGTCATTTATTTCTATCCTTCTTATAAAATTATTTGGAATTTTACTCTATTATAATCTTGTTTTATTTGTTATCTCCTTAGTTTGTTTAAACTCTAGGAAAAGTATATGTGTTTCTCCGTCGTACTCGCATATTTTCTCTATCACTTGTTTTAGCGTATCGATAGCATCGATCGTGGATCTTTCTGTAAAGAGACCGTACTGGTAATGGCGTAGTCTGTCTCTAAGGCGGGTCGTCCGTTGGAAGCGTAGTCGCGCGACTCGTAGGTAGCGTGTATACGTCCGTGTAAGTGCGATCATGCGACTGAGCGACGGGTATCATCCACTGCACGCGAGTGTATATTCTCCTTTTCATGACCATTTTTCAGTGCGTCACGAAACTATAGAAAAAAAGTTAAGTCCGTGATAATACACATTTATGGCATTTATTCTGCTTGCTTGCTTGCTTGGTTATTGGCCTTGCTTTATGCAATTTGGCCAGCTCGATCAGGTTGGCGGTCACGACGTTGACTGGCTCATGACCATGTCGGGCCCACCGAATATGTCTACTTCTTGATCTCTTTTGAAGTAACTTGGCTATGGTGATAACTTTGACTAAATATTTACTTTTTGTACAAGGTACAATAACAAACATAATCTATTAGTAATAAACATGAATTATAAATAAGTTGTAGCTAGTTGAGCATTATAATTTTATTCTGTTTATGCAAAGAAACCTCATAATTGCTCTGATTGATTCTTCATCTACATTATGTAAAATTGAGTATATTGTTATCGGGGTGGGAAGTCCTTTATTGGCGAAAAAATTGTAGATATCTCGGTTGGAATGGAGTTAATAGGGCATTCAAAAAATATGTGATTAAGATTTTCTATTTTCCCACATTCGCAATAGGGATTGTCTGTCAGGTTCATCCTATGCAAGTTTTCTTTTGTTAGAGAGTGCCCTGTACGTAACCTAATAATTGTAGTGATGTGTCTTCGATCTATGAATGGAAGAATAGCAAACCATTTATTTTTAGGAAACGTAGGTTGTACTTTTCGGTATTGATGGTCTTTGATTCTGATTAGGTTGTTCCATTTATTTCTGAAATCATCATACACTTTAGATTTAATGTCAGTATATATGTCTTGGATATCGAGGGGCATGAACATTGGTATGTTCAAATTTCTTCCTATATTAGCTAGGGTGTCAGCTTCTTCGTTACCAGGGATATTTGAATGTCCTGGTATCCATGCTAATCTGATGTCAAAGATTTATTCTAATATGCCATTTTAGTTAAATCTGACAGTGGTCACATTTTATTTTCAATTTGGAATTAAAAACAAATCAATTGTGTCTATTGCATTTATAAAATGGTATTTTCTTTGATTTGTATAGTCTTATAAATTCTACAGATTATATTGATTATTTCATTCATAGGAGATTTTGACCAATAGAAAGCTACAGAAATGCAAATTAAGGTGATAATATTTGATAATATCCCGTCGTTAAGCATATTACGTCAGATGCCCTTCGTTGCTACGAAAAAATACATTCAGTGACATTAATGACGATTAATGTTTTAAAAATTATAAAAGTGATGACTTTCAATCGTCATATTATATTTATAAAAACTGTGTGTTTAATGGTACTTTGTACTTACATAAATAAATTACAATTAAATTTTGGTTTTGAACCGTTTTATTCATGAAATAATCGAAACAAATTGCACACGATCTCTGAAATTAATATAGAATTTTTGCTCTCGTGACACTTTGACATAATTTCACTCGCCTTCGGCTCGTGAAATTAAAACTGTCAAAGTGTCACTCGGGAAAAATTCAATAATTTCAGAGCTCTTGTGCAATTACTACTGATAATATTATTATTTTATTTAATAAATAATTCTTTTTTGATTATGGCGCTATCTATCGACAACTAGAATAACTAGAATAAATGTTATAAATGTCTGTAATCAGCGACGTGCGTTTTTTTCTGTCACATACAATTTAATGCGTTAGGGCGAAATCGAAAAACTGTTACGTACTGAAAAATGGTCATGAAAAGGACTATACTACTTAGTTCGCGACTGTCAAACTGACTGTCATCATAAAAAAAGTGTATTTTTGTGAATATCGTGTTAAATATACAGAGAAAGCATAGTTTGAAAGGAATAATTTATTACACAAATATATACGTTATTTATTAACAACTTTAAAAAGGTTGGTACCTTTGTACAATGGCCTCCCCTTTAGCGGGAATCGACTGTTTCATATATTGTTGTCGATTCAAATTTAGACGAAATATTTACTATACTTTATCAGTATAATTACATTTTTCGCCAAATTGAAAGAAAAACATTAAGTAATTTGTTAATAAAAATAATTTAAAGACGTTTATTATTGTAAAAATTTCAAATAAAAATTCTTTTGAAAATTTGTTAATCCTAAAACTATAAGAAGTATTCACTTCTGTCGGTACTCTGCAATTACCACGCTGTATTTTTTTTATCTTTCGTTTACATTGTAATTATATATTATAAAATAATAATATTGAAAAACTCTTTTCCTAGCACCTGCTTCTTCTGCAACTTTCGACCACAATTTCCTTTAAACATCACGTGAATGATAGCTCTTGTCTTTCATGTTCCACAACGGAGACTTTTCATAAACGGCACTAATCAGTTTTTCGTTATGAATTTTCATGTCGAAAATAACACAATTATTGAAATTTAATACAATATGAAAAATACCTGCACAGATATTTATTGCAAACCAGTGTAGCATAAACATGCGATTACCAGCGACTAATCCCATTCTAGGGGGATCGGTCGCCAGTCGCTTGTGGTCGGCCAAGCCCGGTCGCTCAAACTCGTTTGCAGTAGACGTTGTTTAGTTATAGACAAGGCGAAAACGGCGGGTTCGTTGGAAAAAATATTCCCATGAGATTTTTTTTGCATAATCAAGTTCGTGAGACATCCCAGAATAAAGTTCAAAAAGTCGCCGACGCGAAAAGTGGTCCAATTTTTTTTAACAATTTTTTTAAGCAAACTGCAAAAAGCAGTATACTTGGCCCTAAGAATTTTTTTTTAGATTTTTCGGACAATTCCGGACAGAAAAGGTCTCTTATAATTTTTCTCTAAAGTTGATCGTGTTCGAGTTATAAGCAATTTAAAATTTAAAAAACACGAAAATGGCCATATTTCAGACTTAATAACTCGGTTAAAAATGATTATTATGAAAGTCAGAAAGTGACTAAATCAAATTTAAAGCCCCACCTTCATGATTATGAAGAAATTTGTGTCATTAATTTATTACTAAGCTGTTATTTTCAATTATTAATAATGAGTGGTAAGATCGTATTTACGCGGATGTAAATGTGAGTGCGAGTGAGATTCGCCATTGGACTGCCTGAACGGCATCTCTTTCGCACTCTTCATGGACGGTCGCCTAATACGTGCATGTCGCTCATTATTTTTGCTTAAAAATAACAGCTTAGTAATCAAATAATGACAAAAATTTCTTCAGGATCTTGTAGGGGGCTTTAAACTTTGATTTAGTTATTTTCTGACTTTCATAGTAATAACTTTTAACAGAGTTATTTGCCTTGAAAATCGCAATTTTTCGTTTTTTTTTTCAATTTTAAAATACTTTTACCTCGCAAACGATTAACTTTGGAGAAAAATTATAAGAGACCTTTTTTATGCAGAATGGTCCAAAAAACCTAAAAAAAATTGTTTCAGCCAAAAATATTGATTTTTACAATTTGATTAAAAAATTGTTAAAAAAAAATTTGGACCACTTTTCGCATCAGCGACTTCTTGAATCTTATTCTGGAATGTCTCACGAATGTGATTATGCAAAAAATCTCATGGGAATATTTTTTCCAAAGAACCCGTCGTTTTCGTCTTGTCTATTACATTATATTTGTTAGGATTGGTCGCTTCTATACGGGCGTACACGCGCTACCTTCGAGTAGCGCGACTACGCTTTCAATGGACGACCGGCCTAATAAGTATGCCAGTCATTACCATATAAATATGTATTTATGTTACATTCAGTAAATTATTAATTGCACGGTAGTTTTTACATATTCTGCGGTTTCCTTGTTTTTGGATTGTTTTGGCAAAAGTAAAAAGCTCCTCAGCTTTTCGGCTTATTGTTCTGTGGAATTTAGATTATTTAAAGTTTTGTTTGTTTAGAATTATTATAACACAAATTTAATAGAGGTCATGTAGTTATTCGGTAAATATCCTTTTTCGTGTACCACATTAAACAGTGTGGTCGGCACTTAAATATTATCCCCGTTTAGTAACTCTAGGAATTCAACAAACAATTGTAACAGACTCACAATTTTTTGTTTGTATATTTTTGAGTGCAATAATAGTCAATAATAAATGTAAAAATGAAAATAATCGGTTTCGTTTTGATTCAAATCGAGTCTCTTGTCATCCTCTGACACCGGGTTTCGGGGTTGGTCTACCCTTTATCAAAGAGGCCTTGCAAGAAAACTGATTTGAATCAAAACGCACCGAGAAGGTAAATATAAATATTTAAATATTTACATCGGAGCATGGTTAGACTGACCTTTAATGGGAAACGATGAAACAAGTGAACTGTCGGCAACGAATCAAGTAATCTGTTAACCCAATGTAATCTATTAATCATCTACTATTTGATTCGTTGTCGACATTCAGTTCGCTTATTTCATCGTTTGCCGTTACAGGTCAGTCTAAACATACTGCGGTGTAAATATTTGAATATTTATAACATCTTCTCGGTGCTTTTTGATTCAAATGAGTCCTCTTGGAAAGCCTCTTTGATAAAGGGTAGACCTAGAAACATGGTGTTAGAGGATGGCAAGAGACTCGATATGAATCAAAACCAAACCGATTATTTTCATTTTTGAACTCTGTATTTATTAGAGTACAAAATGAGCGTTTCATATGCGTAATATAATGTGCGATGCATTGTTGGAAATTTTCCTAGCGTCGCCCGTTTGGTAGTTTAGTACCTAGGTTAACAGATTACTTGATTCGTTGTTTTCACTCATTTCAATAATAAATGTGTTGTAATATATTAGGCCAGAAAACGAAGCTTTTCACCTCGCAATTTTTACAGATCGGTGGATCGATTTGCTTGAAAATTTAAGAATAAGTAGTGGATAGTCCAAGGATCAAAATCTATATGATTCCGAAAGGGGCTTTTACCATGGGGGTGGTTGCCACCCCATCTCGAAGGTGGAAAAATTTTAATATATTTTGACCACAAAATTGATAAAAACATTAATTCTAAGCAAAAAATGTTTTATACATTTTTTTTGATAAAATTAACAGTTTTCGATTTATTCGTTATCGAAAGTGGTAATTTTGTATAGAAAACATCAATGTTTTTCGATATACTCATTTACGATTCACTCAATTTTTGCCGTAGAAAAAAATTTTTTTTTTTTTTTCAAAATAAGTTCTTGAGAATTAAATAACCTACAATTTTATATTGAAATATTTTTATGTATCTCCGCTGCTAATCTTTCTATTCTGAAAGGAATGGCATTTTTTACCAAACTACAAAAATTTGTTCTTCTCTTTTAGCTACAGTTTTTTAAAACTTAATCATTCTAGGCCAGTCAAACTTCTAGAATCTATTAATAATACATAAATAAATAGGAATCAATAAGGCCAATGACTAAAAACAACGCTAACTTACATTATTATGCATCCAATTGGATTTTTCCTTTTTTTTCAAAAAAATATTTGTTTAAAAAAATTAAAAAAAAAATTTTTAGGTTTCTACAAGATCTATAAGCCTATTAATATTAAATCTTTTTAAAATCCTCAGTCGCAAAAAGAGGTGACTTTGAAACGGTTGGTAAAGGTGGTTTTTGCATGTTATTACAAGTTTTAATTGTCAATAGGCCACTCAGTTTTTGACGTAGAAAAAAGTTTTGCAAACTAGGTTCTTGGGAATTAAATAAGCTACAATTTCATATTGAAATATTTTTTCGTATCTCTCATGCTAATCTTGCTATTCTAAAGAAAAGGTCATTTTTTTCCAAACTACAAAAATTCGTTATTCAATTTTAACTCCATTTTTATAAAAACTAATCATTCTTAGCCGGTCTAACTTCTAGATCCTATTAATAATACTTAACAAAAAAAGACCAAATAAGGTCAATGAATAATTTTAATTAGGGTGGTGATTAGGGGGTTGCTTGCGATCACTTTTTTGCTGAAAAAAATAGGAACGGACATTCTTTTTATTATAAGTCACTTAATGTTTGAGCTAGAGACTTTTTTTATTTCTAGAGATATACATTTTTAAGCACTTTAAATTAATGTAACCCTTAACTACGGACATCCCAATATTAGCACGTAATTACAGATCCCCGGTATTTTTTACCGGTCATTATAAAATAGAGTCAAAATATAAAGTTAATAATAAAAAACAAAAAAATTTGCATTATGAGTTTTTATGGAATCTCTAGATATGGGAAAAATGGTAAAACGAGTGATTTTAATAATATAATACAAGATTTTTGAAGAATAATCTATTAAACCAGAATTTTGGTAACATTTTTGGTCTATTGAAGCAAACGGCCATAAATGCTATGAAAAAAAATTTAGACTTTTTTTTAACAAATAAACGTAACATATAATCACAAAGGAAACATAAAATAGCATTTACAAAAATTTTTACATCCATGAGAAAAAATCGGCAAGGGGTAAAATTATCACAAAATTAAATGGCAATTCCATTTTTGCAAAGTGGCCTCAAAATTGTTATCGTCAAATTTAACCTTCATTGAAGGTCCAGGATGACTTCCACAGTCCATTTCTTTACTTTTTTCCTAAAAACTCCAAAAAATAATTTAAATATTTCAGATTTACAAATATAGTACCCATATAAAAATATTTACTTAACACAGACATCCGGTAATTTTTACCGGTTAAGATTTTTGATATGTGCTAGAAAAGAAAATATTGACAATACACACTACACGCTTTGACAAGCATTGTTATACAAACTACCCGAGAGGTACAGAGACACATGAACTTGTAAGTGGTGAGGTTACCATGAAATCCACATTTTGGGAATGCCCGCCGGTAAAAAATACCGGATCTCTGTAGTTAAGGCTTAAAACAAGTTGTCCTCGATAAATGCATAGTTTTCCCGTCTTTTAACTTTGAAACTACAATATTTAGCTTTTGACGAAAAAGAGCCAACATATAATAAAGTATAGCTCGATTACTATTGGTCTTAAAGAAAATTAAAAAAAAAACGGTTTTGTTTATTTTTTCAAAAGGTACATTTTTGTTAAGTAAAGTTGTTTTGATAAAACGAAACTTTTGGAGTTATAAGCAGAAAATTTATTAAAAACATTGATTTTTTCGATATAAAACTAACACTTTCGATAGCGAATAAATCGAAAACTATCAATTTTATCAAAACATGTATACAACGTTTTTTGCTTAGAATAAACGTTTTTACCAACTTTTGCAATTAAAATATAATAAAAAATTTCCACCCCCGAGATGGGGTGGCAGCCACTCCCATGATAAAAGCGTCTTTCAGCATGATATAGATTTTGATCCTTGGACTATCCAATACTTATTCTCAAATTTTCAAGCAAATCGATCTATTCTGTAAAAATTGCGAGGTTTTGTCCTATTTTAAGCTTCATTACTGGGACTATATTCGTTCGGATGCTTTTTATTTTCTTTTCCAGTTTAAAAAAGTTGTATTTCTAAATCAAATAATTTTCAGAATTATTAATTATAATTTTCCACAAGTCCTCAGATTTCCGCTTCTGTCAAATGCCAGAGAACGAACTGACACCTACACAAATTTTTTTTTGTCGTAAGCCGAAAAGCCAGTCACAAATTAAACACAACTTGAAGCAAGAATATTCGCCGTTGTTCTTCATTAAACTATTCTCGGAAATTTTCCTGTCCTTATTTTTCATTTGTAGAATTTGGCGCAAACATTTTTCTACTAAATAAACAGACAAACTTAATGTATTTAATTAAAGAATGCGACAAACTTCTGCGAAGTTGGGAAGTGCAATTTTATACGTTTTATGTGTTAAATGAAAAAGCAATTCTAAGGATTAAGTTTCAGTCTGTTTATATATCCTTAAACTAGATGGAAATCAGGAAACTGTTTTAATAATTTTCAAGTCCAATTTGCATTATCACTTTGATACACAGTTTGTCAGTTCCAAATGCTCCAAAAATACACTAAATACTCCAAAAGATATTTTGGCCTTCTAAACTCGATACTTATTATTTTTACGGTTATGTTTGATTTTTCCAAACGTACAGAAAAGAAATATAATATTTGTGGTATTTTTGAAAAAGTAGTTGAACGACCATTAAATGAGGTATTACTTAATAGTCTATTGATTATGTATTTTAGAAAGGAACTACAACGTTTACGGGGTTTTATTGTTTCATATAGTCAATGGACCTCTAGATATGAAAAACCAGTCGAGTGCTACCATTTAAAGGGGTGCGTTTTTGAGAAAGGAGTGAACTAGTCCCTAGGCACAGGGCGAATTAGGGTGAGTTCTATGCACTTTAAGTACAAACACGACTACAGGAAAATTATTCCAGGTTAAATTTACTATCGAAACATCACATTTTATAATCAAAAATATTTTTTTTACAAAAATATATTTAAAAGAAAAGCAAAAAAAACGCTTAAGATAGCAATTTTGTTTTTTGCCCCATAACTTTTTTCCACGGGGATATAGATGTAGGCATTACTTTACAGAAAAAAAAACGAACATCCCTCTTCTTTAAAATGACGTTTGGCAGAAGACTCTATCATTTATAGTTTCCAAAATATGATTTTTTAAATTTCACCATTCGCAGCGATTTTGGCCCATTTTCCTTGTTACTTCTCAAACATTGTTCTGTAACTTTTTCTACGTAACTTTAGGTATATGCAATATCACATTTAATAGGAAGAAAAGTCAATGGCGTTTAAAATGGTCTATTGCAAAAGGCTGTATGACTATTTTTAAACAAGGTATGGTTATTCAAACTTTTATACTTTTAATGATTTTTGATATAATTTTTGATTATTTTTAAATTTTTCATTATAACTATTTTATTTTATATTTAGGTATACAGGGTGAGGCAAATAAAGGGCCTATTAGAAATATCTCGAGAACCAAAGGCAACAGAATCATGAAAATTGGAATAAAGGGGTTTTGAAGGATGATCTATTAAATGAAAATATTTTCATCTCATTTCAACTTCCGTTTATACCGGAAGTTGCTTATAACTTCGTTTTTTTTAATGGGACACCCTGTATATTTTTACATTTTTGGATTATATTCGATGTCCTCTTTCTTAAAATATGAGGTTTTGTAATATTATACAGGGTATTTTAAAAGATAATTACGTTTTTTTATTAATTTCGTAGCAAAATTAACACCCTGTAGAATTGTAGTACTTTGACTTCTAAAACGTTCAAATGATTTTTAATATACTCTACTATTGTTAAGAATCATTAGTATAGCTAAATTTTGAATTTTAGTATACAGGGTTGGTCGAAACTCGGAATGAGTATTTTCTGAGTTTTCTTAAATGGAACACCCTGTATTTTAGTATTGTAATGAAATTATATTTTATGGTACTTTTTTATTTCTTAAGCATTCCCTATGCCTAACTGCTTTAATTTGTGCTTAATTGTTAATCGCACCAACAATCTTAACTATGTAGGTATTTTGATAGCTAAACCATTATTGGTAATTTAAAGGACCAGTCTGGATTAATATGTATTTATTTCTGAAAAATCATTTGGGATTGAGTATTTTCACGGCCAACCTAATAAAATTTTACGTATTTTTGGTTGCAATTAATGTTTAGCTTGAATCACAAATAACTCACAAATTAAAGCAGTTAGGTATAGGGAATGCTTAAGAAATAAAAAAGAACTATAAAATATCATTTCATTACAATACAAAAATAGAGGGTGTTCCATTTAAGAAAACTCAGAAAATACTCATTCCGAGTTTCGACCAACCCTGTATACTAAAATTAAAAATTTAGCTATACTAATGATTCTTAACAATAGTAAATCATATTAAAAATCATTTGAACGTAAGTAGCGTTTTAGATGTCAAACCACTACAATTCTACAGGGTGTGAATATTGCTACGAAATTAATAAAGAAACGTAAATATCTTTTAAAATACCCTGTATAATATTACAAAACCTCATATTTTAAGAAAGAAGACATCGAAGAGAATCCAACAATGTAAAAATATACAGGGAGTCCCATTTAAAAAACGAAGTTATAAGCAACTTCCGGTATAACCGGAAGTTGCAAAGAGATGAAAATATTTTTATTTAATAGATCATCCTTCAAAACCCCTTCATTCCAATTTTCATGATTCTGTTGCCTTTAGTTCTCGAGATATTTCTAATAGGCCAGTTATCTGCCTCACCCTATATACATTGTCAAATAAAATAGAAAGACGATTTTATTTATTTAAAATGGTATAATGTAAAAAATTATGGGACCATTTTTAAACAAGATATGCTTTTTCAAAATGTAACGTATACACATACAATAGGTGCCACTAATTAGGAATCATACGGAAAACTTTTGTATTATTAACTTTATGAAAAAAATTATTCTTTGTAAAATGCTCTGCATAGTCTAAAACCTAAGATACAATCATCAGATATAAAATTTTATCAATAGTGTATGAGGTATGTTAAAAAATATGAATTTCGCTCAAGAGTAAAGTACCTTTATATTTCACAATATCGAAAAATGTTATTAAGAAATGTTATTTGGAATTAAAAATTATGTTATAATATGTAACTATATTCTTCTAATTAAGAAAAATTAAAAAAAATTAAAATTTTTCTCAAATTACGAATACCCTTGGATATCCTACGGATATCTTGTTTAAAAATAGTACTAGATTTTTTTGCAATACACCATTTTAAAGTAAAGAAATTAAGCTTTTTGGTATTCCACAATGTATATACCTAAATGTGCAATAAAAAAAGTAATAATGAGAAATTTAAAAAATAATCAATATAAATATTAAAAATGATGGAAAGTATAAAACCTTGAAAAAGGATAACTTGCTTGAAACGAGCCGTATAATCTAATACGATAGATCATTTTAAAAACAATTGACTTTTCGTTCTACTAAATGTACCATTGCATATATGTACCTAGAAATGCGTAGAAAAAGTTACAGAACAATGTGTGCGAAATAATGGGGAAAATGGCCCAAAAATGCTGTGAGCGGCGAATTTTGAAAAATCCTGTTTCGGAAACTATAAATCCTAGAGACTTTTACCAAACTTTATTTTAAAGGAGAAGAATGAAAGTTATTTTTCGCTGAAGCAATGCATATACGTATTTCCCTGTGGAAAAAAGTTATGGGGCAAAAAACAAAATTGCTTTTTTTCGTGTTTGTTTCTTGCTTTCTTTTGAATATTTTTTTGTAAAAAAAATATTTTTGAGTTTAAAATGTGATATTTTGATAGTAAATTTAACCTGGAACAATTTTCCTGTAGACGTGTTTGTACCAAAAGTGCATAGAACTCACCCTAATTCACCCTGTGCCCAGGGACTAATTCACCCCTTTCTCAAAAACGCACCCATTTAAATGGTATCACTCCGCGGTTTTTTCGAATTTGGAGGTCCATCGACCATATGATATAATAAAATCCCGTTAACGTTGTAGTTCCTTTTAGCTCTCTTATTTTGAACATAATCAATAGCCTACCCACTTTCATTTTTTTTCAAAGACTTTGGGGGTTATGTTTGTCCTCGCTAGAGGCTTAGCGTAATGTAGTTAAAAACTAAACTGGTCTAAAAAATATCGTTCTCACAAATAGTGTAGGAAACAAAGGTTGAACCTTGCAAAATGGACACAAGTCCGGTTTTATTTTTTTTTCTGGTATACCAAGTGGTGCTTAGTAAAAGACTAACTTTTTCTGAAAAAGTTTCGGCCCGGAACCCCCCTTTTCACCCCTTTAAAGGGGGTATTTTGTGGTTTTTGCGGAACGTAGCCCTTCCTGTACCTTTTAAAGAAAATTTCTTTTATAAAAATATGAAGAGGACTATATTTTCTACGATTTATTTATATCACCCACCTTTTAG